>NC_134406.1:272970555-273570555 GCF_038048845.1 Mixophyes fleayi
CTATCATGGTGACAGCCAGGCTGAAGACAGAATAGCGGAGACCAGCGGCGGGCCCCAGGTAAGTCTTTGCTGAGCTGTTGTACCGGGCCCCCTGGTGAGCCCAGGCCCGGTACAACAGTACCCCCCGTACCCCCCCCTGATGGCGGCCCTGGTGTCAGTACATGTCCTCGTGTTCTAATACTACTCTTCCTTTGTAGAATGTTTCCCTCCTGCACCTTGTTATAACCCTGATATATATGAAAGTTTCTATCATGTCCCCCCTTTCCCTTCTCTGCTCCAAGCTATATATAATAAGATCTTTTAGTCTTTCCGGGAAAGTTTTGTGCTGTAGACCATGCACCATTTTAGTTGCCCTTTGTTGTACAGTCTCTAATGTATTTATATCCTTCTGGAGACCTATACAGTGGTATTATTACTTCTTTCATTCTGCTACTGATTCCACACTCTATGTAACCAAGCATCTGACTTACCTTCCTCATTGCTTTGTTACATTACTTACCTGCCTTTAAGTCACCTGAAATAGTGGCGTCAGATATTCTGTCACCATTTGTAAGAATTAAGTCTAATATTTCGTCTTTGCGAGTGGCTCCCTCATCATTTACTTGAAGGATGCTCCCTGGAAGGAGTTCAGAATGTCGCTACTTCTAGTGGAACTTGCAGATGACCCCTCCCAATTCACATCCGGTAGATTAAACTCTCCCATGATTATTACCTCTCCTTTTAATGCCATTATATTGATGTCCTGCAATAAGTTCCTGTCCAGTTCCTCTTCCTGACCGGGTGGTCTATAGATCACCCCAGTACAAAGAATAATCTTCTCGTCCATTTCTGTGGTCACCCAAAGGGCCTACTTTGTATTAAAGAAGTATTTATGCTTTTTTTCCACATATATTGCTACTCCTCCGATTCTTTCGGCTCTGTCCTTCCTAAATAAATTATATCCCAGTATAGCTATGTCCCAGTTATGATCCTCATTGCACCATGACTCTGTAATAGCCTCAATATCCAGATCATCCCTTGTCATCATCACATTTTGTTCTGGGATTTTATTTCCTAAGCTCCTAGCAGAGCATTGGTCTTATGAGTCTGTCCATACATGCTTAGAAGAGGGCCCCGCTTAGCTTTATTGAAGGGGAAGGACTTAGGAGCCGAGAACGACATTATCGGGCCCCATCACAAATTTCACTTTGGGGCTCAGCAACGCCCTGCTGAACGCCCCCTCCACACGGTAAAAATACACCCATACACCATTACCACCGTGTTATGTCATTTCTATAGTCTCATTTACAGACTTCTTGGCAAATTTAGTTGTCTGATATGTTTAATGGAAGCCAATTGTTTGAACGAGGAAACATCCTTTAAGTCAAACGATTTTGTTTTTCTGCTACTGCAATTAAAATAAATACCGACCTGAGCTACTTACATTAAACCTGGCACAGCACGAAACTCTGAAAGATCAGTGATTGCCCTTCTGTTGTCACGATTGGAACTATTATGTGCCGGATATGACCAATTGCCAGCTATGATTTCTTGGGACCCCCACTTTGGAGGACGTGGAAAAATCAATTTATGCATTGAGAAAAATGTGTCTTACTGAGGAATAGGGAACAACTCCTAATCTTTTTATCTCACTTATATAATCTCTAGAGATGCCCAGGCTCGGTTCCTCGAGAACCGAACACACCCGAACTTAGGGGATCTGAGTACCGAGCCGAGTCGGCTCAGTACTGTCGCACGCCCTCAGATTAGAAAACAAGGCAAAACGTCATTGTGACGTCGCCAGATCTCGGTTCTTGTGAGTTTTGAATTGCTTTTTAAGATCGAACATTACGAGGGGTGGGAGAGAGGGCAGACCCCCATTTTTCTTTTCTGCCACTGCTGTGTGCCAATGTGTCCTAGATGTGCTAGGAACTGCCGTGTGTTTGAGTCATTGCTCTGTCGCTTACCATCCAGCCAGGTCGCTGCAGTATTTGCCTGAAAGTGTATGAAAATGATAATGTGACCTGTGAGGTGGTCAAAATTGACTGCAAATGACTTGAAATTAGTGTTATTGAGGTTAATAATAATGTAGGAACAAAAAAAGAGCAAAATTATGTGATTTTAGCATATTTTAGGATTTTTTCTAACAAATGCAAAACCAAAACAAATTCAAAAACACACGAGGGTGGTTTTGCCAAAACCAAAACACAAAGCTAATCCAGATCCAAAATCAAAACCAAAACCATTTCACAGGGGTCAGTGAGCATCTCTAATAATCTCATCCTGAAAAACTAAATCTTGTGTTGGCATGTGGAAGGAAAAGTAAGTGCACACATGTGCCTATCCCAAAACCAGCAAGGGATGTCCCCATTTGCTCAGCTTCTCCCACCAGAAGTTGCAAAATTTTGTGCGCCCATGCACGCCACCATATTGGCCTGCAAAACCATACTCCCGTCTGACCTTTTGCCCTTTCATTAATGACCCTGAAGTTATTTTACCTCCATGCTCATATATATGAATCTTTAACGTTTTGAGCTCAGTCGTCCTTTAACATAAGATGGAGTATAGCGTGCGTGAGACTTTACGATTCAATAGAAGAGGTTAGGTCAGTCGGAATAAATCTGTGTTTCGTAGAAGTAAAGTTGGGCATTGAGTTTCCAAATGATCAAAATTCTTTTTTTATTGCATACTGAAAGTGTCAAACGCCTATAAAGAAATACACACACGTTTAAAGCAAACCATCTTCTGTCAATTATTCCAGCTTTATTGAGTGTTAAAAGGCTACATTTTCCCCATTCCATAATCCACGTTGACAGAGCCAGCTTCTAAATGTCTCAACAATTCAGACCATATGGCCGTGAACGAGGCGACTACCTTGTGTCTCGCTATCTTCAAGGAGTCTGAACGCACATAAATACTTTCAGGGGAAGAGTTTTTACATCGGTGAGAACAGATCAGAGCAATTCAAGGAGAAAGGAATAGATTAGACAAACAATGTGTTTCTCTGAAACAGTCTTAGAAAGCGGTCGTCTGATTGTGTCTGTACAGAGATACAATCTTTCATCCTGAGTTTCTGTTTGCGTTCCCATCAGGAAGAAGATAAAGGTTGGCAAGTGACCAACCGCATGGTCTATGCCAAGTGGCGAAAATCCCTATCTATAGAAAGGGCACCAACGTAGCTTCCTCATGCAAAGTGATGCAATAATCATTCTGTTATTGCCCAAAGAATTTTAAAAAAATGCATTTTCATTTGAATAAAGCATTTTTTTCAATCAATAGTATTAAAACATATATACATATTTTTTTAACTATTTCTTTTATTTTTTTATTAGTGGAACTGTAAGGCCAAGTTCCACTGTGCATGCATCAATGTGTCATCCTACTAACTGGGTCAAGCAAATGCCTATCTACAAAGACTGCCCTTGGTAAGTTAAGGCTTACAGCTCCCGGGCAGTATCACTGAGGCAGCTGGGTATCGCCCAGCTGCCTGGAGGAATATAGAGCCTCATTCATTAAGGCAATTGAGCAAAAAATGGAGTAAATTTGCACCTTGGCAAAGCCATGTTGCATTGGAGGGGGGAGGTAAATTTAAAATGTGGGGCCAGATATAGAGTTTGGGTAATGCATGTCTTTATATTTTAGTGTCAAAATAAAGCTATCATGTATTTGTGCACTACATGAAAAAAGCCAGTATTTTCCTTATGTGCAAAATAATAAACTAATTTGCACCTCATGCTTTGTAACATGGTTTGTCCTGGAGCAAATTTACTCCTGTTTTTTTGCTTTCCTTACCTTAATGACTCAGGCCCATTATTGGTAAATAGGAGCGACAAGAGTTTTTCTATTATATACAATTAGGGGCAATCGAAAACTATTGTTTACGCCGCTTTTTCATAAATAGGCACGATAATAGTAGACAAAGGCTGACAAGTGGCTCTTTACTTGCACAACAAATATGTCAGTATTTCTCACTGTCAAAGAAGATTAATTTAAACACTTTGTGACTGGAGTTTGTGACTGGACGGTGGCTTAGTGGTTAGCACTTCTGCCTCACAGCACTGGGGTCATGAGTTCAATTCCCAACCATGTCCTTATCTGTGTGGAGTTTGTATGTTCTCCCCGTGTTTGCATTGGTTTCCTCTGGGTGCTCCGGTTTCCTCCCACACTCCAAAAATATACTGATAGGTTAATTGGCTGCTAACAAATTAACCCTAGTCTCTGTGTGCGTGTGTTAGGGAATTTAGACTGTAAGCTCCAATAGGGCAGTGAGTTTTCTGTGCAGCGCTGCAGAATTAGTGGCGCTATATCAATAAATAGTAATAATGATAATGAAATATTCAAGTACTGGGTGCATCTGTTTTGTTATAGATCGCTTAATCTATTTATTTATTTACTTTCATTTACCAATGTAAATTTTATTTTATTATTATTATTATTATTATTATTATTACTATTTTATGGGACTTTCTTTGGTGCCATAAAGGAAATAATATCTTTTTTCTTTAAGTCTGTTCCACATTGAAAATAACTCTATTGAGGGAAGAATACGGCATTGAGGATTTTGCTTTTTGAAAACTACAGTAGGTGAAAGTCCATTAATTTACCTAGAAGGTCATCAGACAGGTCTCCTGAGTATATATTTTAAGGTCATAGGGCTAGATTTACTAAGCTGCGGGTTTGAAAAAGTGGGATGTTGCCTATAGCAACCAATCAGATTCTAGCTTTCATATATTTAGTACCTTCTACAAAATGACAGCTAGAATCTGATTGGTTGTTATAGGCAACATCCTCACTTTTTCAAACCCGCAGCTTAGTAAATCTAGCCCATAGGCTCTAAATGCAATTTTGTTTAAAACATTTTTTAAAACCATTTTACCAGGCCGACAGTTTACATGGAATTAATAGTATTAGCAGACGGGAAAGCATATCACCCAACTTTAAGATTGTCCAAATCGAGATAGTGTGTGTGTGGAATATGGAGGCACTATACAAATAGATGGTAATCAATAAAAATTATGAAAGTGGAAGCACATGTAGAGTAATTTAGATTTTATATATCTTTTGGGTAATTAAATTACAGATTGTGTAATAATTGTTGCTTTGATTGTGATTTCATTTAATATTTTATTTTACTCTTACACTGATCTGTACACCAGTTTTATGTGCAATTTTTTATCATTTTTAAAAAATTAGCTTTTCAATATTTTATTAATAACCAATGAAAGATAAGCATTCCTGATGGTCGTACAGTTCGATTATTTCCAAGCTTCAATAACTTCATCCTTTAGTGTTAAATAAACAATTTTTTTTTGTAGTTAATTCGAGTGAGCATTTTTTTTTCTATTAGATAATTTTTCATACAAAGGTCACAATCTATCTGGAGATACATTCTCAAACAAGTCATTTATTGATCATAAAATCCGGTTATCCTTGCCAAGTTCTATGCTGCGTTCTCCATCACACACAGATGTTACAGGCATGTGCCCATAAAGGACGGGTCTTTCAGCAGAATAGTAGAAAAGGATTAGAGATCTACGTGTTAACAGACTGACGGGGAGATTTTACAGGAATACTGCTGGGCAAGTCCTCGCTCTGGTTAGTGCATGTGATAAAGATCTGTCAGATGTTATTGGATTTGTCGCTACACAGGGATGCAATAACGATTTATGATCCAGAACATCACGCAGTATCTGTTTACCCATAAACTGCTCATTAAATAAATATCTGTAGAGTGCATCTTGTGTGTTAAACAGGCGTTTAATACATGAAGATCTGTACAAGGTCTGTAAAGTTCATGAATACAGATGACTTAGCCTTGCATGGTTAGAGAAGCCTACTCCACCTTAAATATAATTTAACCCCCAACTAGCAGAATACGGGGGTTTCCTTGCCAGGGTTGAAGAGAACTCATTAGTAGAGATGGAACTTGGCCACTTCTGAAATTTGGCCCAATTTTAGAGATTTGTTTTCAGGCAATTTATTGGCGAATCATTCCTGACTTGTAAAAAACGAATCTAATAATTAACGCCCACTGAAGAATAAAGTAAACACAATGCATCATCATCACCATTTATTTATATAGCACCACTAATTCCGCAGCGCTGTACAGAGAATGCACTCACAACAGTACCTGCCCCATGGAGCTTACAATCTAAATACCCTAACTTACACACACACAGACCGAGAGAGACTAAGGTCAATTTAATAGCAGCCAATTAACCTACCAGTATGTTTTTGGAGTGTGGGAGGAAACCGGAGCACCCAGAGGAAACCCACGCAAACACGGGAAGAACATACAAACTCCTCACAGATAAGGACATGGTTGGGAATTGAACTCATGACCCCAGAATTGTGAGGCAGAAGTGCTAACCACTTAGCCACCATGCTGCCCATAAAATAATTAACGCCCACTGGAGAATTAAGTAAACACAGTGCATGGAATTTAATAAATTAGTCATATGTCTATAGCCTTATTAAAGGAAATGAAAAAAAAGGAACTGAAAGTCCTTTGGACACTCATTCTTCTTTCATTGTAGGAGAAAATGTCTATGATGCTGTTTCGAGACGCGGCAGTATGCCGCATCCTGGCGTGAGGTAGCAGCTGAGCACGTGCATTAGTTTCAATACACTGTTATCTTTGTGGCATAGAGTAGGAGGGTGTAGGGACATCCTCCAACTCCAGGGGGAGCTCTCGCATGATTCTATTTGTCATTTTTACATGTTCCTGGTTTGTGATATGACCTATGCTAGTTCCCAGCTAGTAATTAATTAGCAGCCTCCTGAGGCTCATTGTCAGCCCTGTCCTCCTCCTTTCTGATTTGTCCATTATAGTATTTAAGGCAGTGAGGACTGAACCTCACTGCCGGTTATAGTTCCTGCTCTGTGCATACTTACCTTCTCCCTGCTCAGTTTCCCTTCTCTGCCTTTGGATTGATCTTGCTGTGTATGACCTTGGACCGTGTACTGGACTCTGCTGTATTGCCTGTGACCTCGATCTCTGCCTGTTTCCTGGATTCGTTGTTTTCCGCCAGCCCTGACCTTTTGCCTGGACGTTACCACCGCTGTCTGCTATTACACGATATTCCTGGGTTCTCCCCAGTCAGTGCACATCTCACGACCCTCTGTCTGTCTGCAGCCAAGTCTGTCCCCACCACTAGGAGCTCCACTGAACACCAGACTTTCGGAGCAGATTCCGGGTTTTGTTGTACTGGCTGGAGGGGTTCCTAACAGATGCTCTCTGTAACTACTGTACACCTATGAGCACGCTGCATTGCTGTATAGCTGTGTAACCTGTACTGAAACATTGCCAGTGGCTATTCATAGAAATTGAAAGATGAGGATCATTAGATGGTTGTACTGCAATTTGACAGTTTTCTTTAATTGGATGACCTGGAGGAACTGTGGGTAGTTGAGGATGAAAATGTATCATCAAGCAAAAATCTGGTATTGACAAAGAAAGTGCTGGTTTTCTCAGATAACTGCACATTGCTAAGTACATTATGCAATAAAAGTAGCAATGCTAGTGTCAGTGGTAACAAAGAAAACTGCCACCCTCATCCAATTTAGAATTCCAAAAAACGTGACGGCTGGTAAATATCAGTTGTACCCAACACAAAACAGTGTTTGCAGATTCTAGTGATAACAATTTTATGTATTGGGTACCATAAAAGGAATCCATGAAATATTGGCAGAGAGCCGCATGATGTGTCTCTGCACCGATGCCTCCACATATCTACAATACGCTACTCTGGTCCATTTAATGACCGCAAAACAAACAAATTGCTTTTATTGTCTGCTGCTGAAATCTTATCCACAGTTCAACACTGATAGTCAGGTTCAAATTATAGGCTACAAGAAATATATTTGCGCAAAAAGTTCTCCCGTCCAACATGTCCCTCTATCATTGAAATTGAAAATCCACATGGCTGATCGGATTCATCCAGATTATGCATCTGTTCATTCTAATGTTCTAGCCTAGAATCATGGGTGATGCAGAAGTGTGCTTGAATTGACAGCAACGTGTTTGGATACTGCTCATCAAAAGACACTTTTTTGTGCACTACTGCCAAACCAGAATATCACAGAGTCACTGAAACCTGTGCTTACCTGGGACAGTACAGCATTGGATGAACTGTAGGAAGAAGCAAAAGAGTCTGCGGTGACTGCTATTGAGGCATCTGTCTGAATTAAGTTGAACTTTGTCAGTAACGTTTGTCTTGTGATGCTGTAGCAGTGGAAATAGTATACAAGAGGATGTCCTACAATGAAGCAGTCACAACTGCAGGAGCACCCCCAATAAGCCAGCACTGCCAAAACTCTCTGTCGGACATCACGGCATGGGCATGATCCTCAGCCATCGATACTTCCTCTTCTGTCACAGTCAATGCTTGCAAGGTGACGTGAATTGGTTCATTCAGGGGGAAGAAGTCTCCACACTGTCCCAGACTCGCAAGGAGCTCATGTCCTACTGAAACAGTCGTTCTCAAAAGTGGTTTTACCCACCCAGCCTTAAAAGACAACATTTCCTGCTAGAACATGAGCTGGTTCCACTGATGTGAGACCAACTGCTCAGATGTTGTGCTAATGCTTTTGTAGGTGACATCAGCAGAAGGTGCTGGAACGCCAGCTGCCATTACCTGCAATAACATCTAACCGACTGGGGGAACGTTCAGCGTCTCATCATTCTTATATAAAAAATACACAGTAGAGAAAAAACTATCGAGTAGCAAAAGCTACTACTATCTAAAGGAACTCACATAAACAATACTAATAACAATTAATGCACTTCTTTCAATACAAAGAAAACTTAACTCCAACTAAAGGAATCACAGAAAAAAAACCAAAATAATAACGCTCAAGCGCCTTCCCCAACTGTGGAAGTCTATTTACAAAGCACGCCAGAGATGTGCACTTTGATTTAATACTGTTGCACTTTGGCACAGACTAAAAATTAGTGGGCCCCATAGCTGGGGTCCCTCTGTGCCACCCAAAAGTGAGGAAAACATTTACACTTGGGGTTTTGACAGGGAAGAAGAGTCCCCTGACCCCAACGCCCTTTGATGGTCCATCCTGTGCACTTCAAAGTACGTAGAAGATACTTTAGTAGGCGCATTGCACAAGAGTGTAAACGTCACATCAAAAATCCAACCGCCAATGACTTCTCCTAGTACCAGCGCTTACACTTGAATACACTTTTCAGTTTTCCCCATAAAGCAATAGGCGTGGTCTTATTTATAGCTTTTATGAATCATGAGATTAGGGGACGGTTTTAGCTACGTGTCACTTTTGTGTTTGTGAAGCTTTTTTTTTTCATCCCAAAACTGGATAAGATCGAGATTCGTCCTGTGCTTTCAAGGGGACCTCGGTCAACAGAACTGACAGATTGCCCCATCCCCGAAACTCTTTCAGCACCTGTGCAAGACATCCTCAGCTGGTTTCCACTTCAAGAGTTAGACTATGACTGTGAGGTGTCCCTGCCGTAGTGAAAACCAGCTCCAGAAAGATTCCTCTATAGAGGGGAGGGTGTGACAAATCAGAATCAGTTCCCCAGTCTCACATAGTCAGCCCAATTTCAGAATGGACTATTTAGATTCGGCCATCTCTGATCCCCAACGCAGCTTCGATTCGTGTCCCAACATTGACAACTTGGCCAAAGGGCGGTATAAACTGCACTGCGTCAGTCGCTAACACTGAGGGTGACCAGTGCAGGTTAAAATTGAACTGATCCTGGTTGTCAACATTGTAACAGAGAGCTGGATTTGGACGTGGCTGCGTGCGATTGAGTTTTGCACGCCCCTACTGTAAATGCACTACAGCAAAACGCCCCTTACCCGTCCAGTTCACTCCCTGAAATTGTAGTCTGTAGTAATTGTCCTTTGCACTCACAGGCGTACGGAATGGGACAGCGTTCACAGACGTTTCTGCTATTTCTGCAGAGTGATTTTGCGTATGATACGCTCAAAATTCGGCAGATATGTGCCTTAATGAATCAGGCCCAATGAGTCGTCTTTGGGTGGGTGCTTGAAATGAAAACAACATGAGTGGTAAAGGTTGCAGTGACCCTTTTAAAAGCCAAGGGGACCAGAGTTTTGAAAACATTCGATTATTACCCTAGAGTGGCAAACCCTTAACCAGGCTCTGCCGGTGACGGTCCTATTTAACAGAAATGGCGGCAGTGTGGAACCAGGGTGGTGTTATAGCTGTTGTCGGCCAATACATCAGATTTCCAAGGCTTCAGGAGAAAAAAACAGATTGTCCTGGAGGAAGACATGGCCGCTGACTTACTGGGTGTTACCGCCTCTGGGTTCTTTTACTGTGAGTCTGACAATGGGGCTTATTGCGCCAAACACCATTTATCTACAGACAGCAATGATGTAAATCCTCCAATGACCATCTATAATCCCTATTAATTATATGCATAAGCCATACCTTCTATAATTATATTATGATGAAAAGATAATGACACTGTTTCCTAGCATCACATTGTTCTTACGTTATAATTGTCCGCCTGTTTTTTTCCCCCCATAATCATCATATTACAGATCCCAAGAATTTTGCTAGTGAGACATTTTATTCATTTAAATTATATGCTGTGATATATTTTATATCCGATCTCATAACAGAAACTGGCTGAATTGTTACTTTTTAATCTTTTCAATCTTTCCCCCATTAACAATGGAATAAGTTTCATTACTGACAAAAGAAAAGCTCCGAGGAGTTTTCTCGTTCCAAGACTTTCAGTGCACTCGCTGCTCCACATATTGATTGGGTCTCATTAAATCCCTGCTTGAATGCGCGCTGATCAAAGACGTGCGCATTGTTCATTACACATCACGTAACAAGTCTGATTGTATCTGACATTTTATATCTTCCCGAGACGCTTTCTTCTTGTTTTTAATGCAGTCATTTCCAAAGTGCCCGGCCAATATTTTTCGCTAAGCAATCTAACCATAATGTATTCATTACAGAGACCCTATTAGCCCTGGGTTATAACAGCTTCACTTTTGAAAATGTTTTATTTATATGACATCACCTGCTATCTACAAACAACAGCAGAGAGTATTTTTTTGTTGAAATCCTCTAGAGTTAGCTATATGTAAATTGGAATTCACAATCCATTATTAGCGTTATTCTGGTACCCAGGCTACAATAGGCACGGTCATTTGCTTCGGAAATGGTTACAGGACAGAAATAATTGTATCCATTTCATTTGATTGATGATGTGCTAGGATGTAGTCTCTTTTAAGCCTAATAGAAAACCTCTTCCACCTGGGGCCCCAGGGGGGATACTCCCACCAAAGCATTACCGTGTTGTATGGGCGGCGTAACCTCCCCAAATGTGGATAACCCATTTATAACTAGAAAAGAAATTAGCAGAAATTGCAGCCCTAGTCTCAGACGCAGTTAAGTAGGATGCAGCTGTCAAGAAGTGCGCAGAGAACAGGAGTAGAGACACTATCCTCTCACCACATAGGAGGTCATTCACCTGGATAGTCCATGCACTTTAAGGTCCACACCTACATGAGCTAACAATGAGCCACAAAGTTCAAAGAGGTGAAAATAACTCCTAACACACGTTGAGTGTAAATGTTCCACTATGTCCAACCTCTGACCACTTTAGATCCAACTTTCATTAAATAAAACCATTTTCATTTTTCTCCAACTGTGAGATGCTGCTGGGTTTCTCCTCTTTTGTCAGCAGTGAAGGAATATCGGGATAGTCTTTGTTAAATTTGGCACATTTGTGTGTTTGAAGCCTTTTATTACAGAATATTATATCTCACATCCAGTCCTCCACACATATCCCAAACACTTACTCCTCCAATCACTTTCCAAATCCTGCACATGTGCCCTATGGAATGCACACTCTGTTTCTAACAAACTAACATCCATCAATGACCTCTTCAAGATCCTCAACTTTCTGGGAATAACAGAAAAACAGCTCACACAGTCAGAAACTGCTCACCTGCAACCTTTGCACACATGGGGGCAGATTCAATTCAAAATCTATCAGCGCAATGTGCCTCCCGAACAGCCGCGAGACACCTCGCACAGATTATTTTTCACAGAAAAAGTGAGCATCAGTGAGCGTTAATTTTTACCGCAATATTGGTAATAATACGCGCCCACAATGTTTTTAGAGACATCGAGCCCAATTGACTGTGCCCCATGGTGTCTGACTGATCCACACCTCAGTCCTTAAAACAGAGGTGGGGATGGACTAAACCTTTCCT
Source organism: Mixophyes fleayi (assembly GCF_038048845.1). Taxonomy (NCBI): domain Eukaryota; kingdom Metazoa; phylum Chordata; class Amphibia; order Anura; family Limnodynastidae; genus Mixophyes; species Mixophyes fleayi. Next base: position 272,982,768 of record NC_134406.1, read on the forward strand.
CGTGCCACACCCTCAGAGTGATACCACATTCCTTCCCTTCTGCTTCTAAATTGCTCTCTCGAACCTTATTTCTGCCATTCCCATTGGACCAACTCTTCTTCTCATCGAATGGCCACAGGCTTGCTCTTGTTTTCACCAGACTTGGAGAAATTTCCAAATTGTTTAACACTTCTCTCTCTCAGGCCACCACTTTAAAATGCAGTTAAAATCAAATGCACTCAGCTCCCAGGTATAGGAGCTTACACCTTGCAAGGGCTGGCTTGTGAGCCACACCCAAAGGTGCCTTAAATAGACTTGATAGTCCTTTGCAAAGACAACACAAGGCAATATTTTGAGGCAAAATTTAAGGCTCATTTGGGTGTGGCTCACAAGCAAGCCCTGATTTTAGCTGCATTTTAATTGTGTTTAAAGCACATAGGTCAGTGTATGACCTGTATACAATGAGGTGTCCTTGACGCTGGGATGCAGGCTTAAATGTTTTGATCAAAATCTGAACTAATACTAATAATGTTTTCATTTTGATAGATGTAAGATATACCCTGTGAAATATAAATATTGAATCTGTTGGAATCAGACGCCGGAGGTAGCTCGAGTTTAGATGAGCAATGATGGTATCCAGAACTGACGGGTTGTCCCAGTTTGGAGGTTTCTGCAGGGAGAGCCACAATCTCTTTGCGAGTCTGGATTGATAAACTAATTCCATTAACACTCCATATCTGTGTGTATCTGTGTATATCTGTTAGGAGCCGCGGAGGCCGCGGGCACCGCCGCGACTCACTACTGCCTCCTCCTTACTGCTCTGAGCCTAAGACCTGGGGGCATCTGAGTACCTGTGAGCACATAAAGCTCTACGGGAAAAGCGGCTGCTATAGTTGGAGATCTCTACCCTCTCTGTTCTAAAAGCCTATCTAGGTGGTCGTAGGCCATAACAGTATCTAGGAAGTGATGTCCCGGTCGTCATGGAGATGGCCGGGACGCCAGGAGGAGGTGGAATTGAGTCGCGGCGGTGCCCGCGGCCTCCGTGGCTCCTAACAGATACACACAGATATGCAGTGTTAATGGAATTAGTTTATCATTCCAGACTCGCAAAGAGATTGTGGCTCTCCCTGCAGAAACCTCCAAACTGGGACAACCCATCAGTTCTGCATACCATCATTTTGCATCTAAACTCGAACTACCTCCTGCGTCTGATTCCAACAGATTCAATATTTTAACTAGTATGCTAATTCATTGATCAGATTAGCAAATGCTTATTAGCATAACATATGGCAGTTGTTGTTTTTGTCATTTTTGTTTGTGTAATAAAAATCTTCCAATAAAAAATAAGTAATTAAAACAAAAAAAACACGAGCCAGGCCCACTGCTGTGAGACTGTATATATACAGCAGCGGCGGGTAATGGTACAGCAGATACTTGCTCCAGATGCCTGATCTGCTTCTCTCTGGTCACTGCTAACAAGGACTGGGGAAGCATCTGAGTGAAGTCCAAGGTGATTTCTCTTTGGCTTCCTCCTTAAAATAAAATCACATATTGCAAAAAAAAAATGACTGTAAACTATTATCTAAAGAAAAACTAACAAAAGGGGACTACCAAATAAATTACAAAACATACTAAAAAGGCAAAGAGAAAACAAACACACTTCTCTGAATTCTCACTTAAACAAACATTACAAAAAACAAACACAAAATTAAATTGTAACTTTTAAGCAACCTCAATCTCACTTGCTGTGTTGTGCCGAATGCTGCTCCCACAAAGATTGTAGATAACTCATACTTGCCTACTCTCCCGGAATTTCCGAGAGGCTCCTGAATTTCGGGGAGTCCTCCTGGACTCCCGAAAAAGTAGGCAACCCTCCCGGATCCTAGAAAATGCCGAAATTCACGGCATTGAATATCGGAGACGGGGCTTAATTGCATCTTAATTGCTACGCCCCCACTTTTTTAATGCAGTGAATTTAGGCAATTTATAGTGGGGTGTGGCTATGGTGATGCAAAGATGTCACCACACCCCCTCCCACCCCTGTCACGGAGGACACGGAGTCACAAAGTCGGCCACTATGAGATAACTGATAGGAAGTAGGGACAAATTGGAGCTGGGATTCAGCGAATCGGAATCAATCCTGATATACAAACATTAGTTAAAAAATGAATTTTTCCACAAGACACAAATTTCTTCATATAACTCTATTGACAATGTGCATGTCTTTTTTTTTTTTACGGCCCAGAAAACTTGTTCACAATAATACTTTGTCTTCAATCGTGGCAACAGACAATTCTATTTTTAATGGCTGTTGGGTGGTCCGGCCTGATACTCCCTGTGGTATGAAAAGTAATGCGATGATGCAATATTACCGTATGCACTAAAGCTACACCCCCATGCATCTGGCTAAATTTACACATTAGCAGATATATAATAGCGCAGAGAGCAGATACCAGAAAAAATAGCTTGTAAAAGTATTACATTATTAATTTTGAACAGGTCATTCTCTGTATATAGATTAAGCCAAATACTGCAGATATTACCCTACAGAGAACAATATAGATCCTGCTCCAATTGGAAAATTAGGAGTGTCTGAAAATCGGAGTAACTTGTTCCATATATGTTTGTACAAATATAAATGTATAATTTATCCTGAACAAGCCTCTTCTGTAACTTATAGCTGCCAATAAACACCGAGCGCACAGAAGGGAACATTATAGCAGTCAGAATCGAGTGATAAATTGGCAAAGAGCGGACACACGTATTAGGACAGTGACTCAGATTAGGTGTGGAAAGCCTTTGAGTTGATGAATTATGGAAAATTGCCTTACATGAAAAGGGAACGTTAAGTATGGTACTTAAACCCCATTAAGAAAAGAAAACAATTTGTAATGTAAATGAGCGCGGCTAAGTTTAGTCCTCTTAGCGGCTGCCAATTTGGACAGAGAAAATTAGCAGTGAATAACAGGACATCAAGCTCTAATCAGAAAACAATCGTTGACATTGTATGAACTAAGGTGCGTCAATATCAGTTGGAGATGGATGGAGGGATCTGAGAGATTTGCTGCTCCTAAAATGTATTCAGAGAAAGTTAGAGTTACGGACACGTGGGGGGGTTAGGAACACTTATTTCATTTCGATATTTTGCAGAGATCTCTCTGCTTAAAAATTTGTCGGAAAGTTTGGGACATATTCATGAATCAAGGCGGATGTTTATACATTTTAGTGAAAAATAAACATTGTTATATTAATAAAGTTTTTTGTTTAGTTTTTTTTAAATACGGAGCAAACTATATGTAAAGCAGAAGCTCGTGATGTGGATCTTGACTTGTTCATCTCACATCGATGGGGTGAGATCTGGTGACAGGGAGGACACGGTAGTGGACGAATTCACAGACCATCACCACCATACCATCATCACCACCAACACTATACCACCACTCACCTCCACCATATCACCACCACCATATCACTACCAATACCATCATACCACCACCACTTTATTACCACCAACGCAACACCACCACTATACCCCCTCCTTATCACCACCAACAGCACCACCATACCACCCCACTACCATACCACCAACACCACCTTATCACCACCATCAACACCATACCCACTACCATACCACCAACACCACCACCACTATACCACCCCACTACCATACCACCAACACCACCACCACCATACCACCCCACTACCATACCACCAACACCACCACCACCACCATACCACCCCACTACCATACCACCAACACCACCACCACCACCATACCACCCCACTACCATACCACCAACACCACCACCACCACCATACCACCCCACTACCATACCACCAACACCACCACCACCACTATACCACCACCAACACCATACCACCACTACCATTCCACCAAAAACAGCACCACCACTAGCACCAGCACTACAATCATACCACCACCACTTTATTACCACCAATAAAGTGGCTGTGGTTGGTGATTGTGGTATGGTAGTGGTGGTGCTGATGGAGGTGGTGATAAGGTGGTTGCATAGTGGTGCTACCACTATGGCACCATCTTATCACCACCACCATATCACCAACAACAGGCACCACCATCATTATCATATAACCACCACCACTACCATACCACAATCACCATATGACCTCTAACTGCACTACCACCAACACCATACCACCATTACCATATCATCACCAACAGCACCACCACCACCATCATCATATCACCATCACCATATCACCACCCTCACCTTATCCCCAACAACACCATACCACCATCACCATATCATCACCAACAGTACCACCACCACCATCATCATATCACCATCACCATATCACCACCATCACCTTATCCCCAACAACACCATACCACCATCACCATATCATCACCAACAGTACCACCACTACCATCATCATATCACCATCACCATATCACCACCCTCACCTTATCCCCAACAACACCATACCACCATCACCATATCATCACCAACAGCACCACCACCACCATCATCATATCACCATCACCATATCACCACCCTCACCTTATCCCCAACAACACCATACCACCATCACCATATCATCACCAACAGCACCACCACCACCACCATCATCATATCACCATCACCATATCACCACCCTCACCTTATCCCCAACAACACCATACCACCATCACCATATCATCACCAACAGCACCACCACCACCATCATCATACCACCATCACCATATCACCACCCTCACCTTATCCCCAACAACACCATACCACCATCACCATATCATCACCAACAGTACCACCACCACCATCATCATATCACCATCACCATATCACCACCCTCACCTTATCCCCAACAACACCATACCACCATCACCATATCATCACCAACAGCACCACCACCACCATCATCATATCACCATCACCATATCACCACCCTCACCTTATCCCCAACAACACCATACCACCATCACCATATCATCACCAACAGTACCACCACCACCATCATCATATCACCATCACCATATCACCACCATCACCTTATCCCCAACAACACCATACCACCATCACCATATCATCACCAACAGTACCACCACTACCATCATCATATCACCATCACCATATCACCACCCTCACCTTATCCCCAACAACACCATACCACCATCACCATATCATCACCAACAGCACCACCACCACCATCATCATATCACCATCACCATATCACCACCCTCACCTTATCCCCAACAACACCATACCACCATCACCATATCATCACCAACAGCACCACCACCACCATCATCATATCACCATCACCATATCACCACCCTCACCTTATCCCCAACAACACCATACCACCATCACCATATCATCACCAACAGCACCACCACCACCACCATCATCATATCACCATCACCATATCACCACCCTCACCTTATCCCCAACAACACCATACCACCATCACCATATCATCACCAACAGCACCACCACCACCATCATCATACCACCATCACCATATCACCACCCTCACCTTATCCCCAACAACACCATACCACCATCACCATATCATCACCAACAGTACCACCACCACCATCATCATATCACCATCACCATATCACCACCCTCACCTTATCCCCAACAACACCATACCACCATCACCATATCATCACCAACAGCACCACCACCACCATCATCATACCACCATCACCATATCACCACCCTCACCTTATCCCCAACAACACCATACCACCATCACCATATCACTACCAACTTATTATTACTTACAGCTCCACCACCAACATATCACCACCAACAGCACCACCAGCAGCACCATATGATCACCGACGGCATCACCGCCACTATAATAATTTGAGCATCACTAACTGTACTTTCTTGTCTTCCACTAACAAGAGTGGCAATCAGTTGGTTGCCATATTTTGTCTACACAAGTCAGGACAGCTTCTGTTTCATTATCAATGGTTTGTTTCTAACCACACAATAGCCTTTCACTGGAAATTATTTTAGTGGCTGCCCGTTCTCAATACACCATTAATACCATCAAACAAGTAAATCTAGTAATGTTTCTGTTCATAATATACTCAATTTAAAGCATATTATTCACAACAAACCATGTTACATTCAATGTAACTTAAATCCATTGACTTCATCATCCTCATCCTTTATTTATAAAGCTCCAACATATTCCGTAGCGCTTTACAATTGGGGACAAACATAGTAAACTAATAAACAGAGAAGGCCCTGCTCGCAAGCTTACAATCTATGGGACAATGGGAGTTTGACACATGAGTCTACATTTTGCATTTCGGCCCAGCCAGACTGCAAGGTAAAAGTGACTCCTAAGCTAAATGATCCCGTCACACAACAATATTGGTCAGGGGGTAGTTGTCTTGTGTGAAATTGTGTAACGGGTGGTAGTAGGGTAATGTAATGAGGTTAAGAGGGTGGTTGAGGAATATTATAAGCTTGTCTGCCCATTGTCCCAGGGAACTGTACATAAAAACACAATCCATTGATACCTGCCTAACCATGTTTAAATAATGGTCAATCTGCACATATTAGTGATCTAAGTGAAGGTTAATTTATATAGGTTATTTATATAGTACCTACACATTGTGCCTTTGGGCAGTTGGAGAAAACCAGTAACCCACATGAACATGGGGAGAACATACACAGAGAGAGATGTCGGAATTGAACCCCAGCGCTGTAAGGCAGCAATGCTAACTACTGTGCCTCAATGCGTTTATAGGCGCATACACCCATCGTGTAGACTTCATATATAACGCTTGCATGCAGAATTCTCACAGCTGTAGAGCTCTGAACTACTCCACAATGGCGAGGAAACCCTGATTTCCCCATTTACCGGTGTCAGCACGGGAGACTCGGAACGTTTCTGGCTCTGATAACACGTCTGACATCAGGCTTAGAAGTTTAATTTGTTCTGAGAATAAAAATTAAAAGCAAAAAACTGATCCCCAAAATCCCGGAGTTTGCTGACTGTAATTCTGCTATTGGCCAAGAGAACAGATAAATTCAGTTTAGACCAAAAGTATAAAGAAGACGCAAAAACGACCAAGTAATAGACGGAATGTATGAAGCGTCGAGTGCATTAAAATTATCAGATATAATAATAAAGGTTTCCAAGGTAATAGGCTTCTGAGCAAGCTGTCCGCAAAGCCGTTCTCCTATTTATATAGGCCCTTCTATAAATGGCTATACAGGGATCTACCACACAACACAAATGATCGAGTGCCCCAATTTATGAAAATATTGAAAGTTTCATTAAAACCCACTACGCAATCATGACATCTAGGGGTTTTCACGCATATTACAATAGGTTCTGTCCGTTAACAAACACAGAGTCAAATATTGTTATGTTTATTAACATCTTAGAACCTTTTCCCTTCTATAAACAATTGAGGATTAGATTCCAGCTACAATAAAAGCATTTTACACCAAAAATGTGGGTAGGGTGAAAAAAAAAGTTATTTTATCAAATTTACAGAAAAGCCATAGCCTTTAAAACATAAGTGTTTCCCAGAGCAAAAGGAAACGGCCGTTTTAAACAAGATAATAAAATACTCTAATATAAAACACAATCTGGTGCAGGCCAACCATTGTATGGGGACCGGTGTCTATGGAAACCTGGATAATTTGTCATTTCTCTCTGGGCAATAATGCTTTGTGTAGGTAACAGGGGCTCAGTTTTTTATTAAAATGTTTAAAGCGCTGGTTTAAAACTGATTACAAAGCCTAGTGCTCCAGTCAAAGTCACAAAACACAAACAAACCAGTTTCTATGTAGTAGCCCTCCTTTCATCTGTTTCTTTGTCCACGGGGACTTTGGTCAATTGCCGAAATTAAACTAAGAACAGGACTGCACGGGAGGAAGGCTAAAGCGAAATGCACGTTCTTATGTGAAAGAATATTACATTTCAATGTTTAAATGTTGGGACTTTATCTCAGAATTTAAATAAACCCAAAGAGTTATGTCAGTACCAGAATATTGTCAGACATAGCAGAAAAGAATATTACTGTAACTCTGTATATTAACGAGAAACTTTATTTAAAAAATAAAACACATTAGAACCAAAGAGGTGGCGTTAGACATGAGGCTAGGTTGGTTTATCACTCCATATTCTCTTTTGCACCTCAAATGAAGTATATCATTAAAATGTGTTCTCTTGCAGGAGGAGAAAATCACCGTTAACACTTGAGCAGTCTGTCTGTCCGTCTTTGTGTACTCTAAAGATTTGCTCTGTTCTGGGAGAGACTGATCAGCAGAACTTTATAACTCCTAGGGGTATATGTATCAAGCTGAGAGTTTTCTGGCGGGTTTGAAAAGTGGAGATGTTGCCTATAGCAGCCAATCACATTCTAGCTGTCATTTTGTAGAATGTACTAAATAAATGATAGCTAGAATCTGATTGGTTTTTCAAACCTACTGGAAAACTCTCAGCTTGATACATTTACCCCCTAATTTGTAAATCTTCTCTCTTAATTAATTGTAATCTAATCATTTGAAATGTATTGAGATCATTATACAAAAAAAAATAATTAGGACTGTACTTAATAAACTGTCCTACCAATAAGGATCATAGGCCAGCACCATGGACTGATATACAAAACTGAATATTAACGTCTCCTAACCGTATGCAGGGCTCCTGGGATGATCATTTCAGGAACATGTGACCAGTGTGCACACAGCCTGCAGACAGCCAGTCATAATGGCACATTGAAGCTTACAGTCTAAACTCCCTAATACACACACAGAGACAGTGAGAGAGACTAGGGTCAATTTGATAGCAGCCAATTAACCTACCGGTATGTTTTTGTAGTGTGGGAGGAAACCGGAGCACCCGGAGGAAACCCACGCAAACACAGGGAGAACATACAAACTCCACACAGATAAGGCCATGGTCGGGAGTTGAACTCATGACCCCAGCGCTGTGAGGCAGAAGTGCTAACTACTGAGCCACTGTGCTGCCCTAACGTTATTTAGCACTTTATTGCTCTTAAAAATAGGAGCCTAAACCTATTTTAATTTCTACAGATCTGTGGAACCTACTTGAAAGACATTATTTTAGCGTCATGATTTATTTTTTTTGTGGGCATGAAATGTTAGATTTAAACTTGAATGTTTCATCTTCACTGTTACAAGAATCCTTTAAGTTTTAGGTGTAATAAAAGTAAATTATAACATGTTGAGACGTAAATACGTAACTGTTGTTATAATATATACCAGACAACATGATCCTTGTATGTATAATGTTATATTATCTCTCTGTGCAGACTCAGCTAGCTCAGTTTCTTGTGTCCACTACATATCTCCTATTTCACATACACAGACCTCCCAACTGCTCTGATTTCAGTGGAACAGTCCATATTTTAGGGCTCTGTCCCGCTGGTCGGCCTGGGAACATGTTTGTCCCGTGGGTGGGAATGTTGAAGAAAGGGCGGTATATAATGCATATCCTAGCGCTTCACAGAGCTGGACAGCCCGCTGGAGGCGTGGTCACACAACCCAGTCACAGTGTGACCACGCCCCTATTTTGTTGTGGCCACGCCCCGTTTTACCACTGTCGGGGACAGACACACTGGGAGGTATGCATGCATGTGGGCGGCAGAGATGCTGGCTCGGTACCATGCCTCTCACATTTTAATTGTCTCACAATTATAAAGTCAGTTAAAGTTTGTGCAGGTAGTGACAAAATACAATCTTGTGCCGAGGATGTTCTTACAACAAGGACCGTGATAATTAGTAGTCCTTAGACCATCACAGTTTAGTTGCTGGACTCAGGGAGTTCATGCTATTGCCCTTTTAGTTTCTCCTTTGGTGATCACCGCGGCCTCCCTGGTGGCAGCAGCTCCCGCTGCACATGGGGTATGTTGGCGTTGGCTCTGTTTCCAGCATTGCGCAAAATACTAAATTACAACACCAGGATACTCCTATTTCCTTTGAGCTGGCAGGAATCAGGAGAGCGCACCTGCAGCACGAAAGCAGAAGCCTTCTCCACAATCAATAGAGGATGAGGGTTCACTTATTATAAATATAGTTTTGTGTCTCTCCCTTTCGCTGTGTCTCCTTGTTTCAACCATGACGCACCACCGGACTGCTTTATTATTGGTGGCTGATACTTATGTCCCGTCCAGCTGCTACAACTGTTGTCTAACTCTTTATGTATCAGCTGTTCCTCGAACCGCTTGGATTGTAAGCTCAATTGGGCAGAGCAATCTTTACCTTTTGTTTCATGTTACTGTATGTCAGCATTTTATAAATTGCCTGTCTCCCTTTGTTAGGACAGGGCTGTTTAATTTACAGCTGTAGAAATTTCAACAAGTTGGACATAAACTTAACATTTTAGCGCCTGGGGTGAGAAGCAAAACTACTGCCCCCTTAGACCTCAATTTTAACCAAATGAACCCCCTTCAGCGTTCCACCCTGAACAGTCGCCGTCTCGCACAGCCCTAGTTGCGGCCCTGTGTTTTACATCACAATCTTTTTGAGAGGAGTCTCACATCACTACACTGTGCTGCCAGAGGACTCTGCTCCTTCCACTATATAACTCTCAGTCTGTGGCTTCCTGCTGCCTCCATTCCCCTCCTCACATCATGTCACTGTCCCTGTCACATGCAGCCCTGTCTTCACCAACACATCACTCATCACCTAATATACTCTGTGCTGCTGGAGGACCCTGCTTCTTCCACTATATAACTCTCAGTCTGTGGCTTCCTGCTTCCTCCATTCCCCTCCTCACATCATGTCACTGTCCCTGTCACTTGCAGCCCTGTCCTCACTAACACATCACTCATCTCCTGATGTACACTGTGCTACTGGAGGACCCTGCTTCTTTCACTTCATAGATCTCAGTCTGTGGCTTCCTGCTGGCTCCATTCCCCTCCTCACATCATGTCACTGCCCCTGTCACATACAGCCCTGTCCTCACTAACACATCACTCATCTCCTGATTGATCCCAGTGCATTCACAAAGAGCAACAGAAGTGTAAAGCAAAGTGTCTTTATTCAGGTAAATACACAAACAAAGATAACTCAGATACACGGATAAGAACAGGTTCCTAAGGAGACTGTATAGTAAAAATGTCAGGAACAGGTATTATAAGTTTTACCCCAGTCCAGAAGGTACAAGGCTGTCCAGGAAAGCAGACAGAGTCCAGGGATCAAGCAGGATCAGACAAACAAATCCAAATAGCCAGGCAGCGATCAAGGACACAAGCGAATAAGCAAGGTCTAGAAGTCAGGCTCAAAGGTCAGGGCAACAGGCAAATGAGCAGGGTCCAGGGATCAAGCCGAGGGTCACAACAGATCAGTCCAGAAGGTATACACCAAACAGCACAGGAGCAGGGCAGCAGCTGACAGGAATAAATGGGATGAAATTGCACAGAGCACAGCTGGAGGCAGGTATTAGAAGTAGTGCGACAGGTGCAGTTCTAATTAGGCATCAGGCAAGGAAATTAACTCCTTCAAGCATGTAGAAGAGTTTAGGAATAGAACAGCAGCACCTCTGGTGGTATAAGGTACCGCTGCTAGATACAAAACACAGGCAGAGTTGTAACACTAATATACTATGTGCTGCTGGGGTCCCTGCTCCTTTCACTATATAACTCTCAGTCTGAGGCTTACTGCTGTCTCCATTCGCCTCCTCACATCATGTCACTCTCCCTGTCACATGCAGCCCTGTCATCACTAACACATCACTCATCTCCTGATATACTCATGTGTTTACAGATCACCGCCTTCCACAAGACCACCACACTCAGCTCCGGATATACTATGTGCTGCTGCGAACACTGCAAAGCTCTAATTGGTTACATATTGTTCTAGTCCCACCCACTTTACAGCTGATTACACATAGATAAGTAGGAGATGAAAACTGAATACAATAGGTTCTCTGCCCCCATTTGAATGCACCTTAACACCTGCAAATATGAAGTAAAATGTAAAGAAGAAAAACAAATCACAATCACATCGATGTATATGTAGGATGGAGGGCGCTGTAGAATATGCTGCTTTTCACGCAACTGCCATTCAGATGCCAAAATTGATTTTGCAAAGTAACCCTGCACTGACACTATGCCAAGCATAGTTTAGTACTCACTTATATCGTAATAATAATGACAGCAAAGCTCAATTATCCCTGATTAAAATAAACATCTTTCTTTTTTTGGAGTGAAGATAAAGACTATTAAAAATGAATCATATGTGTAATCTTGAAAAAGGGCAAATGTATCCTGATGTACGAAGGTGTGGTAAATTCTTGCTCTATATTCAAATATGACGGGATCTCTTGGCTGCAACAATAAAATGAGGAACTCCAGCTAAACCTTAATAAATATTTGTTTAATGTCTACAAAATCTCCTGCTCCCTGCCAGTGTTCCTCACCACATAGATTCAAATCACACAATAGTAGTTATAGTAACATAATTGTTTACCCAAACAAGGAGCTAATGTAACAGCTATTGTAAGTGTCATTATGAATCAGAACACGTTTTGAAATCTTACTAATAAATGTTTCCCTATAACCTGAAACACGTTAATGCCAAAAACATGTCAACATCCAGCGAGAAATTCTTCTGTCTGAATATTGTTACAACCATTCGTGTCGACGTTTGTTATGGAGATGAAAAAGTGTATTGGTATTTTAAGCAAACTGATATTTTTATCCACTAATGAAATATAAATATGAACATGTTTCTGAAGGCACTTAGAACATCCATGGATGAAATTGCAATGTTTGGGTTTGTACGTTATGCTATTAGTCTGTTTATAATAAGCTTGAGGCTTAATAACAAACCAAACTGAGTCCTCAGGTGATTATGGTTATGTTAGTTAGTTTCAATTAGAGGTATTATCATGTCTTCTTCCTCTCAGCAACTAACAAATGGCGGTAGAGAGAGGAGCCCCGTCCATCTCCAGCATTGGGTGCCCTAGATCCCCTAATATTTAGACTGCAGCTATATGGAAAATGACGGCAACTTAATTACCAGTCTACACATTACATTGAGAATGAGCGCCTCACTATAAGAGTAGCGGCACTGGGGAGCTTAGGAAGTTGGGGATTTCTAGAACAGAGACACGGCTGAAAATTAGGTAAGAAGAAGATGTGTTGGTTAAGGGATAAGGAACAATTTTTTTTTCACTTGTTTTGCTTTTAAACATGTTTTTGAACTCAGTCTTCCATTAGACTTTGGGTAGTGTCATGTCATCAAAATTTCAATAATGTAAAACAAAGTTGGTTCGTTCAAGTGATAAAACATTTAGGGAGTCTCTAGAAGAACCCTGGGTAACAAAAAAATAGTGCTTTAATCAGCTTTGGTGGGTTCCCTTGTGTGAAATCATAATTAGGCTGATATAAAGCAGGTCACTCTCACGCTGATTCCTTTGGTCAGTTTGGCTGAATTTGACCAAATTGTTCAATAAACTGCTTTCTCTCTATCTCTATCTCTCTCTCTCTCTCTCTCTCTCTCTCTCTCTCTCTCTCTCTCTCTCTCTCTCTCTCTCTATATATATATATATATATATATATATATATATGTGTGTGATTGTAATCGCTATGTTTGTGTGGTTATTGGTCAACAAAAATGATTGGCAGGAGGTCTATCTGAAATGAGACTATGATAAAGGAATCATTATCAAGCCATTATAGGTAGATAGTGGGAATTATCTTAAATAGCCAATGTTTTTTTTTCTCTCGTTTGTTTGCCAATATAACACCAAGCTAAGGGGGGAATTCAATTAAAACAATGTGTTGTGCAAATTATTACCCTTAGCAAGGTAATTTTAATGCAGATTTCTGCTTGCGGCTTAGTGAGTTGCGAGCAAAGATCAGCGTTGTAATTATCATCATCATCATCATCATCACCATTTATTTATATAGCGCCACTGATTCCGCAGCGCTGTACAGAGATCTCACTCACATCAGTCCCTGCCCCATTGGAGCTTACAGTCTAAATTCCCTAATATAGACAGAGAGAGAGAGAGAGAGAGAGAGAGAGAGAGACTAGGGTCAATTTTTAATAGCAGCCAATTAACCTACTAGTATGTTTTTGGAGTGTGGAAGGAAACCGGAGGAAACCCACGCAAACACGGGGACATACAACTCCACACAGATAAGGTCAGGAATTGAACTCATGACCCAGTGCTGTGAGGCAGAACTGCTAACCACTTAGCTACCGTGCTAACAGTAACTATGCGCACCCCACGGGGAATCGCATTCCACCTTAGGGTCAAACACAGACACAGAGATGTCACCATTAAGAAAATATTAAAGAGAAGCAAAATCAATACATGTAACCACACCGTGTCCATAATGTTTGTGATGATATACAATATATATATATATATATATATATATATATATATATATATATATATATATATATTTTGTATGTCACATACATTATGGATACGGTGTGGTTACATGTATTGATTTTGCTTCTCTTTAATATTTTCTTAATGGTGATAGGTATCGAATTCCAACTATTTTCCATCCTGTACCTAATAGACCTCCAATTTCCAGCTGCGGATAAGCCGATTGTGGAGCCCATAAAGTGCTCAGTGTATGATTGTTAAGCTGGAAGTAACCTGTGTATTTTCCATCGTGCAGCACATTTTAGTCATGCATGTAATTCAACTGTACATTATCCAAGTGTTTAATTTGGAAGCTGATACGTTTCACAAAAGTCAGTAAAAGTAGCAGAAGCCGGTGCTTTCTCCCAGAGTATTTCCAGCGAGGCTGACTCCACGCCACAGGGTTCGAGCTCAGGGGAGAAATGTCCACGTTTCCCTGCAAACCCAACGCAGGTGCAACACAGCAGATAGAGTTTTGGTACGTAAGACCCGAGCCAGTAAAACATTGTCTCTTTATAAACTGATTCTTTATGGAAATGTTTTAGGTGCATGTCTGGAGATTCTGGAACCACTGAAAGGCTTCTATTTGTAGGCTCGCCAGAATAATGTAACAGGCAGAATCAAGGCCTCTGGCTGAACCAGATACTTAAGACATAATAGCTTGAGGTCATGTGGCTTTTGGGATAGAGGGTGGAATCTTGCAGACGATTCTTTTTCCATGTCCTGTCGTTTTGTTCTTCTAAAAAGCACATTTATATACATATATATATTTATATATATTTAAAAATTTCTAACTCTTTTTGTGGGTGCATTTAGAACAAACGTGAGATGAACGACTATAAGCATCGTTCCCTTTAATAAGAAATAAGAAAACATACTGTAAGTCAGAAAAACTTGTGATAGAACAAACAATATTAAATACACATTATTCCCAGAAAGAACCTTGCAGAGATCAGTTTGAGTTTTATATATAAATATATATATATATATATATATATATATATATATATATATATATATTGCATATCTGTGTGTACTTAGCAAGAAGGACCTATATGCTTCAAACTCTAATAAAATGCAGTTAAAATCATATGCACTCACCTCCCAGGTATAGGGACTTACATCTAGCAAGGACTAGCTTGTGAGCCACACCCAAATGAGCCTTAAATAGGTCTGATATATATATATGTGTGTGCATAAATATATATATATATATATATATATATATATATATATATATAAATAATGTTAAAATAATATTGTACAAGATGAAAAAGTAACTGTTTTTAATCACTAAAGTTTCCACTACATTGTTCAGTATCTTGGGATTAGGTCTTAAAGGGAATCTGTAAAAATATCACTGCGAAGAGTCTGCTGTTTGTAGCAAAGAATGTTGTACATTTAACTTCAGCATAATACATTCTAAAGTAGAATTGTTCAAAGACAATGGAAGGACATTTATAAAAGTAGTACATAGAAAGCAGTGAGAAAATAGTGTGTAAATGTTCTTCATTTACATATTCTGTATTTACACTTTCGTCAGTGGTATCAATTTTTCCCGTGTCCCAGAACCATGTGCTATATTAATCCTCTAGGATAAGCTGTATATATTTAGTGTAATTAAAGGGGAAATTAAAACATGGTTATTATTAGGGCTGTCAGATACCCCAGAAGTTCTGATCCGTGAGATTCGGCTTTATTTAGGCTCAGAAGAAGCGAGTCACAGAATCGATTGAAATCAAGTAAAACGACCTTATCTGATCCCGTCTAAAGAAAAAAAAATAACAAAGCTATACTTCTAGGTGCCCTGTTCATTATACTGAGCCCCCTGCAGGGGCAAACGCAAGATTTGTAGAGGGGGGTTTCCACAACACGCCACCAGTGGGCGTGACCAGCATGCATGGGGGCGTGGCTATAATATTAGTCAGTGCTTGACTGCTCTCCAACTCTTCCTATCCCCATAATATACATGGGCAATGCTGCGTGCACTACTGTTAGGTGCACGCAGCTCTCCCTTTTCAAACAGAGCCGTGTGAAGCAGAGGCAGGGTTCAGCCACCTCAATTATAATACCACAGGCTTGGAGGGGGTTTCCTGACACTAGGAACCCCCCTCCCTCGGTTTGCCTATGCCCTGGGTGTCCCCATATTGTTAGTTAACCTGGCCCTCACAGAATAGGGGGTTGAGATGAGCACAAGCACATTTTTAGCACAAGGCTTGTAGCCGTTGGAAAGCCAGGACCAGCATGGAGACCTATGGGGTGATGGGACATGTCCAATTACTGTTGCAGGACCAGTTCCCACAGGATATAATGATAAAGCAATAAACTATCGCTGGTCACCGCTGCTTTGTCAGCAAAGACCATTCTGCAGGGTGGATTATTTATTTGCGAAATCCGGACCAATTTTTAAATTAATTTGCTTGCAAAAGAATCACTAAAAGTCTGAATTATCTGAGATTTGTCTGAATCTATTTACCCCTCTGTGGTGTTACTTTGTATAACACAGCATGATACTGGCACAGGTCTGTTTTTTGTGTGTATTGAACTAATATTACAGCTTATTAGAGTATGTTATCATATAGCACGTCACATGTAGAATTAGTAGCACAATATAAATAATTAAATATGTCAATATAAATATAACAGTGAATAATTTCCTTACATAAATCATATCAAATTATATCTACTCTATATAAGAACAGGGCTTCCTGAATTTAGACCCCGTTGCAGCAGACTTTTTCAAAGAACCTTTTTGTCCTTACTGCAATACAATACTTGTAGCAGTCCCTGTACTTCTACACACACAGCCAAACAGTCAGATTGTTATTCAAAATGTATTCCTCCTTTAGTTTTAAGATATAAAGTATCGTTATCTACTCCTTCCCTGGGCATAAAGCTCAACAAGTCATAACAATGTAGGGCCTGATTCATTACCAAATGCAAATGTGCAAATGTGCATATGTGCGATGTGCATTTGTTAAAAGCGCACGTGCATCGGGTATACATAGGCCCGTATGCAACAAGGAGCGGATGGGAAGATACGTCTGGTGATGAATACGGGTCTAGGTGCGCTCTGCTCTAACAGACATCACACTGCAGGATACGTCCGATCCATACACCTTTGAAATCGTAGGCTATAGTAAAGGTCCTTTGCACTTGAAGATTAATTAAACATTGCTACGTTCTTTGGCGTATGATCTGGTCCTGAGCACGTGCACAGTATTTATGTGCATTATATGCAACGTATCGCTCCTTAATGTATCAGGCCCATAGAGTTTAATCCTACAGTGAAGATCTGCCTGGGCTTCATTTCTTAGTACGTTCTCCCTCACAGACCTCCAGCTCAGTTTAAGGAATGAGTAAACCACATTGACAATATCAGGAACATATGTTAATTTGCGCTGTTCTGTACACGTTTTGGATAGACAGAATCCAATAGACAACTAACAAATGGTCATTTTAAATAAATTGAACCAGGACATAATAGATGAAATGAACATATTTGCATGGATGATAGATGTATCAGAGTCTGAACTTGGGGCAGGTGCGATAAACTTCACTTACCTGTAGCGCTAAAGATCCTTTGAACTGTAGTTTTCCAGAGTGAGGAGTTACAAGGATTCCACAGTTTGGAGGATCTGTTGTAAAATAATGTTAAAAGCAAATTAACCCAGTATTATGATACATTGTAGTCATCTAGTTGAACGGTAAAGCTGGCCTTACCTAATGGTATCCTGATAATATCTAATCACTAGGACCACGGTCATGTTTGGCCACATGTGGGAGGGTGAGGTGGACAAGACCTCTTCTGCTGGAAGGAGACACACAAAGTGGCTAATATCATTTTTCTTCCATTTATGGGCTTGTCCAATTATGACACAATCTGGAGTTGCTTTACTTATGGACATCAGACTCATTTTTAAGGAAACACTCATGATGTGATATCGGACCAGCCGATGCCAATGTCGCGGTAAGTGTGGGCACCTTAACAGATTGCTGGCGGTGCAGCTTGTAGACACTTGGTGTTTGGATTTAGGTCTGGTGGGTTTAATCTCTAAACACCTCTTGTTTCTCTTTGCGGTGATCGGCAATGATCTGTTCCTGCTGTGTTGCATTGCAGGGATCCAAGATCCATATAAAACCAGTTCACGTATGCGCATTGGCTCCCACACCGGCATAGCGCAGTTGAGAATTCACCCTTACCGCTGCCCGCCTTCCCTTTCATGTTAGTAATAACAGCCGCCAACAAATGTTTGCAAATTGATGGAAGAAGGCAGATTCAGCAGATGTTCTAGTAGTGTAAAAATAAAGATTGCCAATGTGTAGCTTTGTGAAAATGACTTGTGCTGATTTCTGAAGTTCAATTAATGTTCAGTACTTATCTGACTGTATAAGAGAGGGCAACTAGGTTTAGGGATTTATGGCAGCATTGGGGTCATGAGTTCGATTCCTTATCTGTGTGCAGTTTGTATGTTCTCCCCGTGTTTGCGTGGGTTTCCTCCAAGTGCTCCGGTTTCCTCCCACACTCCAAAAACATAGTGGTAGGTTAATTGGCTGCTGAGAAAAACTAACGCTTGTCTATGTGTGTCTATGTCTTTGTCTATGGGTACTGATGCAAGTGACAAATATATATGCCTACGCTTAATGAAGCCAATGTTATATAACTTTCCCACCTTCATTGTGTTGAACTGCAAACTTATCGGAAGACTTTTCATAGCGTTGCCAAGAATATGAGGAACCTCGTTTGGTTTTGCACTTAAAATGAAGCCTCGGCTGGAAGCACAAAAACGCAGCAGCGCAATTGATTTATTCATTGTTTAGGTGATTACACACTTTCTGTCTCTCAATAATCTGCTCACTTCTGCAAAAATTCAATAATCTGCAAACTGACAATGTAACAAATAAACCTAAGCATTCAAAATAAACCTAACTTGAACAGTAATTTCTAACATTACTCTATTACATTTCCCATTTGGAAGATCTCGCTAACAAACTCCAAGTTTGTTAGTTATAAAATGTTGACTTTATTTGTGAATTGCTGAATTACAAAACTGAATGTCCCTGGTCTCTAATCATAAATGTAGAAGTAATCCCATGGGATTCCCATTGGGTGGAGTTCAGCGAGTGAGATAGAAGAAGATCGGCTTCGGTCTATCATCTCCAACTGTTGATCATATTGAATGAGACAACTAAAGATGATATCAAGCTCAAGAGCTTTATCTCATTTGTTGCGCAACTGAGCCAAAGACACAATTAAATGCAATGCTCTGTTTTTTGGTACGCTTTTGGTTTCACATGAGTGCACGTGTGGACGTTTCTCACCCTGCCTGCCCTCCGTGGAACAATCACTGTTCCATGTTCAAGAATTTGCACGACTTTCTGTGACATCATTTCTATTTAATGCAGCCAGAGGTTTGTACTGAGATTAGCATGGCAATTAACACAAACTCCCTCAGGTGGTTCAGGGCTCAGAGTAACTGATGTCATATAAAAATTGTACAATCCTATCAAAAGAACTCCGCAGAGAGAGCAAAACCGGAGCCCCAGCACCTTTGTTACATGCAGAATGCCAAGATGTATTTGACACCAGCACTCGACATGAAATTCAAGCATGTAAGAATTAGCGCTTGAGGTCAATAGACAGATGACTAGAATATATACATTTTGTGTTTTGCATTTTTGAGTTTCCCTTAAATGGAACCAGTCGAGAGAGATGTTTGATGTGTGCAGGAATACAGTGTGACATTTCGGCTTTTAGAATACTGTAATACCAAAGTAAATAAATGTCTGGGAATTATTATTTATATAGGATGGAACGGACATTCCCTCATTTGTTTGAACAAAAAAAAAAAAATTGCGGATTTATGCATAATGATTTTAAATGTTATCCATACACTACAGAACAGAAAATGGTTTTGTACTGCTCAAATCGGATTTCATAAAATGTGATGACTTTAAGGAGAAACAGACATCACCAGGTTCTGGGGAAATAATTTGTAGGGTTGGAGAGCTTGTAAGGAGTACGTCAAGCCAGTGGTGGATATCTCTGATTAAGATGTCCTTTTACAACTGACAGACAGCTGAGACAGCCATTCACAAATCAGTAAGGAAGAGGGGAGGGACTGAGAATTGCCCATTGGAGATTGTTGCTAAGGAATGGTCAAACCAGTAGTATTATGGTAATTCTGAAGCCTATTGGAAAACATGTGCAAAGAAGACAAACCTTTAAATCATACCCATGACCAATATTCACATTGTCTCACAAATATTGGTTCTTCCCACAAAATGGCGTCCTGCACTGTGTGATTATTCTGATTTGGTTTTAAAAACTACAGATTTTCATGGAATATGACATAAATGCATCTAATTTAAAGTTTTCAGATGAGCCTGAGGAAGTATCTCTAAGTATTTACAAGGAGCAGATGGAATGATACAACATTCTGCAGATCTCTGGAGAGGTTAGGAAACAACGTTGCTTGTTATTGCTAGGAATCAGGATAAACTCTACTCAGTAATGGATGTAATAAACTGTGGTTCATAATTCTTAAATTACTGGTAAAAAAAATATAGCTGCACAGTGCAGTTATATTATATTATAGTAATTTCTAAGGCTGGTCTATAGTAAAAATAGTTTATGTGTGAGACTGAGCTTTTACTACCTGTATATCTGAAGGAAGAGGGTGCATATATAATCTTTATAACTTACATTTGAATGTAACCAATCCTCTAACTATAACTCTTCATTTTGTGGACCCATAGTGTGAACATCTGGAGAATAGAGATCACATCAAAGGCCCGGAGTGGATTTGCGATTCATGACTTCAAGGAAGTTAAAAAATGACTTGTGTAAAAGTTTACAGTTCTAATGCACGTTTTACTTACTTGAAAGCAAATCAATGTGTGGAGAGGCTTCATTTATGGAGTACTAACATGTGTTCCATAAAAAGACAAAATGGCAATGCGCTATTAAAATCAATTTTCTGAATTATAAGGATAGGTTTACACAGATTTTTCCTTTAAAAGAGATTTCCATCCAAAATTAAAAATGTAGCTATAGATGGAAATTGGTGAGATATGTTAAATAAGTAAATATCTCCTGCACTCTCCCTATCTGGCAGATAATGCAATGCCTCTAAAGGTCTCAGGACGAAACCAAATCTCCTGATCCCCTCTGCTGATCTGTCTCCTTATTCCTTCCACAGATCCCCTATCCTGAACCCTTCCCCTGATACACTCCCCTGATCTCCTCTCCTGATTCCTTCATCTGATACCACCCCTGATACTCTACCTTGAACCCTCCCCTGATCACTTCCTCTTATCCCCCTCTGATCTGTCTACTGATCCACGTCCCTGCTTCTTTCTCCAGACCCCTCCCCTGATCCCCTCTCCTGATTCCATTTTCTGATTCACTATCCTGATTCCCTCCCCAGATACCTCCTCTGATCCCCTCTCCTGATTCCATTCCCTGATCCAGTACTCTGATCCCTCCCCTGATCCCCTCCCCAGATCCCCTCTCCTGATTCCATTTCATGATCCACTACCCTGATCCCTCCCCTAATCCCCTCCCTAGATAACTCCTCTGATCCCCTCTCCTGATTCCATTCCCTGATCCACTACCCTGATCTAATCCCCAGATCCCTCCTCTGATCCCCTCTCCTGATTCCATTTCCTGATCCAGTACCCGGATGCCTCCCCTGATCCCCTACCCAGATCCCTCCCCTGATCCCTTCTCCTGATTCAATTACCCTGATCCCTCCCCTGATCTCTCCCCTGATCCTGCCCATGATCCCTTCTCCTGATTCCATTTTCTGATTCACTACCCTGATTCCCTCCCCAGATCCCTCCTCTGATCCCCTCTCCTGATTCCATTTCCTGATCCAGTACCCGAATCCCTCCCCTGATCCCCTACCCAGATCCCTCCCCTGATCCCCTCTCCTGATTCAATTACCCTGATCCCTCCCCTGATCCCCTCCCCAGATGCTCCCTTCTCCTCATTCCATTCCCTGATCCCCTATCCTTTTTGGGGCAAGTGGTTTTGAAACTACTAACAGTGTTTCAAGACCCCTTCCATTTGCGATTCACATTCCCATTGCCCTTCTATTTTTCCTCACACTGATTGGACATCATGTAGCCAATGTGCTTCAGAGCTTACTTTAGAACGTCATTGCCCTCACAAGACAAGAAGGATCCCCTGCAGGTATGTTTCGGTGGTATACTTTTTAATCTGTTTCATTATTTATAACACTGTCTGATGTCTTTAAATCTGCATCAAGGATGAATTCGTTTATCATGGGTAATTATCTCTGTATAAGTTACCTCAAGCTAGTATTGTACTTTTATGTCCTTGACTAAGATCCCACCATGAATCAAAATTTTGGATACAAGACCCCCATTTGTCACTAACCAACTATATAAATATATATAAATAAATATATATATATATATATATATATATATATATATATATATATATATATATATATATATATTACATATTTGATCTTCAATGTGATTGGGCCAAATACGTAACATGGGCAAAATTTAGTCATAATAATTAATCCCTTTCTTTCATTGAAACGTTGCCATGTTTTGTGTTTATGGTAAATTTAGCAGCACATTGTTTAGGACATTGTCCAGGTGTCTTTAAGATCTGTTTATTATGTAGCAAATCTTACAAACCGCTTCTTACACCGCAGCAACACAATCACATCAGCTGTATCTTTCTACTTTCATGTCTTCTGAGCCTTTTCTTTTACCTTATTTACAACTTAACAAAAATACAGACAGCATACAGTAACAGTAGTTGTTGCATTAGGTATAGTAATAAACATTATTCTAGCAAGCAACAGCCTTAAACATGTTCCTTTTTCCTCTTCCTCTTCTGAAGCACCAGGGGCCGTTCTGTAGATTTATACCGCTTATAAATCTTAAAAGTAGTCCAAGTGAAATTTAATCCCCACCTTTTCAAAATAAAAACAAACAGACAAGAATCGAGATAAAAGTAACTGCCAATGTCAGTGAGTCCACTACCTTGGCTGAGAAACAAGCCACACATGAATGGTCTCAGGATGCTTTACTGTTGACATGACTCTGGACTGATGGTAGCGCTCATCTTTCCATCTCTGGACAAGTGTTTTTCCAGATCCCCCAAACAATCTGAAAGGGGATTCATCAGAGAAAATAACTACCCCAGTCCTCAGCAGTCCAATCCCTGTACCCTTTGCAGAATATTAGTTGATGTTTTTCCTGGAGAGAAGTAGTTCCTTTGCTGGCCTTTTGACACCAGGCCATCCTCCAAAAGTCTTCACCTCACTGTGCGTGCAGATGCATTCACACCTGCCTGCTGCCATTCCTGAGCAAGCAACGCATTGGTGGTGCCCTAATCCCACAGTTGAATCAACTTTAGGAAACGGTCCTGGCGCTTGCTGGATGTTCTTGGGCGCCCTGAAGCCTTCCTCACAACTATTGAAGCTCTCTCCTTGAAGTTCTTGATGATCCGATAAATGGTTGATTTTGGTACAATTTTAATAGCAGCAATATCCTTGACTGTGAAGCCCTTTTAGTGCAAAGCAATGATGACTGCATGTGTTTCCCTGCAGGTAATCATGGTTGACAGAGGAAGAACAATGATTTCAAGCACCACCCTCCTTTGAAAGCTTCCAGTCCGTTATTCTAACTCAATCAGCATGACAGAGTGATCTCCAACCTTGTCCTCGTCAACACTCTCACCTGTGTTAACTAGAGAATCACTGACCTGATGTCAGCTGGTCCTTTTGTGGCTGGGCTGAAATACAGTGGAAATGTTATTTTTGGGATAAAGTTCATTGTCATGGCAAAGAGGTACTTTGAAATTAACTACAATTCATCTGATCCCTCTTCATGACATTTTGGAGTAAATGAAAATTGCCATCATAAAAACTGAGGCAGCAGACTGTGAAAAATAATATTTGTCTCTTTCTCAAAACTTTTGGCCATGACTGTATTAACACGTGGAGTATTCAATCACCCACCTGGTATAATTTAAACATTCTATTTTAAAATATACATAATTCTGAAAAATGTACCTCATGGAGTATAAGCAGCACATGGTACCAATTACCAATATGCCATCACATGTAGGTTCATGACATGTATTATTGAATAACATTTTGTTTAGCACTTGTTTTCTTCATGATATCTATATAATTCCC
Source organism: Mixophyes fleayi (assembly GCF_038048845.1). NCBI lineage: Eukaryota > Metazoa > Chordata > Amphibia > Anura > Limnodynastidae > Mixophyes > Mixophyes fleayi. Next base: position 273,007,310 of record NC_134406.1, read on the forward strand.
TTGCTGGGGGCTTTAATGTCTTAAAGATATTTAGGAGCTCACATCACTTTGAAGTGAGGTAGTAAAGGAAAAGTAGTACATCAAAGCCTTGAGCTTAACAGGTTTGAGTGGCTGTCTTGCAGCCACCTAGGTAACAAAAGCAGTTCATTCAAAAAAAGGCATATGACCAGTGTACTCACTTTAAGCTGTCTGCACCAAATGTATGTTCTCCTTGATTATTAATGTTCATTAATCCGACTCTGCACCAATTTTGCCATTGACTTACAGCTGTGAAATGTGGTTTGCAGTTGGCGTTGAACAAACAGAAATACTTAGTGGAGAAAGCAGGGTGACAAACTTGAGGTACTCATTGGGCATTTCCAAACACCCCCTTTCTTCTGCATATAACATCAACATATACGTGCATTGTGTCATAGCATAACAGCTTTTTGCAGATACACATATTGGAACTGTTGTACGCACAGGGCCTGAGTCATTAAGGAGAGTAAGGCAAGAAAAGGAGTAAATTTGATCCTGGACAAACCATGATACAATGCAAGGGGTGTAAATTAGTTTCTCATTTTGCACATAAAGAAAATACTGGCTTTTTTTTCATGTAGCACACAAATATTTGATAACTTTATTTTTACACTGAAATTTAATGTTGATCTAGGACATGTCCTACCCCAACTATAAATCTATCCCCACATTTTAAATTTACCTCCCCCTCCAATGCAACATGGTTTTGCCAAGGGCAAGGTTACTCCTTCTTTTTGCTTTGCTCTCCTTAATGACTCATTAATGGCCCATTGAGTGAATTTGCAACAAAACACAACCTTTTGCACCCAGTGAGCCCAGTAGAAGGAACCATTCCTGGTATCTTCACATACTTCATCACTTTATGTTTTTGCCAAAGTTCCCTAAAATTCATAGAGTGACAGAATAGCGCATATTATTTCTAAACATTGTACAGTATACAAATAATGTTGTTTAATTAGCCTTACAGACACATTTCCTCAGAGTTTCTGCTAGTAGTGAGATATCAGAGTAATATATCACATTATTCACAGTGATGCAACAATCCCATTTGATTTGCAACGATGACCAACAAATACACACATAGGGGCCTATCAATTAATGGCCCTATATGTCCCTCATTATATATCATACATTGATTAAAAAGTCAATCCGGGCATCCGATAGGAGACTGTCCCAGCGAAGACTTTTCTTACCTCTCAAGTCTTCACTGGGCATGCACAACCATTTTGCGTTAATCGAGGGGAAAGCAGGAACGCTGCATATCGAGATCCGAAAATAACTCTTGCAAGGCTCTCCGTATAGGGTAGAATGGCTAACGCCATTGGGGTCAAGCTCTGAGAAGCTAGACTTTTTGGAGTTTGTTAAATTAGCCCAAACCATAGTCCCCATTGAAAATTATGTGGACTTCGGTTTAATGTGAAAATTAAGTTAATGCAGGAGATATCTATGATATCTTCTGCATTAGACTTTTGTTAGATACATAAATTACTTTAAAATGCCAAAATTATGCGGGAAAAAGCAGTTTCCACATGGTTTATGGCTTAATAAATAACCTCATAGACACACAAACTCACACGTACACAAATGCACATACACAAACACACACATTACTCTAACGAGTCTCCACACTCACATGAATTTTGCTCGGAAAGAAAAATAACTGCCAGCCAAGGAAAACGTTCCTTCTAAAGAATCCTCACAAAGACGTAGAGCAAGTTATCCATATGAAACGTGTGACAAGCTGCTGCCGACTTTCCTATTAGTTTATCAGTTCACCGTCCTCGGGAGCCCACAACAGGAAAACGATGACGCGTCCAAGAATTATTTCACCGTGTCACTTCTCGTCAACACTGTTGCTCCCACAATTACAACAATAAATGACAAAACGATACTTGCTGATATTATGTTAATGATGAAAGGAGCAGAATAGAATGTGTGTGTGTCTTGGATTACCCAGAAGTGACTGTGGGATTCCCACACATGGAGATAAATCTGTGGGGTCTCTCAGAGCTCTCAGACATCTGAACATTTGCCAAGATTACAATTTCCTATTAGTACGAGGCTATTATTACCCTTTTGCTAAACGCTTTCTCTCGCTTTCCAGCCAGGGTTGACCCATTCTAAGATAACAGTTGTTTCACACAGAATAACGGTTCAGACACCCGGTGCAGAAATTATTTGTAATAGGATCAGCTGAATTTTCCGTTCCCTGCTCTAAGGTGTGGTTGGAAAGGTCGCGTCAGAATGGGAATCAACAGTCTGCTTAGTTAAGCATCTGTCATAACAAGTGTCTGAAATTAATTCAGAAGCAAAGTACAGTGTTTCCCTTAGATTATAACTGCCACCAACAGCAGCAATCCCTGTAACATTTAATCTGCGTTAGTCATCCAGCTGGGCTATGGCACACCGAGAGGAATTAAGATGCTAATAGATCCCCAGACGTCATGTGTCAAGCAACAAGAAGCTAATGTCAAAAAGGCTCGAAGCATAAAGACACTTGTCTCAGGTCCATGTTTACTGTAGGTTCATCATAGCCTGAACTCACAGCCAAGGTGACAAACTCTTGAGGGAACACCTCAGCGGAGATGTTGTTAATTTAAGGAGTGGATGAGATGTCCTTCAAAGACATTGTTGGAAAAACCTGGGTTTCGATATTTACCAGTTCTAGTATTAATTAGGTGAGAACAGGCGTACTGCAAACTTTGTTTGACTTTGGATGAGTTCAGGACTGTCTAAATGAAATCGATTTGGTATGAGTGAAATAATACACAGTTACCTGATAGTTTTTTATTCATTTTGGCCCCTATTTTGGGACAAGAAGGAACATGAGTTATTTCTTTGGAACTTTGTTAGAAAACACAGATTACTAGGTTTGTTTGTCGTTCTTTATGTTGTCTGGATTTGCCAAAAGGAGAACAAAATATAAATCGATATTTAATAAAGATAATATAAGGCACACTTAGATACTTTGGTAGAAGGTTGATACATTCACATTTTGTGATCTTGGCTTTTGCTCATGTGTTTAACCTCTTAAGTGACAGAAAGTGATTTACATCTCAGTGACCAGACCTGTTTTGTAGAACATGGTCTGGAATCTTGGAAACTATTTAATTATGCCTTGGTTAACCCCAATGTTTCAGATTTTTAGAGATAAATAGAACATATTTTTGGTAACATATTAGAATAAGTATACTGTATATTTATTTTAAATTTGCCATGTAGGAAAAATTAGGCACAAATATGTCAGTTTATCACAATTAAAGCAACCTCAGAAATGTACCTAAAAATGTATACTGAAGTTAATTGTGATTAAAAATATACCAATGTGTGTCCTTTAAAGATATTTATATATTTAATTTTTATATATTTTTTTAATGTTATTTAGTTGAAGTATGATGGATTTTGCCTATTGTCAGCATTATAGGATTCAGTGTAACCTGGAAGACTCAATCCATGTTAGGCTAGGTACACACTACAGGAAAAGTCTAACGATAAACGATTTTACCAACGACAGGGAAAAAATAAAAAAAATCCTGATCAGCATGTCGATTCACGTGTGCACTTTATACCCAATTACCTTTATATCTGTGCTCTTCATCTGTCATAACCATCGGCTGCAACATTGACAGATGTCCACAGTGACACAAAACACTGTCCTGCTGTGTCCGGGGCTGTCACTATCAGCTAAATTGTCATTCGAATCCTGCAGAGTGCATACACACTGCAGAATTGGAACGACATTGTTCCATCAATGAACAAGATTTTTAGTTCAGGTTAACAATCTCGTTAAACGATATTATGTGCTTTGGGACGATATTCGTTCCTCGATGCAGGGCATACACTACTGTAATATTTGGCCAAACAGATGTTTATCACCTGTTTGGCCCAATAGTCTGCTGAAAACACTGTAGTGTGTACCCAGATGTACCCAGGCTAATATTGGAGAAACTGCTCCTAAGGTTTCTTTCTCAGGGGCAAGCTTGTGATTTTCATCGGGATTCCTCCTTCATATCTTCTCATATGGAAACCGCCACTGTCATATAACTATTGTACAGAAAAGACACAAATATCTAAGTACACAGAATAATTTTACACTTTGTGCTCATTCTTGGCCAACAGTAGTTTCACTAGAAGTACCTGTAATTGTAAGGATCCCAAGTGGCCCGGTCTTCCAAGGACCATCCTGGATAATCATGGTTGAAACCTGGGAAAAGCTTATCTTATTTCCTAAAATTCCTGATGCACATTGAATAAAGGAGCTCTGTCTGTTTGGTCAAACACTTACCCATAGAACATACTCACCATATAGCAAAGAAAGAAGGCCTCCCAGGGCTACGTAAATAATATTTATTATTAATATCAATTACCGCAGCCTAATTATCTGAGTTGGCACAACACACACTATTGCATATTTATTAAAAAATAAACACAGTTGTAGGTTTATCACACATCCAAAACACTGTAAATAGGCCACTACTGTGAATGAGAATATACTTCTGGGAGATGCTATTTTAAAGGTCATTAGTTCCAGTATTTTAGCATATTTTAAGAGCATGACATAAACATTGCTGACACATAATTCCCATGGACAGAGAGACAACAGGGTTATTGCTAGTTGATAAGATTGACGGTCCCCCCCGGCCCCAGCCAAGACCCATGCAACCCCCCAACTCCCTCAGGACCCCCTCTGCTCTGAAAATAGCAGAGCGGGCACCTACCCAAATTTTGCTATTTGGCCTGGTGATGAACTGTCCTGCCCCTGGTTGTAACCTAATAATTTGGAAACTAAAACACAACAAAAAACACACACACAGAAAAAGTAATTATGGGATTCTGGGTGATATAAGATAATAAGTTTGTATGGTGCAGACCAGACTATCTGAACTTCTGAATCTGCCATTTAGAGTTGACAATTTCAGCTCCAGCAGTTTAAAATTGTAGTTGTAGCACATGTAATTTCGAGGAACTTCTAGCCGCTCTGTAAAACAGTGGCATACACCAACGTTGGCTTATTGACATATCCAGTTTAACATGCTTTCCTTGGCTAACCAAAACACAGCTCGCTCGAGGTTTCCTGTTCTTAACGTTGAAGCAAGGAGAAATCACCAAATTATGAAATGCACATAAAAAGGGCGACAAATTAGGAATTATTTTTTACAGCACCTGTAACCTCCAGTTATTAGAACGGATTAGTGTTACAAAAAAATCTGTTTCTTTGAGTATGTAGGTTTCTAGAAGTGTTCATATGGGGGATTTCCAGGATCTGGTTTCAGACCACATGTGAGTTTCATTTCAAACATACAAATTAATATGAATACATAAATTATTTATTAAAACCAAAGTCACATTGAAAGACATGGACTTATAGAACAAAAAGTGAATATTTAATGAATGCACTCACTATTGATTACATTAACATCCTGAGCTGCTATTTTGTAAACTACAACTATCAAAATGATGATGAAGGGTTATATTAAAAAGTTTTCTTGTAATATGCAAGTCTGATAAAATCACTTTTATATTGTATGGCCCCACCCCCTCATTGATATGTATGTGAATTAATTGTATGCTTGAGTGATGAGAAGATGTCTTCCAACAGCAAACATTACTTGATTGACAAGGGACTTGTGTGTTGTTTTACAGAAATTCAAAGATATGAACTAGATTGTCAATGTCATGTGTAAGGGTATGACACAGGTGCAGTGCTGCATTTTCACCACTAGTGGCTGCTATGAGGATCGTGTGCTCTAGAAGCAGCTGATCTGCCTCCCTCACCTGTAGCTGGTAGAACTGATGACTATCCCATAAATACTACATCTCGCAATCCGACCTGGCTGGATCATTGCAGTGCTTGGTTTGCAGTTCCTGGTCCCCAGTTCCTGTATTACCTTGCTATTTAGCTATAATCATCATCATCTATTTATATAGCGCTAACATATTCCGTAGCGCTTTACAATTGTGGACAAACACAGTAAACTAATAAACAAACTGGGTAAAACAGACAGGTGAGAAGGCCCTGCTTGCAAGCTTACAATCTATGGGACAATGGGAGTTTGATACATATGTTAAGTCTACATTTTGCATTTCGGTCCAGCCAGACTGCAAAGATAAAAATGACTCATAAGCTAAATGATCCTGTCACACAACAATGTTAGTCAGGGGGTAGTTGTCTTGTGTGAAATTGTGTAACGGGTGGTAATAGAGTAATGTAGTGAGGTTAAAAGGGCGGTTGAGGAATATTATAAGCTTGTCTGAAGAGGTGGGTTTTTAGAGAACGCTTGAAAGTTTGAAGACCAGAGGAGAGTCACCTTGCTTTACCTGACTTTTGACTTTGGCTCTTCCTACCAATGCTCCTGAATACTTGGCACCCTGACCCACGGCTCGTCTGACCTTCCTGCATCTCTGGAATCCTGACCTTGAGCCATTGAGATCCTACCCTGCTTGTTTTAAGCAATAAATATCACCATAGTTCACCACTACTATTGTTTCTGTGTAACAATACAATATGGACACGAGTCAACCTTGACATCATGCGATCTCCCACAGCCAATCCAGATCTAGCTTTATAATTCTACAGTAAGCACTAATTCTTTCTCCGCACGTGTAATGAGAGGCTGTAAGATTAATAAATGTTCTTTAGGACTGATAGAGAAGCAATGCAAGGAAACTGTCTGATATTTCCCTGCAAGTATCCCACATACAGGGAGCTGACCCTGCAACGACTATATACAGCCTTATTTATTTAGTATCCTGTATTTGTATAACACCTAGATATTACGCAGCGCTTTGCAGAGAATATTTAGTCATTCCCATCAGTTCCTTCCCCAGTGGAGCTTACCATCTAAATTCCCAATGGAGGCAGACATCTACACTAGGGTTATTTTAGTCAGAGAACAATGTAACCTGTAACACAATCAATGTAACCTGGTTTTGGAGAGTGGGAGGAAACTGGAGCAAACACGGAGAGATCAATCTACACACAGATAGTGTTCTGGTCGGAATCACACTCACAGCACTATAATTACATCGCTGTTATAGGCTCTGCTCTAATACTGTGACAAAGTGTTGTCAGCACACGGGTATGTATATTACTACTCCATGTAAAGCCATTCCTGCTTATAAAGTAACTCTTTAATATGATTATACAATATCCAGAGAGTCCGAGGAAATTCCCATCCAGTAACGACATCACTATATATATATTCAGAATATGTCTCTAAAAATATAACAAAATGAAGAACTGACTGAGCCAGTGTTGCTGTTGCCGTCAAACTAAATGCAAGTTTACAAACATTTCCAACATGACTGAACAGAGAGGTTTATGGGGATATAAGGAGCAGATGTCTTATGCCATGTCTTGAAAACTGAGTTAGATTGAGTTCTTTATTATGGCATCAGTGAGTAATAACTAGATTTAAACTTACTGAGGTTGCCATGGTTATCCCAAAGTGCTATGGCTCGCTATCCCAGATAATTATCTCAGACATTTACTAAGCTGCATTCCTAGGTCTAAATAGGATATGATAGCGGAAAATGTGCTAAATTTCCTATTGAGATCATGATGATTGCTCCAGTTATAGTAGGAAGTCATCACTAAACAGGGCAACACAAGGACATATATACTGCATATGTAATAATAGCATTAGATTAACCTTAAGATACTTAATCATGATCAATGGCTGCTCATAAGGGCTCCTGTAACCCAAAGGGAACACGAATCACATATAGGAATGGATTTTACAATGTCTTCTTGAACCACATAGGAATCCACGGTGACTTCCAGGTTTGGCAGAAGCTCTGCTGACATCACCGGGGATTCCCTGGAGGAGGAAGCGGCTCTGGGTCCTATAAAACTCAGAGAAGCTCTCCCACAGCATTGCTACTCTTACCATAGAAACATCTTCATAAACCTCACATTTACATTTACTAAAATCTCAATGCTGACAGTACAACACTGCCTTTCTAAGTGTTCCATAAAACTCCTCTAATAAAGAATATTATATTTCAAAACACTATAAACTCCACCAATACTTGGCCACTCACTCCTCGTATTCATAGCTTACTACAGGTAAATGTCAGCAGGAATGTCAAGATCGTCAGGAACCTAAAAGAAGGCTGACATAATGGGGAGAAGATAAAGAGGCTCTCTTACAGCGGGATGTCTGCCACATTGTAGCATAAGAAACGCATTTCTGAACTGTACATGTATACCAAATAGACATCAGTCTGTAGATTTCTGTCTATCTTACACTTATGTCTTCTTCTTCCTGGAGAGTAATTGAGGCAGAAAGGGATGATCAAAAGTGTGCTTAGTATAGTAAGCTTGTGTTTACTTAAGTGCAGCATAAATATACTTACCGTGTGTTGGAGGGGTGGTGCAAAGACATGCAATAATTATAATGACCATCAACAACAATTTCTAGCCACTTCTGTTTGGCTGATTGTGTATTGACTGCTCCGGCTGATAGTACTGTTATTGTCACTCACCGGACTGTGAGTGCTACTTCTAAGGCAGCTAGGAACCGTGTCCGTCCATTATTATGAGGTACTGCGCATGTGCAGTCCCTTTTAACCTTCAGTTCTGTTCCTTTAACTTAATTGGCTGATCAGGCAACTCTCCCTATATTAAGCACCTGTGGTCAATACCACGTGGCCTGATCTTGGAGTCTCATTCCTCATGAGTCTCTGAAGGTGTTCCAGTGCCTCCTCGTGTGTTCAGCTGATGCTGATTCCTGTTTGCCGTTTGTGGTTTCCAGACCACTTCTACTCCTCGGGTTCCTAGTGTCTCCAGCAGCTGATTCCTATCCGCTGCCTCCGTGTATCTACAGTTACTGATTACTGCAAACTCTCCTGTGTTTCATCGTGACTCCAGCAGCTGATTCCTATCCGCTGCCTCCGTGTATCTACAGCTACAGATTGCTGCTAACTCTCCTGTGTTTCATCGTGACTCCAGCAGCTGATTCCTATCCGCTGCCTCCGTGTATCTACAGCTACAGATTGCTGCTAACTCTCCTGTGTTTCTTCGTGACTCCAGCAGCTGATTCCTATCCGCTGCCTCCGTGTATCTACAGTTACAGATTACTGCTAACTCTCCTGAGTGTCATCGCTACTGTTCCAGCTGATTCCTGTTCGCTACTTCAGCGTGTCTACAGAGTCTGCTCGTCTCAGCGCTCCAGTCTACATTCTACCTGCCGTCAGCTGACCCGCTGCCTACTGCTTCTACAGTGTGTCCATTTGTGTCAACTCGCCTGTTGCATCGAGTCTACACTCCTCGGCTTCCAGCTTTGCTACATTGCTTCAACGCTCCCGTGGTCTCCTGCTGTTCTATTCTATATACTACTGCTTCCTGAGTATTTGTCATCTTTGCTGGCCTACCTACAGTGCGCTGCACCTACCTGCCACTTCCATTCTGCAAGGACTTCGCATCTCATCTGTTCCCGGCCGCTCAGGTATCCCTGCAGCTATCCCTAACAGCCTGCTCATCTGAACCACGGTATGCATACTTCTCATTGACTGTGCTGGTGTATTGCATATCCATCTGGACTGAGTTGTTCTCCTCCGGAGTTTCCATCCTCTGAGACTATTGCTATTATTGACTGTGTTTCCTTTTGCTGGACTATTTGAGTGACTTTGTTTATCTGTGCAGTGCTGTTCATTCATTATTATCATTGTGTGCAGTTCAACGTGGGATCAAGTTCAGTGTACCCGTGTAGACTCTGCATAGCATTTATCTCCTCGTGTCCTTCCTCACATATATATTCAGTGGTACAACTTGCTAGAGGCAGACCACTGATTCCTGTTTCCCTGTGCACAGACAGCGGTACAACTTGCTATACGCAGACCGCTGACTTCCACCTCCTTATTACTCCTGGACATTCTTCTCACTATAGCAGTGGTACAACTTGCCGTGCGCAGACCACTGACTACCCTCACGTGCCCTTGTCCATCCAGATCTTCGTGTTCAGTTACCTATTGTTTACCAGTGCTGCTAGTCATAGACTTTCTGAGCATTCTCTAACCATCTGCTGTTTCCAGTTCCATTATCACCCTGCCATCAGAGTATCATATACCAACTCTACTGCTCTGATAAGACCATCAGCGGGTGATACTGGGTAAAGCCTCCTAGTGCCCGTGACAGTTATGTTCGTTTTGACACGTACCAATAAACATTGTCCAATGCGATTATTGTGGTTCCAACGCACAAAGATATTTAATTGCAAAATGTATCAGGATTCACAGAAACTCATTGTGATGCATAAACGATATTATAAGAAACAGGAAATTATAAAAACCAAATACATTACAGTTTTGAAAGCGCAACCTGGGCCCAGGTCCATAGTTCAGCTTCAGTCTGTAGTCAGGAGGATAGAGGATTTACAATGGCCCAGGAGCTTGCTCATATGCAGTCTCAGTTAACAAAAAATCACTGATGTTGTCACTATGTAAACTGATAACACTTAGAGAGGTCTTCATTGATCCTGTGTTAATGATGTTCCAGTTTCCTGCTGGTCATAGGTCAGTTCATTGGATCTTCAACAAAGGGTGGGGGGCAACTTCCCTCAACTGTTGTCTACATGTCCTCCCGCAGAATAACCAGTTTAAACTGACCCACAAACAAAGTACTTTTGAGTATTAATCTCATATTGCTCATAACTTGCGACCGCTAGATGCGATTGCTACTCTGTCAACATTGGGTTAATGCTGGTGGAATAAGCTTTAATATGAAACCAAACTCTTTAGTTTTTGGGGTACCTGAATTAAATAATACCTTTACTATAATTTTATCTATGCATAAATAATCTCTAATACATTTTACTAATAAATAAATGTGGATTGGAACCTTAATAAATGTGGATTATTTACAAGTGTAAGTGCGAATGTAAATGTGTGTGTTATTAATCCGTGCAATTGCTTCATTATACGTGGCGCACTAACCGCAATCGCACGGTAAAACAATATTAATTAATTTAGTTTACTTCATCCAATTATTTGACTTTCACAGTACATAATTCACTAGCAGCACTATGATATCACGCGCTGGTCATCTATTCTCATTACTTGAGTGCCGTTTAGATTTGGACTACCGCGGGGCAGAATATTCCCGTTGGACTATTAAAGGGGTAAATTATGGATGTGGGAGTCTTTCATTACATTTTAAATGGTATATGCGTCTTTCACGTGTATTACTAACATTGTCAAGGCCATTTTTTATCTTGTATATATAACACTTCATTACATTATTATATTGTGTACAAGTAGGGTAATGCGACTTTTGCATTTACTAGTAACACCGTCACATTTATAAGCTGTTGTTAGATATAAGTGTACACATCTGTACAGCTGACTATCGCCTGGTACAAATACGACTGTTTTTGCACTAACCACATTTTGAGTTACACCAGATTCAACATGTAATAGCACACTTGCCAATGTTTCCGGATTTGCTTCAGGGAGATCCGGGGGGAGGTGGGTGTGTGGGGGCGGGGCTTGACAAATCTTATCATTTTGGCCCTGCACCCTAAACGATTGTCACAATTTTGACCAATTACAGCAGGGGGTGGGGCTAAAATCATGCGATATTTGCGTCACTAAGTCCCCCCCCACGCCACTTATCTATTGCGGGGCCGAGAATCGGGAAGTTGCCCTGCTCTCCCGGGAGCCTGGGAGGTCTCCCAGAAATGCGGGAGTCTCCCGGACATTCCGGGAGAGTAGGCAACTATGCGTTAAAGAAAAGCAGCCAATGAATCACTAGAGACTGAAGTGTCTTTTACATTTCTGTCTCCATTACTGAAGTCATGTTGTCTTACCTGTTAGTCTTTCATTAAATCTTGGCCTCTTTGAAAATGGCCACCTCCATAGGCATCAACACATGGACATAGGACACAATTTCTGAACTGTGTCATCATGCCACAGATGGCGAAGCCAACCACGTCTTGTAGTGGCTCAGCATCAGGGAGAATGCCAGACTCTTCAGGGCGTGAGGGAGATCACCCCTATTTCAGGGAGTCTCACTGACATTCAGGGAGAGTTGACAAGTATGTATAATAGTAAGTACGCTTTCCTTGTGAATGTCTGTTTCTGTGTAAGTACGATGCACGAAATGCATCCAACCTTAAATGATGCAAAACTATACAATGCTTATTGGCTCAACAGAACAAAAAGCATGAATTTCCCACACATTGACCAGTGTAAGATACAATTAAAGGGAAAATGAGGTCAGATGGGGGTTTTTATAGGAAAGCTAAAATACTAACTGAAATACCAATGCAATTAATGTGTTACGTTTGTGGTTACAATACTCAACATCCTAAAATTTAGGATCTAAAAATCAAATATATGATACCCGTGTGCTGGGAAAATGTGAAAGTAAGAATGTTTAGATATACTTTAATGTTTATTAGACTCCACCTAGGTTACGTAGTACATTTCTGGGCTCAGCTTCACACACACAAAATTATATGATTGGAAAGAGTACAGAAAAGAGCAACAGAACTAATAAAGACAGAAAGGATTTAACTGAGGAAGAGAAGTTAGAAAAATTGGGTTTGTTTAGTCTACAAGCGAAGTACCTGAGAAGAATCATACTCATTAAATGACAAGTGTATTCAAGGTCAATCCAAAGAGTGGACAAAAGGCTCGTGCGCACTCTAATCAAATGGAATGTCTTACCGTAAGCGCAACCAAGATCTACGATCTCCATTGAAAGTATCGGTTTATAAAATAAACAAATATTTCGGAATATGAAGAATATATTTATAAATGTTATATAATTATTTAGTGTCAAGGAATTTATTTTCAATGATAGACATAGGGCCTGATTCATTAAGGAAAGTAAGTTAAAAAAAAGGAGTACATTTTCTCCTGGACAAACAATGTTACAATGCTATGGTTTTAAATAAGTTTATTATTTTGCATGTAAGGAAAAGACGGGCTGCTTTTTCACCTAGCACACAAATAAGTGATAGTTTATTTGTCAATTGAAATTTAAAGTTGATCTAGGACATGCCCTACCCCAACTATAAATCTTTCCCCACATTTCAAATTTATCCAGACAGATTATACCAGTGGTCAGGGAACTTTTTTACCTTTTACCCCCAAATATATTTAGATACCCCGATGTTACCCCCTTGATTTGAAAGGAAGGAAATCATATATTTTTAATTATTGGAATTCAAAATTTTATTGAATCTATTCAAAATTTCTTTGAAAGCTTCAACTTCAAAACTTAAGGTTTTGGAGAAATGATGTTGCTTCATTTTTGATACGAGAGCATCAATATTGGGGCATTTTGATGTCAGAGCAATTTGGATACAGTCTTCAGCGTCCAATCGAATTCTCTGCTTTGTTTTTATGTTCGTTAGAGTGGAAAATCCTTGTTTGCAAAGTAGGTCGTTGCAAAAGGCAGCAACTTTTTGACTGCCTCCTCATGTGCAATTTTGTTGCCTTTGCAGCTGTTGACATTCAAAAATATGACAGATCTGCTTTGTTTTCAAGTGCAATACGTGCTTCATTATTGCATCGTAGCTCAAGAAGTGCCTCTGCCAACCCTTGAGGCTCTTCTGGTACAACAGAAATTTCACATTTAAAGGGGTCTGCAATCCAACTGACAGCATGTGAATCGGCAGCATTACCCCCAGGAATTAAATTTTTACCCCATTAGGGGTAATTTCCCCCTGTTCCCTGACCACTGGATTAGACGATCCATTACATGATAACATATCAACTATATTTCATTGTGCATAAAATATATTTACTAAAACTGTGAAATGGGCAGTTATAGGGCAAATAATAATTAAAGTACTAATTAATATACATATTTCTATTTTTATTATAGGTAAAAGTTGTCATAGTGTTTACACAGAAGGTCCATTTGGACAGTGGTCTAATGGGCAGAGTATCATGGAAATGGTGGAGTAGCTATCTGGCTTTACCGAGCAACCGTGTCTTATTTTGTTTTTGGCTTAATAGAACTTTGTCACATTTTTGTCTGGGTGCTTCATCCAAGTTATTATTTTTTCCTTCTATAAGACTATAGTCATGTGATACTTTCTAACTGGGTGTTTTACCGCACTGTGATTGAACTGATTCCCTAAGGGGGGGGGTTATTTTTAAAATTTTGTGCAAAACTGGACCTATCCACAAATTTATTCATGAATTGAATAGCAAATTGCCTGACTCTATTCATTTAGAAGTTTGCAGCCAACAAATTGGACTTCTCTTTCTTAAATCATTTTCTTAATTTTTTTTTTCCTCTATAAAATTTCTTACTGAAAAACCTGCCTCATTGTCAGTGTATATTTACCGTCTAATCCACGTAGGGCGCTCGGAAACATTGTACAAGAGCATCAAAGAAACAAGGTCCTAGCAAATAGTTAATCTGACCTAACTCATTTAACCTCATATTTTCTAATATTTCATAAATATACAATATATATCTTCACTTTGTCAAAACAAATAGGATCAGATTGTATAGCTAGAAGTTTATATTAGGATAAAGGATAATAGTTTGCAGATGTGAGTGTATGCTCATTGACAAAAATACACTAAAATGAAAAGGTAACTTGTTTTAGAGGGATAAGTTGCGTTTAAAATTCACAAACCTGTGTTTTAGCAATTACATAGACTAGATGGATATATGTATGTATGTATATATATATATATATATATATATATATATATATATATATATACACATATAAACATCCCTACATATAATTATTGTAATTATGATATGACAATGAAGACAATTTTTTAACAAACTTCAAATAAATATGAAGCATAATTTGCTTTTTCAACAGAGTTATTGCACATCTTTGATCTAATAATCACTTCTTAATTGTTTTGGAAACATTGATTGATGGATTCCATAGATCTATTTATCGGTTTTATATTTCTCCAGATTTGCTATTTCTTCCAGATGTGCGTTTGATTAAAGATTTGCTGAAGACACTGGACATCGTTAGGGGTTAACTCAACTTATGACAAAACCTTCATAATTTTATTGTCAAATTAATAACATATGCTGTTTTTTTCCCCTTGGCAAACTCTCCTGATTGCCTTTGAATTTTTATTACAAGAGAGGTCACAAAATAAGGTATTGTGGAGGTGCTGGAAATATGACTTATAAAAGCTTGTTATTGTTCTACACTCTGGTATTTGAATTTATAACAGTTGTTTAATTAGAACATAGAATAAAAGGGCAGATTATAACTTACTACAAAGTAATACCTAACTATAATCTGAGGTCCATCAATACTGCATTTGCCTAAAACCATTGTAGCATTAAAATGTTCTTTTAATGTTTATTAAAAAATTGTTATCTTATAGTTTTGGAAAGTTTATGAGCAACTCAGGGTGACTCCACTATTCCTGCAATCATTTTCTTTTTATGTTAACCACAGCTCTATTTATGTCAGGCGATGCCCCCTCTTCATTACACCAATGGTCTTTATAGTTAGGGTTTATATGAGGGGCTTTAGAGAGACATAGGGGGGGTTAAGGGAAAAAGACAAAAACAATGGCACTCTAAAAATGTATGTATTTAATATCAAAGAAATTGCAAATATGGCCTTTAAAATAAAGACAACGTTCTTGTGCATTTTCCTTCCAGATATATTTAATATATGTGATTACTATATGTAAATTAATAAATTAACAATGGCCATAGAGTATGCTACTGGGAAGGAATCCGGACAAATGTAATTTAATGAGGGAGAGACAAATGGAAAGTTAGCATCATCACTGTCCTTTATTTTATGTATATAGCTCCAACATATTCCACAGTGCTGTACAGACCTTTATTCAGGCACATCAACCCCTGTCTCATTGGAGCTTACAATCTAATTTTCACTACCACAAACACACACACCAGTTCAGTCAGGAGTTAATTAAGTTTTGGATGTGTTTGATCCATGGAAAGAAACTGGAACACCTTGGAACCTTGAGTGCAGAGAGCAGCCTTGTAATGAAACTCAAAGTTCCAGTTCGGAAAGACAATGATCTTACCCACTGAGCCACCTGTGTTCCTTACTGTGACAATGGCTCTAAAGAACTCTCATCTTCTTTCTTCTCTAGGATCCAGTCTTGTAAACTTTTAATTGAATCACTGACGTTAGTGTTCCCACATTTTCCCACGCTGTCAGAAACGCATGCCATCATCATCATCATCATCATTATCATCAACCAGCCCTGTGCTAGCAAAGCCTAGGGCTGGGTGGATGAGCATCAGGAGATACCCCACACTGTGTGAAACCCCTGATTTTCCTGCGACCACCACTAGCCTGACAGCACTAGGGTTAATATGTGTGGGGAGGGAGTGTACGTCTTTTTTTTCCCTTTATGTATTTATTTTTATCACTGTTTACTTCCGACGGGTACGCTGGCATTTCCGTTTTAATGCCAGCATTGTGATTGTCAGCATTTCCACTGTCGGCAATCACAATGTCGGTATTTTATCCGTGTCAGGGAAATCATGGCAGGACTTCGCATGTCGGCATTTTCGTATCAGTCATGTTTCCGTAGGTATTTCTAGTGTCGGAAATATGACTACCACCGATTTAAAGCACATGGAAGATCTGATTGGCATGCAAGTGTACGTGCATTAGTCTGTGGGACATGTGGGGAGATCTGATAGTCAGGCAAGAGCATTTGGAGAGGTCTGTGGGACATGTTGGGAGATCTGAGGCATGTGGGAAGGTCTATGGGGCATCTGATGAGGTCTGATGCCAAGTAAGGAACGTGTTGAGGACTGGGGGGCATGTGAGATCCATGTAACATTCCTTTGCAGGATGCCTGACTTTTTAAGAGAAGACAAATGTGTCCTTGGACAAAACAAAGAGGGAGGGTGCAGATGGTTTTGGGTGGGGGCCCGGCCTGTTTCATTTGTACTGGGCACCACAATTTCCCATAGCAGCCCTGAAGGCAACTGTCTGAGTCTTTTGAAGAATTAATGGCTCTGCTGATAGTCTACATAACTGCTTTGTGATTTATCAAGTCATCTATATTATCTTAAAGCACCAATAAATCCAAAAACTCAAAACAATAAGATAGGAATCATAATAGAACAATAAGTGAAGCTCCACCCCTCCTCCCACTTTATGACAATGTGCTCATGAGATCTGGTGCAACTCAAAAACCTGAGATTGCAGTCACTTGAGCTGCTGTGACAACACTGCCTGTCCTGGGATATCTCATTCAAGGATTAAAGAAAGAGAATAAGGTATTGTGGAGGTGCTGGAAATATGACTTATAAAAGCTTGTTATTGTTCTACACTCTGGTATTTGAATTTATAACAGTTGTTTAATTAGAACATAGACGAAAAGGGCAGATTATAACTTACTACAAAGTAATACCTAACTATAATCTGAGGTCCATCAATACTGCATTTGCCTAAAACCATTGTAGCATTAAAATGTTCTTTTAATGTTTATTAAAAAATTGTTATCTTATCGTTTTGGAAAGTTTATGAGCAACTCAGAGTGACTCCACTATTCCTGCAATCATTTTCTTTTTATGTTAACCACAGCTCTATTTATGTCAGGCGATGCCCCCTCTTCATTACACCAATGGTGTTTATAGTTAGAATTTATATGAGGGGCTTTAGAGAGACATAGGGGGGGTTAAGGGAAAAAGACAAAAACAATGGCACTCTAAAAATGTATGTATTTAATATCAAAGAAATTGCAAATATGGCCTTTAAAATAAAGACAACGTTCTTGTGCATTTTCCTTCCAGATATATTTAATATATGTGATTACTATATGTAAATTAATAAATTAACAATGGCCATAGAGTATGCTACTGGGAAGGAATCCGGACAAATGTAATTTAATGAGGGAGAGACAAATGGAAAGTTTTATCCGTGTCAGTGAAATCTACATGGCAGGACTTCGCATGTCGGTATTTTCGTATCAGTCATGTTTCCGTAGGTATTTCTAGTGTCGGAAATATGACTACCACCGATTTAAAGCACGTGGAAGATCTGATTGGCATGCAAGTGTACGTGCATTAGTCTGTGGGACATGTGGGGAGATCTGATAGTCAGGCAAGAGCATTTGGAGAGGTCTGTGGGACATGTTGGGAGATCTGAGGCATGTGGGAAGGTCTATGGGGCATCTGATGAGGTCTGATGCCAAGTAAAGGATGTGTTGAGGACTGGGGGGCATGTGAGATCCATGTAACATTCCTTTGCAGGATGCCTGACTTTTTAAGAGAAGACAAATGTGTCCTTGGACAAAACAAAGAGGGAGGGTGCAGATGGTTTTGGGTGGGGGCCCGGCCTGTTTCATTTGTACTGGGCACCACAATTTCCCATAGCAGCCCTGAAGGCAACTGTCTGAGTCTTTTGAAGAATTAATGGCTCTGCTGATAGTCTACATAACTGCTTTGTGATTTATCAAGTCATCTATATTATCTTAAAGCACCAATAAATCCAAAAACTCAAAACAATAAGATAGGAATCATAATAGAACAATAAGTGAAGCTCCACCCCTCCTCCCACTTTATGACAATGTGCTCATGAGATCTGGTGCAACTCAAAAACCTGAGATTGCAGTCACTTGAGCTGCTGTGACAACACTGCCTGTCCTGGGATATCTCATTCAAGGATTAAAGAAAGAGAGATAATAGGTGGGATGAAAATTACATGATATTCACATGGTTTTTATACACATAATATATATACACATATATATATATATATATATATATATATATATATATATATATATATAAATGTAAAAACATTCTTTCCCCTTTGCTTACTGATTTATTTTCTTTGTTTAAACTGGATGACTGTAATAAGCTTCCACTGCAGTATTTTCCTCGCATTTCACGGCTGATTCGGCGGTGTTGCCACGGTGCACAGCTCGCCATAACACGGAAAACGATTTATCACTGTATTTGTAAATTTGTATTTCACAGAATTTATAGTCTATAAATAGAGATGGGATGAGGACAGCCAATCCATTCTGTTCTGTACTGTGGTAGCTGGAGGACTGAGAAACTTAAGGCCACATATCAGGGAGAAATGGAGATGTTGACCATAGCAACCAATCCGATTCTAGCTTTCATTTATCTAGTACATTTTATAAAATGACAGCTAGAATCTGATTGGTTGCTATATGCAACTGTCAACTTTTTCAAATCTGCAGTTTAGTAAATATACCCCTATAATATTTTAGGTTCATTTGGTTAAAACTGAGGGCTAGGGGGCGATAGTTTCCTTCTTGCCCCAGGTGCTAAAATTTTAAGTTACAGCTTTGCTACTGATATCAATATCCTAACATTGATTATACCATAGGAGAAGACGTGAACACAAATATCCTTCACTATTAATCCAGCAAGGAATTCATATGCAATTCTAAGCACTCACCAAGCAAATATCTTTGAAATCCAAAATCTAGTCCAATATAGAGTTGATGGTCTACTGCAGGGGTCAGGGAACTTTTTTACCTTTTACCCCCAAATATATTTAGATACGCTGACATTACCCCCTTGATTTGAAAGGAAGGAAATCATATATTTATAATTATTGGAATTCTAAATTTTATTGAATCTATTCAAAATTTCCTTGAAAGCTTCAACTTCAAAACTTCAGGTTTTGGAGAAAGTATGTTGCTTCATTTTTGATACGAGACTATCAATATTGGGGCATTTTGATGTCAGAGCAATTCTGTTATAATCTTCAGCGTCCAAACGATTTCTCTGCTTTGTTTTTATGTTCGTTAGAGTGGAAAATCCTTGTTCACAAAGGTAGGTTGTTGCAAAAGGCAGCAACTTTTTGACTGCCTCCTCATGTGCAATTTTGAATGCCATTGCAGCTGTTGACATCCAAAAATATGACAGATCTGCTTTGTTTTCAAATGCAATATGTGATTCATTATTGCATCGAAGCTCAAGAAGTGCCTCTGCCAACCCTTGAGGCTCTTCTGGTACAACAGCAATTTCACATT
The DNA here is from genome assembly GCF_038048845.1 of Mixophyes fleayi. NCBI lineage: Eukaryota > Metazoa > Chordata > Amphibia > Anura > Limnodynastidae > Mixophyes > Mixophyes fleayi. The sequence goes on from NC_134406.1 coordinate 273,027,281, forward strand.
TAAAGGGGTCTACAATTCAACTGACAGCATGTGAATCGGCAGCATTACCCCCAGGAATTTCATTTTTACCCCATTTGGGGTAATTTACCCCTGTTCGCTGACTACTGGTCTACTGAGTTGAAATGCTCAATTTTACTTCAGTGTTGGTTATATGTTTTTTTTTTTGGCAATTTTGTTAGCTTTTGTTAGTATCTCTCCATAAAACAACACATTTTCATAAGGGATAAAAAAAGAAATAAACTTCACAGGCTGCCTGGTTACACAGCTGTCACTCACTGCGGATGCCCCTGATAAAGGAGGGCCCGGGGCACACACTTAAACCTTATTTTTTATACTTTTGTTTGGATAGTGATATAGCGACATATTCAATATTAGGTTGAAATAAAATACAAAAGATTCTTCTGTACGAATTAAAAAAACTGCTTGCTAAAATACTCTCACAAAATGATATCACAGAGCCACGATCACTTAAGGAAGCACTTATCAGCTTCAGCGGTGATTCTGCCATCAGCCAATCAGAAACAGCGTTCTAGTGCTGGTGTCTGTCCTCATCATCTTGGTGTATTTGCACCTGTCCTCAGGCATCTGCAAGTTATACAGCTACTGACAGGTGTATTAGTGTCTATGTGCGGGTCTGTGTCTGTTCATAGTTATACAAACACCTCCTGACTGTCGCAGGAGAGCGGATCTTGATTTACGTTTTGCAATTGTATGTAATTCATGTTAAAATGCTAAAAAGACTTATTACTGCCTAAAATTTGAAGGGCCATATAGGGGGTCGGAAGAGGCGAACAGACATAGGCAACGTACAGGAAGGGCGTGCCGAGTGTGTGCCTACATAGATGCGACCGATGCAATTCCTAGGTTTGTCTTAATTATGCTTGGATTATATAATCTATGTTACTTGCATACACATGTTCTCTGCTAGCTACAGGCATACATACGTGTAGTTTTTTATGCAAAGACAATCTGTCAGTCATCACTATCAGTCGGCACTTACACCTGGCCTGTAGGTGGTGCAAGTAATACGGCTGCAGCAAGCGTTTCTGTGTCAGAATGCGCTTAGCTCGCCCTTAATGCTCATGAGCCATCCGCACTTTAACTCATAGGCAGTCATAAGTGTAATTTGCATTTGGACAGTGGATGCTCTTGTGTTCATTGGCATAAGTTCGGTTTTGGAGTGTGCGCAGAGAGAATTCACGCAAGATACAGCGCGCAAGATACTTACGTCCGAACATGAATCAGACCCTGACTGCTCGTTACCTGCTCCAGGGGCAAACGCAGGATTTGTAGAGGGGGGTTTCCACACCACACCGTCAGTGGGCGTGGTCAGCATGCATGGGGGCGTTGCTATAATATTAGACAGCGCTTGGATGCTCTCCAACTCTTCCTATCCCCATAATATACATGGGCAATGCTGTGTGCAACTACTGTTAGGTGCACGCAGCTCTCCCTTTTCAAGCAAGAGCTGTGTGGGGGCAAGGTCCAGCCACCTCAATTATACAGTGCTCCAGGCTTGGAGGGAGGTTTCCAGGCACTAGGAACTCCCCCCTCTCCCTATGTGCTCTGTCCTCTAACTTGTCTATTGCCCTGATCCAAACTAGGCGTCCACCAGACATATTGTTACTGAAGGTTGGCAATGTCCCACTCAGGCAAGCTTATAAACAAAATGTTTCATAAAGGTATAAACTTCATGTTTAGCGGCAAAACTGCTTAGGACAAAAAAGAGTGAACATTTCAGGAAAATAATTATACCATTGTTGTTATGAGACATTTTAATAATTCATACAAAAAGAATAATATAGTTTATAAAGTTAGTTTATTACAAAGTATGGGGAATTAATTTGTAATATAGGGAGTCAGTTACTGGAGCCGGCGTTTGCAATACAGACTGCAAATTTGTACATTATATTAGGAAACATGTCTCTTAGAGGTATATTTACTAAACTGTGGGTTTGATGTTGCCTATAACAACCAATCAGATTCTAGTTATCATTTATTTAGTACATTCTACAAAATGACATCTAGAATCTGTTTGGTTGCTATAGGCAACATCTCCACTTTTAAAACCCGCTGTTTAGTAAATATACCCCTTAGACTTTCAATTCTTGACGTAACGATAAACTTTACAGTTTCATATGCAGACTATAGAACCCCTAGTTAGTGGATTACTTTTCTTTTTTTTAAAAAAAAGTTCAGCTGCGCCTTCTGTTAATTGTTTAAGTGTTACCTAAACTTGGATTTTGCTTTTTGAAATTCCATTCCAATCCCCCCCCCCAATTGTTTATTGTTTAAATCTCGCCCTCGGTTCCTCGAGTGTTTATACTACCGTACATAAATGTATTCCCCGTTTTGCAGCTGTTGGCAGCCCACTCTATCAAACATTGCCACGTTAAACACAGAAAAAGAGAGAGAGCTAAGAACAAGATAAAATCCATATGATTTCATGAAATGCCAACTCCCCAGCAAAGGTTGACCTTGGATTTTACAAGCAAAACACAATGCATAAAAGATGTCTATCCCTGAAAATAATTACAAATGATTTGACTTTTTGAACTGAAAAGTTTCGCCCTGCTTAACTTATTTAACCCACATGCTGTTTCGACTTAACGTCATTATTCTATGAAACTGAATAACAGATAAGATCCAGAGGAGGAAGTAGAAGGAGGAGAGAGTAGCCCCCTCAGCTGCTAAAGTGTGTCTCTGGGTCTCTCGATATGATCGTTTATTAAGTATATATTCTACTGGGACAAATAAATAGAAGCTTTATTAGGGCTTAAACCTGATGTCATGAATCAACGATCGCAGACGTTTAAATCATTAATGACACAACTCAAGCAAACTAATTAATCTGCTCTTGTTCCCGGAGCAGTCTTATCCACTAATACAGATTGTTTTCTGTAAGCAATCCTCCCTAGTGACATTGGAAAAGGCTGATTTTAATTAGGCAGAATCATGTTTGATTTAGAATGAAACAACTGTGATAAATTTATGTACAAGGTGAATTTTGTCAAGGATGCTGCGGAATAGATAATTTTATACATTGGAAATGCAAAAAAGACAAGAGCGACTCTTTGTCTTGGAGCGATTATGTTTAAACGTAATTGCCTGGTAATGAAAATAAATATTCTTATTTTTTTTAGTGTAATTTGACCTCAGGGGGGCACTATGCCATTGAATAATATATCAGTTCGGGGCAGTCCATAGATGTACAAATGTGGAAAATTGAAGATGAAATACATCCCAACATTATACATTTTTTAAAGTTTAATGTATGAGTTTTAAAAGAATTTCCTGGCTGCACAATTTCTCCCTTTCACAGAGGTTCACTGGTATTTACACAGCTGATAGTTATCAGTACTCAGGTGCCGATTTTTTTATTGTTGCGATGAATCATCCTTATCGACATTTTTTCAGAAATAGGCCCCTTATGTTCCGAGAACTCCTCTATCCTCAGACATATCAGGTAAATTGTCTGTATCTGTCCCTTAGCTTGACTGAGGTCTGCGTGGATTTTCTGGGTGAGCAGTTAAATACCATAGACTGGAGCAAGGCATGATGGGACAGGTAATCCTTTGAGTGGGAGCAGACGATTTGGCTTACTGATGAAGACCACTTGACTTAGCTTCAGAACTAAAAAACGAAAACATAAAACTTAGTCATACAGGGCCTGCCTTCCATGGAACACAGATTTCCGGAAAAGCTATTTTGCAAACGCCAAGGTAAGAAATAAAAGCAACATACCAATGGGTACTAATGGGTACAGGGTATATTATTTTTGTTAAAATATTTACAGTGTCTTGAATGGAGAGATTCCTTTAACATCCTTTGTGCAGAATTACTTTATTTTTAGTTAGAGGAACAACTGACCCCTCAAAACTAGGTTCCACTCCTCATGCAAAAGTGTTTTTATTGCAGCAATGAATATTCCTTATTAACACTTTTCAGAAATAGGCCCCTTATGCTCCGATAACTCCTCCATCAGACACATCAGATAAATTTTCTGTACCTGCCCCTTAGCTTGACTGAGGTCTGCATGGATCTTATGGGTGAACAGATAAATACCATAGACTGGAGCAAGGCATGATGGGGCAGGTAGTCCTTTGAGTAAGAGCAGCAAATGTAGCTTACTGATGAACGCAACTTGACTTAGCTGCCTTCCATGGAATACAGATTTTCAGAAAGCTATTTTGCAAGTGTCAAGGTAAGAAATAAAAGCAACATACCAATGGGTACAAAGTAAAATATTTTTGCTAAAATATTTACAGTATCTTGAATGGAGAGATTCCTTTAACGTCCTTTGTTCAGAATGACTTATGCATGTATACGTTTCAGTGAACATTTCTAGAAATATATACAATAAAAATAAGTATTGTTAATTAAAGGCTGACACCTTGTATTGCATTTTAATGAATCTGGCAGATTTCAACTAAAAAAACAAGTGCATGAAAGCAGAGAGAGATTAGCCGTGCACATTCTCTCACACTCTCATGACGTTGACAAATTGACCCACAAATGCTTCTAAATCTATTTCTCGCCTGGCCTGATCATGTGTAAAATACCATTTAGAGGGATTTTTGTCCTGGCAAAAAGCCCTTTCAAGCGAAATAAATGTAAGATATACCAAAGTACTCTATCATTATTTTCTCCTTTCTGTTATCACAAAATCTGTGCCAGGTTCGATTTGGCAGAAACTTCTATACGGCAACTGGTCACATGTTTTCTTAACGATCATCAGACATTTAACACAGCTGCAAGTATAAAGCCTAGACGGAATGTGGTGTCCCATCAGGTTCCTGCGCTTTGTCTCACACACTAAGATCAGAAACTAATTCTCACAATGATTTGATTCAGCAAATAACAGTCTAGGTCAGTCTGCCCAATGTCGTTTCCGTTGTCACCAGTCATAGGATGGTGCCAAGACATACATACTTTTGAGTAGGCAGATGCAGTGATGGTAGAGACCAGCAATGAGATCACAAGAAGAAATCTAGTGTCATATTAATCAATGAGCAAAAAGCCCTATATTTTTCAGGATTACTGCTTTTGCATGGGGATTTTCTGTAGACCATTTATAGGCGGAGTCTCTGCCTTAATTCATCTCTCATTACCTCCTCCAATGCTTGCCTCCAAGACTGCTCCCATTGTGCCCCCAATATCTGAAACTCCCTAGCTAGCCTTACTTGACTCTTTCCCGTACTTCAAACGCTCACTGAAGAATCACCTTCTCAAGCTTGTCTATTCTACCACTTCCTGATCATCTTATCCATCCCTTGCTCTTCCTTCATCTGTCATCTCCATTTTCTCAGTTGGTCCTACTGTCTCTCACCACCCCTCCCTCTAGAATGGAAGCTCCTGTGGGCAGGGTCCTCTCTACTTATTGTCTCGTGTCTGTCTACTGTCTGACTCTCTCGTCCGTTCTGGCATGTCTTTGCTACACTCTGTGTGAGTTCCCATAGTATCACTCACACCATTTGTGTAACTTATGTTTATTACCTCTTCTATTTGTCACTTGGCTCTCTATCCGGCGCTTTGCAATCTGTGGCGCCTTATCGATAAATAAGGAATAATAATTTATTACCTCAAGACACAAGTCCTAAAAGTTTGTATTGAACATCTAGACCTATAGTCCATAAACATGTTGTATATGACCGATCCAAGTACACTTATGAATTACATTGTGGATTAACCACCCAACACTTTGATTTCAAAGTCAGTGTGACACCAACGCCAACCACCTTTGTTGAGATTACCGACGAAGGAGGGATGTATCATTTCTTTACTGATCCCTACCAATTTAGGATAACCTATACCTGCCACTCCTATTAGTGTAACAATCGATCTACACCTACAATCAAATTAGGGGATTCACAAGCATGGACTCCACTACAAGTGCACTTGATATATTGGGTATCAATTACCAAGTGACACTAATATCATCCTGTATTTATTACACCCCAGCACAGACTCTTTATCTGTTAGGGCCAATAGTTACCAGGATAAACTTTTAGAACAGATGGTTTAGAGGTCTTCACCTTAAGCAATCACCATTCCCGTGGAGTTTTATGTGCTCGCAGGTACTTAGATGACCCCAGGTCTTAAGATCTAGCATAGTAAAAGTTTATCCTTGGCATCCATAGCACAGCTGGAAATAGGTGGCAGTAGACAGGAAGATAGCGGGTATTCGGACGTAAGCCGATGTCAGGGGTCTGTGGCTCAGACGCAAAATAAGGTCATGGGTCTGTAGCAGAAGCATGGTCAGAGACAGGCTAAAGGTCAGGGCGGGCAGCGAGCAGGAATATCCAAAAAACAAGCAGAGTTCAGGGCAATCTGAGTACTAGCAGAATCCGAAAAACAAAGCCAGAGGTCACATCAGGTATCAGTCAGCAAAGTATCCACAGGAGACACAAACACAGCAGCAGGTCAGCCAACCTCAGAGAGACGCTATAACCGGCAGGGAGGCTAAACCCTATTTACCTTAAATACCATAACTGACCAATCAGAGAAGAGGGGCACTACCACTGTAATTATGCCCCCAGGGAGTGCTAATCAATTAATCTATTTTGCATACGTGCTTGGCTGCTATCTAATGCCGGTATGTGGCGCTAACAGCAGGGACGGAAGGGAAAGTGATGTCCCAGTTGTCATGGTGACGACCAGGACGCAACCAGACAGAGCAGAGCGAGTTGAGGCGGCTCAGGCACCGCTGTGACTCCTGACACTATCTACCACAACATGGACTATTTCTGGTGATACATAAACGGTAGCGTGTTAGACTATATGCATTTCACATACCCGAGCAGTCAATAACAGCTCTACGCCATGATGCCATTTGACATAGTGGCCGCTGTTACTGAGAGTGATGGAGGGGGGAGTAGAACCCTCTAGAATGTGAGACTTTGAGTCCCAGAGGTGAGGCCACTTCTGTTGCTTCTAATCCAAGTAACACATCGTATAGTAAAGGAGTTATAGGCATTAGAGATCCTGAAATAAGGCAGAAACTCACAGGGTGCAAGGTATTAGGATGGAATAGGTATGAAGAAGACTAGAGAGTGGTCTGTGGTGTGCGAGAAAGATCTTCTCCTAACATTTTATTGTAATGCAATGTGTACCTAGGAGGACATAGTGATAGTCTGTTTAATGAGCCTTACAATGCTGAACGATAGACTGATCCAATAAGGAACATTACTGGACCCGCGACTGATGCAGAGAAAACAGTCAGGTTGGGTAAGACTTTGACTTTGACCGGATTTTACTGCCAAAACATCAGGATCATTGACTTTCAGGTGCAGTTACTTTTGCACCACTTCGTCTGAATACTCTTGTTGCAGCCGTGTACAATGATAAACTTGATTGTGATTATATCTTGCTCTTTGTTATTTCCCTGTTTATTGTGCACTTTTATTATTACTTAAATACTGAACATTCTACATCTTATTGCGCTTATTTACCCTCCACAGAGCACTCTCTGGTCTTCTTCTCACCTATTCTTCATTAATACCTTGTGCTCTGGGGATTTCTACCTCCCTTCGATATATAGAAGACTTGTGTCCCCCTCCACTGAGTGGCAGCATAGATAACAATCGTATTTAGGAAACACAGATTATCCTCTTTTCCTTATCAGAGATGCTGACTCCATATTAGTTGACCTTAGCGATCTTCTAGGAGAACTGATACAGTTTAACAAAAACTAAGATATTCAAGCAGGTTAAGCAATACCCACATCCTGCAACAGGTAACGTTACTTTTCTCCACGCAGTAAAGATGCGCACCCAGTGATAAAAACCTTTCAACAGCAACCACTAACCATACTTAATCCACCAGGTTATGTCAAAAAGACCCATACCTCAAGGACAACTTACTGAAAATCGCACCACCCCCATATTAAGCTTTATGTGCATCACACTGACTGTGCTGAGATCACCAAAGACACGTCTCATACACCTAAGTAGTCTAAAACAAAATGATTGGAACCCTCTCATACCAGAAGGCAGCAAATACAAAGTAGAAAAACCCACACCAACGCAGACAGTCTAGAGCCCTCCACCTTGATCATAGGCAAACCGAGGGGGGGGGGGTTCCTAGTGCCTGGAAACCCCCTCCAAGCCTGGGGGACTGTATAATTGAGGTGGCTGGACCCTGCTCCCGCTTCACTTGGCTCTGCTCGAAAAGGGAGAGCTGCGTGCGCCTAACAGTAGTGCACGCAGCATTTCCCATGTATATTATGGGGATGGGACGAGTTGGAGAGCAGCCAAGAACTGTCTAATATTATAGCCACGCCCCCATGCATGCTGGTCACGCCCACTGGTGGCGTGGTGTGGAAACCCCCCCTCTACAAATCCTGCGTTTGCCCCTGTTGATCTATAGTACAGCAGGGATCTGATATCTATAAATTGCACAATAGTTGTTGTGTTCCCCTTGCTAGTCTAAGCTCTGTTTAAGTTACACAAAAGTTATGGCAAGAATAGACTCTAACGGTATTGGACAATAACGAATCTTGAAAGACAGTGAAATTATTTTTACACATTCCTTGTAGCACATTGTAAAACTTATACTGTGGCAGAATATATATCGAATCGCTTAAGATTGTTCCCAGGGGTATTACTGCCTCTTTGTTTATCTGTCTCTTCATCCCATCTGTTCGCTAATCCTCAATTTCTACTATAACCCCCTTCTCGGAGGACCTGGCAGAACATCAGTATGATACATCACACGCTTTGCAGAACGGGTCACAACTCTCAAAACACTGCAAGAGGTTTGAGAACCAGAACTGTTTATGATGCTTCACAGTTGTGACTTTATCTCTGCTCATTTCCTCATCTCGGTTTTGGAAGAAAATGGTGATTTAAGGAGCAAACATGGCTTCTATCAGACATTGATTAACTTATGTTATTTCTTAACAGTTATTAATATAGCACCTACATATTACACAAATTATTTAATCATTCACATCCCTCTAGATGGGGATACACATTAGGGTTAATTTCATAACAATACAATTAACCTACCAGTATGTTTTTGGAGTGTGGGAGGAAACCAGAGCACCCGGAGGAAACCCACTCAAACACGGGGAGAACATGAAAACTCTACACAGACAAGTCCATGGTGGGAATCAAACCCTTGTTGCAAGGTAGCAATGCTAACCACTGTGCCGCCCATTAATATATATAAAAAGTTATGTATATCTGAACCTCAGTGTAAGATGGGTGGGGCGACTGACAAAGGCTCAGGGAAATTAGAGGGGTGGGGTGTAACCCCCACCAAAAGTCCACCTTGGCTGTTAGGAACTAGTGGGAGGAAGGTAATGATGGAGATATACATAGAATGCTGAGGGAGCATCTGTGACACGTAGTAGAGACTCTCATGCGGAGCGGAGGTCCGTGGCGTATGTACAGATCAGGGCTCCGGATTATCTTAATCCACCCATCTTGAGCCATCTCTCAGTCAGGGGTCTCAGGTGCAGTGGAGTGGTACAGAGTGGTACTGTGCATTCATCCAAACACAGAGTAATAACAGTTACCAAGAGTAGCAATTATCCTACAGAAAAAGGAAAGTATTAAGCTGCAGCTATCCATAATTTATATATAATAGAGGGATCAATGACACAGCTTAGTAATGATAAATAACTGCTTCTAGGTCCTGATATGATTAGCCAGCAAAAAGAAAAGAAAATATCATAGAAAAAACTAACACTCACCTCTATGTTTTTAATTGGCAAAAAAAAAAAATCAATGTGAGTGTGTTCAGTGTATCCCCCTGTCCGTCTGTGGGGTGTGTAAGTGCATTCTCCCTGGCACCTACCTCTACGAAGGTCTAGCTCAGTGCACAGTATATGATAGGTAGTTACTCAGACAGGTACCCCTGTCCAGGTTTAATAACAAGGAACCTGATTCATTAAGGATCTTAACTTAAGAAACGTCTCATTTAAGTCTCCTGGACAAAACCATGTTACAATGCAAGGGGTGCAGATTAGTATTCTGTTTTGCATATAAGTTAAATACTGACTGCACTGGGGCATGAGTTCAATTCTTGACCATTGCCTTATCTGTGTGCAGTTTGTATGTTCTCCCTGTGTTTGCGTGGGTTTCCTCCGGGTGCTCCGGTTTCCTCCCACACTCATACTAGTAGGTTAATTGGCTGCTATCAAATTGACTCTAGTCTGTGTGTGTGTGTGTGTGTGTGTGTGTGTCTGTTTGTCTGTGTTTGTATGTTAGGAAATTTAGACTGTAAGCTTCAATGAGGCAGGGACTGATGTGATTGAGTTCTCTGTACAGTGCTGCGGAATTAGCGTCGATATATAAATAAATGGGGAAGATGATGTAGGGTACGGTTTCAGACCCTCCTCAAATGAGAAAAGGTCCCTTTATCCCCGACCCCCCAAAAAGCTCCTTAGGGAAGCAAGGGTCTTCAGATCCGCATGTCTAGGGTGGCCCCTTTTGCCTAGGGTTCCAACAAAGCTTCCCCCATAGCACCAAATCTTCTGCCTCCCCCTGGAAGGGGAGACTCCAGAAAGTTCAGGGAAGTGGGAGCCACTAGGACCACACCACCTCCCCTAGATCAATGGGGATCGGACCCATAAGGGCTGTCGCACCGCCAACAAACCGTGAGAAAAAGAAACATAAAAATAAGTGAAGTGCCAAACAGTGAGAAAAAAATAAACAAATAAATAGTGACCGTGCAAAACTGCTCCAGACGAGATGTATAAATTATTTCCTGCCATCCAGAAGGCCAGGACACAGGATGTGATGTGGTAGCTGAAAAGTGGGTTTCATGCACAGTACTATACTCTCCAGTAAGGGACACCACTGCCCAAGTAATTTCCAGCACTAGGTCACTACTCCAGGGGCACTATGACCAGGGGCACTATGACCAGGGGCACTATGACCAGGGGCACTATGACCTGGGGCACTATGACCAGGGGCACTATGACCTGGGGCACTATGACCAGGGGCACTATGACCAGGGGCACTATGACCAGGCTTTCAAGCTACCGGCCTCTTGGCCATACCAAGCTTTATCATGGCCCTTTCAGGGTAGGTATTCAACCCCTTATTTGGACAGATACTCACTTGATCTTAGCCAAAAGTCCAAGATGCCCCCTAGCCAGGCCAGCCTATGATGTGAACACTGCTTTATATAAATCTGACCATCTAACCAAATTAATATTACAAAACTAATATTAATATCCCCTCCCACCCAATTATAATAAAAAATATTAAGCTTAGTGTTATAGTTACTCACCCAACGCTGCACATCAGTCTGCAGTTAAAAAAGAAATACAAGAAGGATCGCGCTGTGAATAATAGACAATTTACTTTCTGTATTTTCTATGTCTGACAAACACTAGAGCACCAGATACACAACTGTAAGAATAATACACTAGAGGGAAAAGTGAAGGTGGCCATTTTGTTGAAGCCAAAGTTCATGAAAACATATGCAGATGCTCATGGAAATGTGTCCTAGGCTGCAGACAATGTGTTATAGTAAATTTAATATACCTACTAACGGGGAGGTTCCATGATTAGAGAGAGGGAGATTTCTGAGTAACTGAAAAACCCCCTAAGTGCACCCCTGGATTGGTAAGAAACAACTTTAATATATGCTTATTTTTCCTCCATCAAGAGAAAGGTAACTGCAATATGCAAATAGATTTAGTGACTGGATTATGCATGAAATTGAAGTCAAATTTGTTTTAAAATGTTTAAATTGGCTATACAAATTACTGCAGATATAGAGAGCTTTAATGAGTAGAGATAGAGCAACCCCTGAATTCTCTGTTAAGTTAGAAATTTTAGTCCAGAGATCTTTGTCTTTAGTCCAAATTTTGCAGACCTACAAGTCCCAGCATGCCCTTCATGGACGCTTGGGGTTATATTTAATAAACTGCAGGTTTGAAAAAGTGGAGATGTTGCCTATAGCAACCAATCAGATTCTAGCTGTCATTTTGTAGAATGTACTAAATAAATGACAGCTAGAATCTGATTGGTTGCTATAGGCAACATCTCCACTTTTTCAAACCCGCAGTTTAGTAAATATACCCCTTGGTCTTCCACCTATTGCTCTGTCAAGGGTGGAGAGGATAAGAAGGGCTTTCGTTTAAAGATTTTCTATTTTTAAAGAAATGTAGTAATAAATAGAATTTAAAACTATATTGTTTTCCCTAGTTTAATAGCACGTCCTCTCATTCCTGTTTTTGATGAAACCGTCGCTTTAAATTTGTAGAGAGCCACGTTGCCTCCTCCTTGAAGTTTTACCAAATCGTTTTTATTTTTGACATCATGAAATAAATCCATATTGTGTTATCTATACCATCTACGCCGGGCTCCTCAGTTGTTTCCCTTGACGTGAACGGAGAAGTAGATCCTGGGCCAAAGTAATGACTTGCACGCTGGCTGTTCTGAGGTGCTGTTTTACATCAAATGCTTATGAGATATTTTGTCTCTTTTTATATTGGAAACAGAGTCCAGTGATCCAGCTTCACACAGATAGTCAGGGGACGCTGTGCTGTATTAACTGACAGCTATGTAACAGGGAGCCTGGACGAGAGTAGTCCTGGAATGTTTTTGAATCTCCTGTTTAAGATCTCCGAATGTTTGATAATTGTGTGCTGGGAGTTTGGAGGAGCTATAAGACAGGAATATGTGGATTGCGTAATGCACAGCGGCTTGTTTCCATTTTGCAAACACCAAGGTCATTAAAAGATCACGGCTCCACTGCAACACTTGAGGTTTTTACGCAATTTCAGCTGGCCGTGGTCATATGGCTGCGGAACTACTGAGATGTAAGATGATGTACTTGTCCTTTGTAATCCCAGGAGAAGAAAACAGGTCCAGCAATATTATTTTACTGTTGTTTTATTTAAAAAGCATCAGTCACATATACATGGGTGAGGAAATTTCTAAAGGGCACCTGATATCCATCACCTTGGATTTGCGCTGGTGCACCTCGTGCATAACTTCATACTCTCCCAGAATGTCCAGGAGACTCCCAAATTTTCAGGACTTCTCTCGGATTTCCTGGAGTGCAGTGCACCATCTCACATCTCACCCACTTCCCTGGTGAATTGAGTCGGGGCAGGGCTTGATGGCACAATCCACAGCTAATCGCATGATCGTGGACGGAGTGATGCCGTGAATCACAGTGGGGGTGGGGCTATAATGACACAATTCGCAATGGGCATGGCCCCCCCACACTGGGCACCAGACTGAAGAGTATTCCTATAATGTTGACACGTGTGGCCTCGATCGTCCACCCACCACACTGAGAGGTGCACGCCTCTTCTTCACTCTCACAAAGTAAAAGTGCGCCTTTAGAGATTTTTCTGTCCCTCTGCACAGCCTTGAGAATCACTAAGTCGACCATTTTTTTGCAATGAACATCAATTGTGTCTTTCTGAACCATTCAGCAGAATTCAAACTGCAAGACGACTTTCCGGTCATTTTAGACTCTCTCCGTCTAGTTTTGCAGGCAAGCGGAAAAGTCTGAGCAGGTGCAAACATGTAAAAGTCCAATCTCCCACCACTTTCCAATCACCCCTTTCATTAATTAAAACTTTTCAGTTTTTCTGCTAAATTAATGCTCAGTTCAAAAGAGTGAGGGGTCACCAGGGCAGTTTTTATTACAATCTGCATGGTGCAAAAATGCATTATACATATAGGAACCAAACTCTACCTCGGCCAGTTTTGAGTTGATGTAAACTTCAAGTGGATTTGCAGAGTGAAATTGCTGTGTGCTCTTCAATGAAGCAAGAGACAGACCCTAGTGCAGTGTTGGCTAACCTGTGACACTCCAGGTGTTGTGAAACTACAAGTCCCAGCATGCTTTGCCAATAAATAGCAGCTTATTGCTGGAAGGGTATGCTGGGACTTATAGTTTCACAACACCTGGGGGTAAATGTATCATACCCTGGTTTCTTCAACTCCCGCGAGTTCAGCGAGATGACAGCTAAAATTTAAAGCGGCGCTGCCTTGTAAAGGCAAATTTCCCTTTACAATGCTGGAAGGGTATGCTGGGACTTATAGTTTCACAACAACTGGGGGTAAATGTATCATACCTTGTAAAGGCAAATTTCCCTTTACAAGGCAGCGCCGCTTTAAATTTTAGCTGTCATCTCGCCGAACTCGCGGGAGTTGAAGAAACCAGGGTATGATACATTTACCCCCTGGAGTGTCACAGGTTAGGCAACACTGCCCTAGTGCATTCTCCACCCTACCTCCCCACTCTTGTCTCTATGCAAAGCAAAATGAATCAAATAAATTGCAGCTGAATTTTTTTGCTTTGCAAATGTCCATATTCATCCTGATTGTAAGATCTATACAAAAGATGTAATAATTGTTAAAAACTATGTGAAGTTTGTAAGTTCTCCTTGTGTTTGCTTGAGTTCCCTCCCACACTCCAAAAACTTACTGATAGGTAAATTGGCTGCTGACAAAATGGACTTTTGTGTGTGTCTGTGTGTATTGTGTCTGTCTCCGTTCTCTATCTGTCTGTCTCCCTCCCTGTCTGTCTGTCTCCCTCTCTGTCTGTCTGTGTCTGTGTGTGTCTACATTAGGGAATTTAGACTGTAAGCTCCAATGGGGCAGGGACTGATGTGAGTTCTCTGTACAGCGCTGCGGAATTAGTGGCGCTATATAAATAAATGATGATGATGATGTGTGTGTGTGTTTGTGACTATGTGTGTGATAGGGAATTTAGACAGTAAGTACTAATGGGGCAGAGACTGATGTGCTTAAATATTCTCTGTACAGCGCTGCACAGTATGGTGGCTCTATATAAATCACAATTAGAAATAAATGTGCGAAACTTCAGCATATTAACAACAACAAAAAAGTTTTCATACTGAAAGATTTGTTTATCAAGACCCCAATTTGGAAATTTTCTATCGGCACCTATCGCAACAATAGAAAATCTTTCCCCACCCAATTTATCAAATATCACCTGGACAGCTGAGTGATGTCCAGCACCCCTGGCAATTGCAAAAGGCCAGTGTACAGTCCCTTTGTACTTGGAAACTTAAACCTTGGCTTCCAGATAGAGAAACATAAAAAAAGTAAGTTGTCTAAAAATAATTTGTAAAAAAAACAAAAACTGAAAAAATTCCTTTATCACCATCCTTATATGGCGGAAGCAATAAAAGGACAGCAGCAGTAATTGTGGCTTACTGTAGCATACTACTCCTTATTCCCTGTCCAGTGCTGCATAATATGTTTGGCGCTGTGTAAAGAAACAATAATAATGTGGACTACAGCAGATTGTAAAACGGACATTGGCAAAATCTGCTGGAAATGATCCATTATACATTAGCAAGTCACAAGAGTCCCTTATCTGCTCATATTTTAGTGTTACCTATTTAAAAATAATTTTCTGGACTTTAAATAATTTTACTTTAAAGGTTACCAAATGTTCTGTGCTCAGCTATTTTTCGTTCACTTCATAGTTGTGTATTATAGAGTAGTTATAGAACATATTGGAAAACTAATCTGAATAAAAAAGACTGTTTACATCCCCAGCATTCCAGGGTTGAGAGATCAAACAAAATCGTTTTGGTTTAATAAAGGTGCATGGGGTGGGATGTGACTTACAGGTCTCATTGTAGCAGACAACCCTACACAAATACAACAGCCCTGTCCTTCACTGTCATTGTTTACCGTTCCACTAAACAGATGTACTGTGGGAGGTTCCGTCTTTTATAGCTCTGAAAGCAGCTGTTTGGCACATCCCGGGACTGTGATGATAGGAAAGAAACAGTATTCTGTGCAAGAAATATCTTTGGAGATGTCACAGGTGCAACGCGGAGTCAGGCATTGTGAGACGCGGCTCTGCTGACATCTGCACCTTCTAAATGTTTGTTTTATTTTATAATGGATGAATGGAGAGAGATCACTGCTGATCCAGAAAATACAACGAGACACGTACGTGGATTATTGGACATATCAAGACAATTGTTACAAAATGACTCTAACTAGAAAGTCCCTGGTGCATCTGCTCTTTATTGGGTCTCGGTACAAACAAAGGATATATTATATATTTTATGTGCTTATAATGTTAAACAGTTCATTCCTTAGACTAATGTTTGGACAGCACGGTGGTTTAGTTGTTAGCACTTCTGCCCCACAGCACTGGGTTCATGAGTTCGATTCCCAACCATGGCCTTATCTGTGTGGAGTTTGTATGTTCTCCTCGTGTTTGCGTGGGTTTCCTCCGGGTGCTCTGATTTCCTCCCACACTCCAAAAACATAGTAGTAGGTTAACTGGCTGCTACTAAATTTCCCTTAGTCTCTCTTGGTCTGTGTGTGTGTATATGTTAAGGAATTTAGATTGTAAGCTCCTATGGGGCAGGGACTGATGTGAATGTGTTCTCTGTACAGCGCTGCGGAATTAGTGGCACTATATAATAAATAGATGATGATAATGATGAATGTTTGGAAGCCATCAATGTCAATTTCAGAGGATTAATCAAGGAATGCATTTTAGCCACACATCTCAGAGGCTGGAATAACGTCCTGACGTAACAGTGTAAATAAACTATGTTGTCAGCATCTGTTAGGAGAGGCTGCATTACAGAGTGTGTTAGTTTGTATATAAGCTGCAATTTACATGAAGGCAGAGTCTGCTATTTGTATTAGAAGTTCTGTTGTTAGGTTTCTGACGGCACCCATCTATAGTTCACAGGTTCAGGTCTGATAGTATCTGATATCCGAGCTTTCTGTAGCAATGATTAATGTTGCAGGAGGTGACGGTGTGTAAAGAAACCTACGCGTTTCCCCCACTTTAGTCTGAGCTTATTAAGGGATCTTAAGTGCATGTGAGGATACCGGGTTTAACGTAACCTTCTGGACCACACAGCTGGCCTACCCGGTACCTATCCAAGGTTCAACATCACCCAGGCAAATATCCGAAATAACACAATTAAGTTTATTTAACAAAATGGTAACACAAAACAACAATAAGCAGATGTAAATAATAACTTGCAACACATAACACTACAGTCTGGCACAGACAACATACAGGGTATAATAAAAACACCTCACCAGTATCCTTGTTACTTTCAGGGACTGCTGCCTCTCTCCTTTAAGACTACCAGCAAACGTAGTGGCCCTAAGTAACTGTCACTCCGCTTTCGGCTGACACACAGCTCCCCAAGACCTGGAGAGGTAGATAAGGGCACGGCAGCACTCCAGGGACCGATTGTCCCTTTCCTGTTGGGGGCAGAGATTATTATATCTCAACGCCAGCCTGACCTCAGCTATCACTATGTAGTGAATGCCAATTTGTTGCCCTCTCTAGGTGTCTTTTAAGTCCAGAAATGACCTCATCAGCAATTCCAGGACCGGCCTGATTGGTCCTTTTTGCATGTTTACCTTTTCACAGGTAAACAAACAGACAATGAGATAGCAGATGAGTCACTCCTGATTTAATTAGGAACAAGTATTGTTATGTGGCTATACAGGAAAGATCACACTCCAGACATACTTAAAGTTAAATACACAATGCCTTCCTCTGTAATTAAACATAGAGCTCTGTCTGTGGACCTGTTTCCTATGCTAGCACACACAGATCAAAGCTAAAGGAAGACAAGAGGCCCCCTGGTGTGATGTACATTCATACAGGACTGGGGGACAATAAACCTTTTTGCCAAGACTGAAACAATGGACTAGTCTGTATGCTAACGATACAAGCTGGCAGTTATTTTAACTACTTTCAAAATAGAATATACACAAGCCTAAATATGACTGACCAATATGGGGGAACCAGAGGGCTAGAGAAAGTATATGTTTTATAGTCCGCAGTCACCTCCTTTCCCCAGAGTGCATCAAATGACTTTTCTCACAAGTGAAATTTAATCCATTTCTACTATTTCTGGAAGATGAGAGGAGGTGAGATGGATTAGTTAATATTTAATGACACCAGTACAATGCAAATAAAGGAGAAGGGATGCGGGAAAGTATAGCAAGTTCTAATTCCCACTATTCAGCCAACTTATTTGGAAAGTTCTGCACTGCAATGGAATCTGCATATTTAACCGTTTCTCCTCCGCTTACCTGTGAAACACAGAGTGGAGCAGATGAAATAACACCCCTGAGCATGTAGCCTTACGCTGGCAAAAGTGCAGCATTATCTGCTGTGATATCAGGCAACTGACCCAAAATCACGGTCTCAAATAATGTCCCTCATTCCCAATAACTGTCCGATGAAGATCGAATGGATCCACATCAGACATGTTCGTAAATGTGGTTTGTAGATGATCTTTATTGGCTGGTGTGCGGTCAGCTTCCAACTGCCGCAACGGTCCACAATGACTGCTTCATCATCATCATCATTTATTTATTTATATAGCGCCAGCTAATTCCGTAGCGCTTTACAATTGGGAACAAACATTAATAAAACAATACTGGGTAATACAGACATACAGAGAGGTAAGAGGGCCCTGCTAGCAAGCTTACAATCTATAGGACAATGGGAGTTTGAAACACAAGGGTAAGTGCTACATCATATTGCACACTGGACCAGCTAGAATGCAAAGGTAAAAGTATTGAGTGGGCTGTGTGATCAGTCACAAAACAATGTTGGTCAGAGGGTTGTTGTCTTGTGTTAGTTGTGTAGAGGGTGGTAATAGGGTAACCTAGGGAGATTAAGAGGGAGGCAGAGGAATATCATACGCTTGTCTGAAGAGGTGGGTTTTCAGAGAACACTTGAAGGTTTGTAGACTAGAGGAAAGTCTTACTGTGCGAGGGAGGGAATTCCACAAAGTGGATGCAGACCGAAAAAAGTCCTGTAATCAAGAATGGGAGGAAGTGATGAGAGTGGAAGAGAAATGCAGATCTTGTGCAGAACGAAGGTGTCGAGTCGGGAGATATTTTGAGTCAAGTGAGGAGATGTATTTTGGTGCAATTTTGTTGACGGCCTTGTATGTTAGTAAAATAATTTTATTTTGGATTTGTTGAAATACAGGCAGCCAATGTAGAGACTGACAGAGTGGCTCAGCAGAGGAAGAAAGGTTTGCAAGGAAAATCTGCTTGGCCCCAAGCACCGAATGGTCAGAACATGTCGAATGTAGCCACACATGTGTATGGTCAATTTGGACTCAGTTAAGCTGCGTACACATCTATGCAATTATCCTGAACATAACTCATGACTCATGACATAATTCATGACTGTTTGGTCAGATACTACATTAGTGCTTCCGCTCTTACATATTTTATCATACCAAAGCACATTGTATCTGTTGATTTGGTTTTATAAACTCCCTAAACATCACAATTAACAATGGAACAATGTTGGGCAAATGTGGCAGTGTGCACGCACTCAGGACCAGCAGCGTAGGCAGATATCTGTAGAGTGTACAGAGTCACCATCTGTTCAGCAGATGGTTAAATCTGAAGGTAAATCGTGTAGCTGTGTATACATAAATCTACATGCTCATCAGGGCTTTAAGTCCCTGGTGAAATCATTACAGTAAGATTGCGTCGCAGCACAATTGAGCCGTGTGTGGCTGGACATTTCACGATTTTCTGTAAATTGTATATTTATTTTTATGTACAGTATGTAGATTTGTACTTTTATGTAATTGCAGAGTTGGGGCAAGTTTTGCATCTAGCTCTAAATCAACCTTATTATGCGGAAAATATCTAGATTGACAGTATACAGAAATTGTCTTAAAAGATTATAAAAAAAGAGACTAAAGGGAAAATATCCTGAAAGGGACCAAAGAGACGTAATAAAAGGGACTAAAAGAACTTACTAATAATAAAAGAGATTGAAAGATTGAACTAAAAGAGGTTAAAGTGAAAAGATTGTGAAAGGGACTAAAGAGATGACCAAAAAAATAACAATTATTTGAAATACCATTGAATTGTACCCGTTGGAGGGTCTCTATCACATTTGCATTACAATCTTCAAAATATTCAATTTTATGTTTCAAAATTTGTGGCTCACATTTGCTATTCCAGTGGTTGGTTGCTCTCATTTAATGCTTCAGCTTGTGTTAAAAAGTGTTAAAAAATGTGAACTAGCTATGAAATGTTACCTCCTTAAGCAATTATTTTTAGCATTCTTTACTTCGGACAACCAATATTTCTGTGCTCTAATTTCAAAGTTGGCCATCCGCTTTGGAAAAGTGTTAAAATGTATCCAATTAAGCTCATTAAGCTTAGTCAAACCGGTCGACCCATGCAAATCAGCTTGTCTAAGTCCCAAACTCTCAGTCCCGCCTTCCCTCTCCGATTCTGACTTCGCCACTTTCTTCTCTTCCAAAATTGAGGCCAGTAGACTGAACATCTCCTCCTCCCCTTCTCCCGCCACCCTCATCGCTTCACCTCGCCCCATCAACCAACTCTGGTGCTCCTTCAGCCCTACAACCGGTGAAGAACTTCGCTCCCTTATTCTTTCCTCTCCACCCTCTACCTGCCCTCTCGATCCCATCCCCTCCCACCTCCTTCGCTCTCTCTCTCCAACGGCCTGCTCTTACCTAGCATACCTTTTCAACCTATCACTCTCCTCTGGTGTAGTACCCTCCTCTTTTAAACACGCTCTTATCTCTCCTATCCTCAAAAAACCCAATCTTGACCCAACCTCTTTTGCTAATTATCGCCCTATCTCTCTTCTCCCCTATGCCTCCAAATTTCTTGAGCGGATTGTCTGCAGCCACCTAACCAGGCACCTCGTGGACAATTCCCTCCTTGACCCACTCCAATCTGGCTACCGCTCCCTCCATTCTCCCGAAACTGCCCTGGCCAAGGTTACTAATGATCTCCTATCAGCCAAATCCATGGGTCACTTCTCCGTTCTCATCCTCCTCGACCTCTCTGCAGCCTTTGACACAGTGGACCACCCCCTCCTGCTGCAAACTCTTTGCTCTCTCTGCCTGGCGCGCCTCATACCTCGCTAATTGCTCCTTCTCTGTATCCATGTCTGGTTCTTCCTCCTCCCCCTACCCTCTCCCCGTAGGTGTCCCGCTCTACACTTCCTCCCTTGGCGCTCTCATCTCCGCCTTTGGTCTTCAGTATCACCTTTAGGCTGACGACATTCAACTCTATATCTCCTCTCCTGATCTTTTCTCCACCCTCCTCGCTCGGGTATCCGACTGCCTCTCCGCCATCTCCTCCTGGATGTCCGAGCGCTTTCTCAAAATCAATATCTCTAAAACTGAACTCAATGTCTTTCCTCCGCCCAGACTCCCATCCCACCATGACCTCTCTATTGTTGTCAATAACATCACCATCTACTCTGTCACCCAACTTCGCTGCCTGGGTGTCACCCTCGACTCCTCTCTCTCTTTTGCCCCCCACATTCATTCCCTTGCCCAAGCCTGTCGCTTCCAACTACGCAACATTGCCCGCATGCGTCCTTTTCTCTCTCTGGATGCCACCAAAACTATCATCCACGCACTCATCATCTCCCGCCTCGATTATTGTAACCTCCTCCTCACTGGCCTCCCCCACTCCTGTCTCTCCCCCCTCCGCTCTTTACTCAATGCGGCCGCAAGACTCATCTTCCTCTCACAACGCTCCTCCTTTGCCTCCCCTCTCTGCCTTGCCATACACTGGCTCCCCTTCCCCTACAGAATCCTTTTCAAACTCCTCACCACCACTTACAAGGCTCTCTCCAACTCTACTGCCCCTTATATCTCTAACCTCCTCTCCATTCACACTCCTGCCCGCTCCCTGCGCTCGGCCAATGACCGTTGCCTCTCCTCCACTCTTATCACCTTTTCCCACTCCAGAATCCAAGACTTTTCCCGTGCAGCCCCCCTTCTCCGGAATGACCTCCCTCGTTCCATCCGTCTCTCTCCTACTCTGTGCTCCTTCAAAAGTGCACTCAAAACTCACCTCTTCCTCAAAGCCTACCAACCATCTACTTAACCCCCATCTCCTCCCTTTAGGTCGTCCTCCCTTCTCTCCTCTTGCCTCAACTGGCTCCTCTTGTGTCTGTTCTGTTTACCCTCCCTTAGGATGTAAGCTCGTATGAGCAGGGCCCCCTCCCCTCCTGTCTCCATACCTGTTATTCTGTACCATCTTTACTGCATATGACTGGCCGGAGTTTCTGAAGTATTGGTACTTTTTGTTCATTGTTCTGTATGGTTTCACCCTGTATAGTCTACTGTTAGTACTGTGTGCGGCGCTGCGGATACCTTGTGGCGCCTAACAAATAAATGACAACAATAATAATAATAATAACTGGCCCAAACATGGTAGAACCTGCTCGCATATTGAAAGGGACTAATGGGAAATTATACTGAATGGGACTAACGGGAAATTACATTGAAAGGGCTTAGAGACATCTATGCTGAAAGGAACTAAAGCTAAATTATAGTGGCAGGGACTAAATAGAGATCACACTGACTAGGACTATAGAGACATTACATATGCTAAAAAGGACTATGAGAAAATACTGTATGGGATGAAAGAAACATTATTGTGAAGGGTACTAAAAAGACATTATGCTGAAAAGGACTAAAGGGAAAATACATTGTTGTAGTAATGAGCAAAGTATTTGCCTCTTTCAAAATTTAAATGTGGAATTTTAGTTTTCCGTATTATTTTTGTTTAGCCCAGAACTCAAGTCCCCACTGAGCGGACTAATTGGCTATCATTTCCTCTGTTTATATAATATATTTTCAGGTAATGTAAATCTGCACATTTAGGGTGTTAAGTAGAGTTTGAAGCAATTTCTGTCCAAGACGCAGAGACCGAAATTGCATCCCAAAAAAAGACCCTATTTATTCAGGTTTGTGGAGCAGCACGTAGCTAAGCTGACCGTTATCACATCAGTTTGTAACCTACACTAGTCCTCTGTTCGATCGCCTCTAATTGAAATGATACAAAAGGGATTAACGTGAAATTATGATAAAATTAACATCAGTGACATTTAAGGAATGGGACTAAAATGAAAGCATGCTGCAAGGGACTCATGGGGAATTATATTGAAAATAGACTAAACATACTAAAGTGACATTATCCCGAAAGGGATTAAAGGGCCATCATATTTAAAGGGACTAAAAATGGACTAAAATGGAAAGTATACTGAAAGGGACTAAAGATACATTATTCTGAAATGGTCTAAAGAGATTATGCTGATCGGAACTCAAAGGAATTATAATGAAAGTTATTGTAGGGATCTTATATTGAAAGGAACTAAAAGGAAATTATAGTCAAAGGGCCTGAAGAGAAATTATATTGTAATAGACTAATGGGAAATTATAATCAAATGAACTAAAGGGGCATTATACTGAAATGGACTACTACAATGTCCTTTTAGTCCCATTCAGTCTAATTTCCCTTTAGTCCCTTTCTCATGTGACTGTAAAACTGTGCAGCTTATATTAAATGAATGATACAAAGTTTGGTTAGGTGTTACAGATGTAAAGTGTACTTTTTTGTAAATTTAAAAAATAATAATACCGAAATGGCCTTTTAGTGTAAAAACAAAATCATGCCATTTCCTATCATTTTTTGGATTATTGACATTTCTAGAATACAGAGTAAAATAATGTAGACTTATCATAATTTACTGTTCTACTCCATCTAGAAAATTATTTATGTATCAACAAATTGAATTAACAAATAAAGAAAAATAAATAATTTTGGATGTGTACATAATTGCTGTATCGCATGAGAAAGAAAAACTATTTGCAGATCTTATTTGAGTTTATTTTATTCTGCAATATATGTTCAATAAATATATGACATTTTTATTTCTTCGCATATTTATATACACTACAAATAAAAATCTTTATATATAATCTATATTATATAAAATGTTATTTATTTTTTATAAATGAATAAACAGTATTTTATGTATTTTTATATTTAAGCAAACATGATTTATCTAAGAATTAAGAATTTTCTTTAATGCTTTTGTTCTGTAATGCAATCTTGATAAATAGACTCACCCATGCTCAAGCTTATGAATGCACGGTGGGATTCTCACCGGTGATAATCGGACTATTGCCAGCTTATCACCCTTTGTCGATAGGACAATGCAATAACCAGTCCTGTCACAGGCAAAATCGTTGGTTTCTATGTCAGCACTCGGGCACTTCTCCCTTTGATAATTAGAGCTTTTCGTCTCTTTCAGTACAGTGTACAGTGTAGTTCCTTTTAATATAATATCTCTTTCATACATTTTGTCCCTTTGAATATAACTTTAGTTCCTTTCAGTTATAATGTCATCTTATCCCGTCAGTCTTTTTCAGTATAATGTCCCGGTAATCCGTTTTATATAATTAATTTAGTTTCTTTCAGTATAGTGTCCCTTTAGTATGGAGAACTAAGGGGTCTAAATTTAAATTATACTGAAAAGGGCTACAGTGGCATTATACTAAAGGGACAATGTACTGAAAAATGTAAATGGACATTATATAGAAAGTTACTAAAGAAAGTTATATAGAAAGTTACTAAACTTAATAAAAGGACAAAATAATGAAAGCGCTAGCAGTGAATTAGGGACTAAACAGAAGTTTAGGGACTCCAGGAACATTATACTGAAGGATTCCTGCCGAAGTCGTATAATTAGATGAATGAAAGTATATTGGTTAATATTGTTTTGCCGTGCGATTGCGATCAGTACGCCACGTAACACGTCGCATGGCGTGATCGCACGGTAAAATGCGCACGCACGCACACGCACTCTAACATTTCGTTATATATATATATATTTCATATTTATATTGATTCCATTCCACAGTGACTTGTGAGCAGATAGTATTTAGTTTATTATTAGTTTATATATTATGATTATATGTACAGTTTAGTGTTATTTAAGGTGCAGGTTATAGGAAATGTGTCATGTCTGGTATCATTTTGATCCCCTATTCATCAGCAGTTGTCCGGTTCCTTTGCCAAAGAGATCGTACATTGCATACTCTAGTTAGTGATGTTAGGGAATAAATACTTAAAGTGATACTGACTGTAATGTGTAAATAGACTAGCTTAAACTGGTTTCTGGGCCAGAGAATCATCTGGAATGTTGACCCTCAGCTTTGGAGGGGGTTGTTTGAACTAGCCTATGACCTGTTAACACTGGACCCACCCGAAGCCTGGACCTATAGAAGCAAGCCATGTCATCTGCATTGTTCTCTCTGTAACACTGAGTGTATATATTATAGCTGTGCTGGCACTGGCTTCAGTCATTCTCTGACCACAGTATTCTGGAGAGAAGTACTGTACGTTGGTACCAGTCTTCGCGCAACTAGCGCAAGAAAATGCAGTGGTATGTATGTATCTTTTGGTATCGGCTGTACTGTATTATAATCATGTATTGAATTGTTAAATTTTGCATCTGCTAAAATAAATTACTTTATGCCTTGGAAACACAGCACAATAGCTTGGGCAATGCTTATTTGAAAACGATAGAATTACTTTAATATTCCAAAGAGATTATAAAGAAAACACTAAAAGAAAATAATACTGAAAGGGACTACATATACATTATATTGGAGGATTTAAGGGGAATTAAGCTGGATGGGACTAAAGAGAGATTAATATTAAAGGGACTAAAATGACATTATAATGAAATGGACCAAAGAGTCATTATTGAGTCAGTACTGAAAGAGACAAAAAGGATATTATCCTAAAATGTAATATAGAGCTATTACAATGAAATGGACTAAAGGTAAATTATACCAGAAGGGACTAAACAGACAATAAATTGAAAAGTTCTAAAGGCAGTTTATACTGAAAGAGACTAAATATACTAAAGGGACATATTACATTGATGTTGAAATGGACTAAAGTGAAAACATCTTGAAAGGGACTATGGAGATGTTTTTTTGACAAGTATTAAGGGGATATTATACTGTAAGGGACTAATGGTACATTATATTGAAAGGGACTGACAAAATAGTTAAGTTAATTAGAGTAAAGGGACATTATAATGAAAGTTACTAAGGATAGTAAGGGGACAGCTTCCTGAATGACTAAAGGGATATTATACTGATAGAAATTAAAGTTGCAATATACTGAAAAGAAGAAAATGGAAATTATTATGAAAGAGACTAAAGGGGCATTTTCATGAAGGGACTAAATCTAGTAAATGGACATTTTCCTGATAGTAAAAAGACATTATACTGCAAGGAACTAATGGAATATTATGCAAAAATAAATAATTTAAAAAATATCACATTTAGGATCTGATTCATTAAGGAAAGGAAAGTATCTTGGTAAAACCATGTTGCAATGCATGGGGTACAAATGAGCTTATTATTTTGCACATATGTTGAATACTGTCTGTTTTTTCATGTAGCACACAAATACTTGATAGCTTATTAGTACACTGACATTAAAAGTTGATCTAGGACATGTCCTACCCCAATTATAAATCTGTCCTCACATTTTTAAATTTACCTCCCCCTCCAATGCAACATGGTTTTGCCAAGGTCTAAAGATACTCCTATTTTTAATATAAATGCACTTGCTGAACATGTCTGAGATATGATTTGATTGTTTGCTTGGTATATCCTGCTGAATTGGAGATTAAAGTTTAAGTAAACCAGATTAGTGAATAGTTATTCTTCATTCAATACAACAATGAAGTACAAATGCAAAGTAATTTATTTTGTTTTTGTTTGATCAATTTGTTGGTAAATGCAGTTAAAAAAACGTATTACAAACACAGTGAAACATTCTCAATGCTGTTAAAGTGAAAAATAAAAAATAGCAAATACAAGCAAAATATCTTCATCATAATAAAAATAAAAATAAACTAAATTTATAAACGGCATGACTTTACTTTTACACCACTGGACACTATCATTCCCTTAAAAATAAAATCTCCAAAAACATACATTTCACATCAGCCGCACCCGACCCAACTTTTCCTGCATCAAGTTACTCAACAGACGCTGCGCAATAAGCTAGTTTCATACTCTAATGAGGAAAGTCAGCCTGTGCCAGGGTTACTTTGGAAAATACTTTACATATACAGTAACTGCCCATTCGTATGCAATGAAAGTCAAAACTTCTGATTGCAATAAGCAGGCCTCCCCAAATCCTCCAACTATTTCTCATGCAACAAGCATTTGTCAGTCCCCGCTGAGCACTTGCACTGTACACTATAAGCGTTTGTTTTTCTAGAGGGAATCCCAATTGAGTCTAATTAGGCTCACTTTAAATTCACCAGCTTTCAGTTTTATTTGCAACCTGCGGAATGACCCATCTCTCAGACTATTTCTTTCCTTTCCATTCAATTCACGGCTCTCGTTTAAATGCGTGCGACTATTGGTAATCAATTCTAGAAAAGGGATCTGTTTCACTCAGACTTTGCTCATGGAATGGGAAATATCGCGGCCATCCATCTGGGACTGAGATTGCTTAAGTGTTTCTGAATGTATTTATGACGGGTGGTTGCACGCACTGAAGATTTATTGGATCTGGCAAAGCGTCCTGCGCGTCTGTTGCATGATTAATACGGTAAAAGCCTCAGAATCAACAACAATCTCCAAACATTGTCCTGCGAGCTGCCAGAATGACATTTCAGCCTCGTCGCGTCCATTGAACAGTAGCGCTGTTTGTACGACTTCATGCCAAGGTCTGCCAACTTGTGGTGAGGTGAAGATGACAACATCTCAGACAGGAAAAGGGAGAAGTCAAGTTAACAAAATAGAAGATATGTGGACTGGATTTATTTTCCCCTCTAGTTAATAGTTTAACAAAACAGTAAAAAAGCAACACGATACACTTTACACGCTTTTAATAGCCTGGTAATACTATATCAAAACTTTTTTTAAAAAAAAAAAATTAGTCCAATCGGTTTGTTCTATCTACAGTATTGTACTTTTACGATATTTGGACATTTTTTCTTATGAGATTATTTCTTATCGGAAGTCCTAATATTGAAAGATTTTTATTTTTTTTAAAAATATAAGAGAGAAAATATTGAGCTTTATACTCTGACAAAAGTGTGTCCAAAGTAAACATGGACTCTTAAGTTAATTTAATAGAAAATAATAATTATGCAACACTAATAGGCAGCACCAATATTTAAAAAATCTGAAACATTAAAGCAGAATCTTGTTATGGTGAACACATCAACGTGTTATTTTTATTGTTTTTCACAATGATTTATTTTCAGTTCACCCTTCCATAAATGATTAAGCCTTATCTGGATGTTCTGAGGTCATAAAACACTGGTTATAATTTTCTTATTTTTTATTTTCCAAGTCCGTTCCCAATTACGTCCCCTGGTTGAGCAAGGCACAGTGTCGGAATTAGCGCCATTGCACGGGTCACATCCGCGATGGAGCCCTGAGCAGAGCAGTCGGCGGTAGTCAGCATATCGATGCTGACCATCCTGACAAGACTTACCCTGACGTCTTCACACCGAAGGGCTCCTTCCCGACGAGGCTCCAGGACGACTGATGTGGCAACCGACTGGAAGCAATCGCGATGAATGAAGCAGCCGGCGAGACTTGATGCTATCAGTGCTGTTCAGGGGGGTAATGTAAGTATGCGGGCATGGACAGTGTACAACGCTTTGTAAAGTACATTGTCCATGCCCGCATACTTATATTACCCCCAAGTCTCGCCGGCTTCTTCATTCATCGCGATTGCTTCCAGTCGGTTGCCACATCAGTTGTTCTGGAGCCTCGTCGGGAACGAGCCCTTTGGTGTGAAGATGTCGGGGTAAGTCTTGTCGGAATAATCACCATCATTATTCCGTACCCCACCCGAGAGCAGTCGCCTGTAGACTCTGCATTGCATTCAACAGCCATTGCTCTGTCATTGCCTGCTCCCACTATCATATCTGCCCAAGCGCAGTGAAGCTGAATCGGGTTACACAGTGCATGCGGAGGTCCCCATGCATACTCATAAGAGCATACACCATTGTTGGACCCCCTCTAAATGTTGCCATTCTATATAATCCTGGGCATGTAGGGCCTGAGTCATTAAGGCTAAAAAGGAGTAAATGTTCTCTGGGACAAACCATGTAACAATGCAAGGGGTGCAAATTAGTTTATTATTTTGCACATAAGTTAAATACTGACTGTTTTATCATCTAGTACACAAATACTTCATAGCTTTATTATTACACTGAAATTTAAAATTGATCTAGGACATGTCCTATACCAACTCTAAATCTGTCCCCACAATTTAAATTTACCTCCCCCTCCAATGCAACATGGTTTTGTCCAGGTGCAAATGTTACTCCTTTTTTATGCTTTGCTCTCCTTAATGACTCAGGCCCGTAGTGTTTCAGGAATCTTTTTGGCACAGTAGAGTTGCGTCTCGTCTCATCAGCTAACAATGCTGCTGCTGTTCTCTCTGCCTTATGCACAATGCCCGTCGATCCGTCCCTACCGGCAGCCTCCAGTCTGCTTGCTGAGTCCTTCATCCCTTAACTGTGGGTTCATCGTCACTGAGTTTGAAGCCAAATTTTTCAGCTGCCGTTAATTTAATGTGGTTGCAAAACTATCATATAATATCTTTACACTATTTTCTATATCGTATATAACATACAATATTTTATATCTTCATAACTAGTCTAATATCTTTATGATTTACATTAGGGGCAGATTATTACATTTGTCAATATTACCATTATGGTGGTAATGAAGGACCAAGCTGGTCAGGTCCAAGGGTGGCGGTGGCTTCCCCACAAAAACCATGTGACTTACCTTGAGGCAGAGAGTGGCGAAGACCCAAAATGTGGACCCCCTTGGAAGCGAGCCGGACCACTATACCAGGAAAGGCTTTTATTGAGGAAGGAATTGGGGGTAGATTCAAAGAATATATACAATACATTAAATAAATTTATAATGAAAATGTGACAATGATTTATATTCTACTTCAATGGCCACTTAATCCACTAACTTTTCTTGGTTCATCCTTCTTAGTTTCAAGTGCTGACCCTCAGTTTTTGACAGTTATAAATAATCAATTACAATCACTGTTATATACATTCATCTTATGTCTCTAAACAAATTATCCAATGGAATTTCAAATCCACAAATATCTATAAATGATTAAGTGTTTTACTGCTTAACAGTTTAACATTAGTCTTGTAGTTTAGTTGTAGAACATAAGATGGAGTTTGAAGGTATTGACCCTCCCTTTTGAGTTCAGTCTGTATAGGCCTTAAATCTTTGTTTATATTAGTATTCCCAACTTGGCTATGGTACAGATTCAATTAAGAGCGAGGTTGAACCCGACAAATGTACCTGGTTAAAATGTTCACTTATTTATTATTGTCCATTTTGTCAGAAGCCACTTAGCTTACCAGTTTAAGAAGAAACCGAAGCAAACTCACACATCCTGTGTGCCACCAATAAGTTAGTGGATGCTGTCTTCTTGGCACTGCTAAACTTGGAGGCGCAAAGTCTAACGTGCCCCTGGTATTCCCTAGGGACCCCCGCAGGTAGGTATGGATTTTGCCACAAGGGATGCACAGGTCGCAGTTCTCCAAACAGCTACATGCAAAGTAGTAGGTGAGTAAGGATAGTTAAAGAGTCCGAGTTCAAGCAGAACGGGATGTGCAGTACAGAAGTGGAATCTAATAGAATAGCCAAAGAATAGCCAGAAGTCAGATTCCAGGAAGTATGAGCAGTACCAAAACGAAAGTCAAAAGAGTAGCCCGAGGAACTCAGGTCAGAAGCTAAGAATCAGCAATAAAAACACCACTAGAATACTGGAGGTAGTACAGGAATGCTGGAGTAGATGGAGACCAAATACAATAGCACCCTAGTGGTGTCATAGCCTTTTTTAAATAGGGGAGAAGAGAGACGCTAAACACCGGTGGCGGTGATGTCATCGGCTGCCACCGGAGCATGAACAGAGGGGCTGGCACCCCATCCAGAAGAAGCATGTCTGGTTGCTGGGCAATCAGACGCCTCAGCAGAGGAAGCAGGAATTCATCCTTGCGCCAGTAAGGAGAAACAGTGATGGCGCTTGACAGTGCTCCCTCCCTTCCTCCTGTCCAGACGGGAGTTCAAGAGGCTTTAATTACATTTTTCCAAAGTTGGGGAGCGCGAAGGTCTCTCTTGTTTACCCAAGACCTCTTCTTCGGACCAAAACTTTCCAATGGACCAAGTGCTGAGGTGGACTTTGAAAGATATGAGCCCAAAAGGTGACTAACCTCATATTCATCATCAGACGTAGTTCTTATGGGATGGTCAGGAGGGTTCTTGGAAGAATTTGTTGAGGACTAATGGTTTGATAAGAGAAATGTGAAACGAGTTGTGTTTGCTAAGGGAGGGAGGAAGAGAAAGTTTGCATGTCACAGGATTGATCACCTGAATAATATTAAATGGACTGATGAAGCGAGGAGCCAACTTCATTGAAGGAACCCGAAGCTTCAAACTGCAAGTGGAGAGCCAGACTATCACCAGCGTGAAGAACAGGAAAGATTCTCTGATTAGCAGATTATTTGCAATGTAAATGGATTCCAAGAGTTTGGTCTTTGCTTGGCAAAAATATAAGAAAAGTCACGTACCAGAGTGTCTGCCGCTGGAACGGAAGAGCCAGGATTGAATGTGAAATCAGGAAGGATGGGGTGATTACCAAAGTCAATGAAGATGGGTGAAGAGCCAGTGGATTCATGGAGATGGTTATTGTATGAGAATTTGGCCCATGGGAGAAGGTTACTCCAATTTGACTGGTTTTCAGAGGAATAACAACGTAGAAAGAGTTCTAGATCCTGATTGACTCGTTCCATCTGACCATTAGTTTGAGGATGATATCCAGCAGGGAACTTCAAGTCGACCCCTAAGTTCTTGCAGAAAGATCTCCAGAAGCGAAAAATGAACTGAACGCCCCAGTTCAAGATAATCTCCCATGGGCAGTCATGAAGCCAGAAGATCTCTTCTATAAAGTTGACAGCCAATTCAGAAACAGAGGGCAGGCCCATCAAAGGACCAAAATGGGCCATCTTCAAGAAACGATGTACCTGTGGATCACCGGTAAATCTGTAATAACATCCATGGTGACACTAGACCAGGGACAGTCTGGAATAGGAAGGGGGAGGAATAATCCCGGAGGTGAACACCTGGGAACCTTATGCTAGGCACAAAAATGTCGCAGGCAGAGACAAAGTTGCGGACATAATGGCGAAGAGTGGGCCACCAATAGTGACGTGAAAGAAGTGCTACTACTCCAGTATGAACTGAAAAATTTAATTGTGCGCCCATTGTAAGGCCTTGATGTGTGGGTGAGGTTCCAAATAAGAACAACTGACAGGCGGAGTCTTGGGTGAAGCTTAAGTCAAAGCCAGCATGTTGGTCAGATCTGTAATTGGCCTTGGGTCAAGAGCAGAGAGAAGGTCTGCCAAAGGACTGAGAAAGGGCAACTGTCAGAGAGATTCTGGAATCAGGATGGAAGGTAAGAATCAGATCAAAATGGTAGAAGAATAAAGACCACGGGCCTGTCATGGGTTGATGCACTGTGCAGTTTGCAGATAGGCGAGTTTGGTATGGTTGGTATAGACGGTGACTGGATGCTGTGCTCCCTCCAGAAGGCGAAGCCACTCCTCTAATGCAGACTTAATGGCAAGAAGCTCCTTGTCACCAAATTAACAATTGCTCTCGCAGAGGGAATATTTTTGGAAAAGAACCTGCATAGATTAAACTTTCCTGAAGAGGATTCATGGGAGAGAATGGACCCTACTCCAACAGAAGAGGTATCAACCTCCAGGAAAAAGGTTTTATGTTGATCGGGTTGAATAAGACCTGGAGCTGTAGAGAAGGATTCTTTCAAGGACGCAAAAGCAGCTACCACCTCATGAGGACATGGGATCAGCAGCTCTCCGAGTGAGACTGGTAATGGGTGCAATAAGGGTGGATAAACCTGTGATAAATTGCCGGAAATAATTTGGCAAAACCAAAAAAGTGTTGAACTGCTTTTTACTCCTGAGGCTGAAGCCAGTTTATGATAACCCTTACATTCTCTGGGTCCATTTGTAAGCCTGAACCGAAGACCAGATATCCCTGAAAGGGGCCTTCGGGGGATTCGAACAGACAGTTCTCCTGCTTATAATAAAGATGGTTCTCATGTGTATGGGAGAAGACCTCCTTTACATGAGAGCGATGGGTAGATAAATCTTGAGAAAAAATCAGGATATTATCTAGAACAACAACTACTGAATGATACAGCAGATCGCAAAAAATTTCATAGCAAAAGAAATGAAAAACTGCCGGGGCTTTGAAAGGCCGAAGGTCATCACTAGGTCTTCATAATGTCCATACCGAGTATTAAAAGCAGTTTTTCATTCATCCCCTTGACGTATACAGATGAGATTGTAGGCTCCCTGAAGATCAAGTTTGGAGAACACTTTGGAACCACTTATCCAGTCAAATAATTCAGAGATGAGAGGCAGGGGATACCGGTTCTTGACACTAATGGTATTTAATTGACAGTAATCAATACAATGACGTAAAGAACTGTCCATCTTCTTAATGAACAAGAATCCCGGACCCGCAAGAGAGGGGGATTTTTGGATAAAACCTTGTTCCAAGTTCTCGGAGATGTACAGTGACATTGTGAGTCTCAATAAGTAATAGAGTGTAGGTTCTTCCCCTGGGAATCTGTTATCCAGGAATTAAGTCAAGGGGACAATCCCAGGGATGATGAGGAAACAATGTCTCTGACGCTGTCTTGATAAAAACATCACGGAACGAGGCATAGACTGCAGGCAAGGTAGGTTCCGAAGAGAGAATGTGACAAGATGTTTGAGGCTTAACTGGAGTAAGACACTATTTGCTGCACTGTGGCCCCCAAGAAATGGCCTGTGTGTGGTTGAGTGGAACTGTGGAGAATGGACCATAAGCCAGAGTAACCCCAGAATAATGGAATTGATGAACTGTGGTTAAACCAGAAACTTGAAGGTGGCTACCAATGCCTCATTATTTCATTGTAATTCCAATATCAAAGAGCAGAATTGGACATGATAATGCCCAGAGGTTGCGGAAGAAACACTGCCTGGTTTATTGAAAAGTTTGCAGAAAGTCTCAATGAAGGTTGTAGAATTATGCAAACTAGGATTGTTGCACGCCCACAGTGGTGAGGCCAGTAAGCAGAGCAATGATAACAGCCACTTCGGCCCTCTCAAACGAAAAGCTCTCAGGATTCCATTCAAACTGAATAGCACATTGATTTAAGAAGCCTCCACATTTCTGAGGATCCCTGTCATATTTCTTGGGAGGCCGGATATGTAGATTCTTAGACAAGGGGGGAATAGAGTCAGAAGAAGAGCCGGTAGCAATAGTGGTTGTGACGAGAGTAGTCTGCGTGGCTGCTGGGGAATTCTGCAAGGAATCCAGATGTCATATGACTCCCTGCACACAGTGCAAATGCTGGGTGTGGTCAGACTCCTGTTGTTTAACCTGCCGGGCCACATGAAGCAGTAGATTCCGGGCTGAGGGCTCACCTGTACCATTCGTCATGGCCAAAGTATACTGTCACAAACAAGTTAGTGGATGATGCCTACTTGGATTGGCACTACTGAATTTGAGGCGCAGAGTCTAATGCACCCCTGGGCTTCTCCAGGGACACCTGCAAGGAGTGTAAAGTGAAAATAAAATAAATGTGTTTAAAATGGTAACATTTATTTTATTTGCACTTTACACTTTAATGCTTTTAAATATTTCGCTACAGCTAAGAATTTACAATAATAAGAATTGCTTTTAACAAGAATTTAATAAAATTTAAGTTTTATCAGTAAGCGCTAATTCACTGAGTGTCCCATGTAAAACACATTCTGTCTCCTTTAATCCTTTGTTATAATACTTCTAAGTGTTAATAGGAGCACCACCCGACGATTGTTTGTGATGATCTGGTGCGGTTATATCTCTTTTTTATGGTGCACCTGCAAGGAGGTATGGATTTTGCCACAAGGGACGTGCAGGTCTCAGTTCTCCAAGACAGGTATCAGTGAAGTAGTAGGTGAGTAAGATTAGTCAAACAGTCTGAGTTCAATCCAATCAGGATGTGCAGCACTGAAGCGGAATCCAATAGAATGGTCAAAGAATAGTCTGTGGTCAGATGCCAGGAGGTATGTGCAGTACCAATTAAATCCAAAAAAGTAGTCAGAGGAAGCCAGGTCTGAAGCCAACAACACAAATACCAGCACACTAGCGGTAGCACGGTGGCTCAGTGGTTAGCACTTCTGTATTATTCTGAATTAGTAGCGCTAGATAAATAGCTGATGATGATGATAGGGTTATTACAGGAACCCTGGAGTGGATGGAGACTGAATACTCTAGTGGTGCCAGAGTCTTCCTTTAATGGGGAGAATGGAGACACTAAATACCATTGGTGTTCATTTATAAGGCGCCACCAAAGGTCCGCAGCGCCTTACATGACATTTAAGAAGTATAAAATGAGCAGAAGGCAATGATCCACTGCACATTGCATAATACATGAAAACAAAATAATACAAAGACCACACGGACTGATTACACAAATAATACACAGATAAATTAGTAATGCAGAACAAGTTATTACAGGAGAATGAGCGAGAGCGATGGTAATGACCAACATGAAGTAGACCTGAGCTCAGGAATACAGGGCTAGGGCAGCAGCCTAGAGGTACAGAGGGTGATGGAATAGTAGAAGGAGAAGACGAGGAACGAGGTCACTGTTGGGGAAAACACAAATGTATTACTTATATCATGCTACATTTTCATGAGTATTGGCTCAGCCTCGCTGCGGTGTGTGTAGCTGCTCCGTTCACACTACTAGTATGACACAAATAACAGGATACAGAGTAAAACGGAAGAAAGTAACTTTCTGCACGGAGTTGCTAGTTTGAGAATCGATGCCATAATTGAAACTATTAAGCTATAAACAGTTCATATTTATAACCGTTCATAAAACAATTGTATATTTTGTTACATGTTCAGTAAAAGTAAGACGTACATTTACGAACCAGAGTCAACATCAAAGGAAAACTTTTTGGGATGTTATTGAAGGCCGTGACACCGTATGGTGTAATCACTGCACAAACAAGCACCAGAGATTAGATTTAGTCACTTAATACTAGGGATGAGCGCGCTCGGATTTCTGAAATCCGAGCCCACCCGAACGTTGCGGATCCGAGTCGGATCCGAGACAGATCCGGGTATTGGCGCCAAATTCAAAAGTGAAACTGAGGCTCTGACTCATAATCCCGTTGTCGGATCTCGCGATACTCGGATCCTATAAATTCCCCGCTAGTCGCCGCCATCTTCACTCGGGCATTGATCAGGGTAGAGGGAGGGTGTGTTAGGTGGTCCTCTGTGCTGTTTAGTTCTGTGCTGTTTAGTTCTGTGCTGTTTAGTGCTGTGCTGTTTAGTGCTGTGCTGTGCTGTGCTGTGCTGTGTTCTGCAGTATCAGTCCAGTGGTGCTGTGTGCTGTGCTCTGTCCTTCTGAGGTCAGTGGTGCTGCTGGGTCCTGTGCTGTGTCCTGTTCAGTCCAGTGGTGCTGTGTCCTGTGCTCTGTGCTTCTAAGGGCATAGTTATTTCCCCAATATTCCCCTGTGTTTAAAAAAATAAAAAAAAGTTTTTTTTATAAAATACCAAAAACTACTTTAATATTTTTTAATTACCACAAAATTTTCACAACCAATCCTGCAGTATAAGCCCATTGGTACTGCAATATTACCAAGTTCACACATTCAGCAGTAAAAGTCCAGTGGTACTGCAATATTACAAAGTTTACACATTCTGCAGTATCAGTCCAGTGGTGCTGTGTCCTGTGCTCTGTCCTGCTGAGTTCCGTAGTGCTGCTGGGTCCTGTGCCGTGTCCTGTTCAGTCCAGTGGTGCTGTGTCCTGTGCTCTGTGCTTCTAAGGGCATAGTTATTTCCCCATTATTCCCAAGTTTGTAAAAAATAAAAAAAAAGTAAAAAAAAATAAAAAAATTAAAAAAAAAAAAAAATATATAATAATTATAACCAAATTTGCAAAACCAATCCAGCATTATAAGTCCATTGGTACTGCAATATTACCAAGTTCACACATTCAGCAGTAAAAGTCCAGTGGTACTGCAATATTACAAAGTTTACACATTCTGCAGTATCAGTCCAGTGGTGCTGTGTCCTGTGCTCTGTCCTGCTGAGTTCCGTAGTGCTGCTGGGTCCTGTGCCGTGTCCTGTTCAGTCCAGTGGTGCTGTGTCCTGTGCTCTGTGCTTCTAAGGGCATAGTTATTTCCCCATTATTCCCAAGTTTGTAAAAAATAAAAAAAAAGTAAAAAAAAATAAAAAATTAAAAAAAAAAAAAATATATATAATAATTATAACCAAATTTGCAAAACCAATCCAGCATTATAAGTCCATTGGTACTGCAATATTACCAAGTTCACACATTCAGCAGTAAAAGTCCAGTGGTACTGCAATATTACAAAGTTTACACATTCTGCAGTATCAGTCCAGTGGTGCTGTGTCCTGTGCTCTGTCCTGCTGAGTTCCGTAGTGCTGCTGGGTCCTGTGCCGTGTCCTGTTCAGTCCAGTGGTGCTGTGTCCTGTGCTCTGTGCTTCTAAGGGCATAGTTATTTCCCCATTATTCCCAAGTTTGTAAAAAATAAAAAAAAAGTAAAAAAAAATAAAAAATTTAAAAAAAAAAAAATATATATAATAATTATAACCAAATTTGCAAAACCAATCCAGCATTATAAGTCCATTGGTACTGCAATATTACCAAGTTCACACATTCTGCAGTATCTTGTGCTACATATAATGGAGACCAAAAATTTGGAGGATAAAGTAGGGAAAGATCAAGACCCACTTCCTCCTAATGCTGAAGCTGCTGCCACTAGTCATGACATAGACGATGAAATGCCATCAACGTCGTCTTCCAAGCCCGATGCCCAATCTCGTAGTACCGGGCATGTAAAATCCAAAAAGCCCAAGTTAAGAAAAAGTAGCAAAAAGAGAAACTTAAAATCATCTGAGGAGAAACGTAAAGTTGCCAATATGCCATTTACGACACGGAGTGGCAAGGAACGGCTTAGGCCCTGGCCCTGGCCCGTGTGTACCGGGGCCACCACACTACGCAGTCAAGATACTTGTTTGGTGGAATTCAGACCAGTTGAGGGTTTTATTATTATATTGTGTGGACCACTCTATCTATACCACACTACAACTCTATACCACTCTATTTCCTACTTTAATTCTATTTAATTCTATTTCCTACTTTAATTCTATTACTAATTAATTACCATAAAGAGGAACCAAAAAAACCAATTTTACCAAAAGTATAATATGACTTAGACTTACAAACACTACACTTGAAAGATCGTGCCTTTAAATGAAAAAGTCAGTCTTGATTGCACGACTATGTGCAAGTGCAACAGGGACATTTTTTTGGGTTTACAAAGTCAAACAATAACACTACGACCCTGTCTGTCTGGGGTCTGTCAATGACGAATTGTCTGGAGCATGTTTTGAGGAGGTATTGTGGCCCCGGTATCAAATTGGGTACCGGGGCCACCCCACTATGCAGTCCAGATACTTGTTTGGTGGAATTCCGACACGTGGAGGGTTTTTTAATTATATTGTGGCCTCGGTACCAAATTGTGTACCGGGGCCACCACACTACGCAGTCAAGATACTTGTTTGGTGGAATTCAGACCAGTTGAGGGTTTTATTATTATATTGTGTGGACCACTCTATCTATACCACACTACAACTCTATACCACTCTATTTCCTACTTTAATTCTATTTAATTCTATTTCCTACTTTAATTCTATTACTAATTAATTAACATAAAGAGGAACCAAAAAAACCAATTTTACCAAAAGTATAATATGACTTAGACTTACAAACACTACACTTGAAAGATCGTGCCTTTAAATGAAAAAGTAAGTCTTCATTGCACGACTATGTGCAACAGGGACAGTTTTTTTCTTTACAAAGTCAACTAATAACACTTGGACCCTGTCTGTCTTTAACATACTTAATGGGATCTCAATGACGAATTGTCTGTAGCATGTTTGGAGGAGGTATTGTGGCCCCGGTATCAAGTTGGGTACCGGGGCCACCCCACTACGCAGTCCAGATACTTGTTTGGTGGAATTCTGACACGTGGAGGGTGTATTTATTTTATTGTGGCCCCGGTATCAAGTTGGGTACCGGGGCCACCCCACTACGC
Source organism: Mixophyes fleayi (assembly GCF_038048845.1). Classification (NCBI taxonomy): domain Eukaryota; kingdom Metazoa; phylum Chordata; class Amphibia; order Anura; family Limnodynastidae; genus Mixophyes; species Mixophyes fleayi. The sequence goes on from NC_134406.1 coordinate 273,066,332, forward strand.
AGTCCAGATACTTGTTTGGTGGAATTCTGACACGTGGAGGGTGTATTTATTTTATTGTGGCCCCGGTATCAAGTTGGGTACCGGGGCCACCCCACTACGCAGTCCAGATACTTGTTTGGTGGAATTCTGACACGTGGAGGGTGTATTTATTTTATTGTGGCCCCGGTACCAAATTGTGTACCGGGGCCACCACACTACGCAGTCAAGATAGATAGATGCGTATCATAGATAAAGTACATTCAGTGGTGTGGGGCAAATTGAAAAATATTCAAAATGCACTGACATTATCAAAAACAAGAGGTTGTCACATGCTAAAACTCCAACATGTATATGATGGAGAGGATGGAGGAGCAGCCGTATGTGTAGTGTAATGCAGACCTGTTGAAGGTTTTTTATATATTTTATTGTGGTGCCCAGTGCCCACTCCTCTACGCAGTCCAGGTACATTTATTGGTGCGAATCAAACAAGTTGATGGTTTTCTTATTATATATATTGTGGTGACCCACTCCTCTACGCAGTCCAGGTACATTTATTGGTGCGAATCAAACAAGTTGATGGTTTTCTTATTATATATATTGTGGTGACCCACTCCTCTACGCAGTCCAGGTACATTTATTGGTGCGATTCATAAAAGTTCAGGGTTTTTAAGATATTGTGGTGACCCACTCCTCTACGCAGTCCAGGTACATTTATTGGTGCGATTCATAAAAGTTCAGGGTTTTTAATATATTGTGGTGACCCACTCCTCTACGCAGTCCAGGTACATTTATTGGTGCGAATCAAACAAGTTGATGGTTTTCTTATTATATATATTGTGGTGACCCACTCCTCTACGCAGTCCAGGTACATTTATTGGTGCGATTCATAAAAGTTCAGGGTTTTTAAGATATTGTGGTGACCCACTCCTCTACGCAGTCCAGGTACATTTATTGGTGCGAATCAAACAAGTTGATGGTTTTCTTATTATATATATTGTGGTGACCCACTCCTCTACGCAGTCCAGGTACATTTATTGGTGCGATTCATAAAAGTTCAGGGTTTTTAATATATTGTGGTGACCCACTCCTCTACGCAGTCCAGGTACATTTATTGGTGCGAATCAAACCAGTTGATGGTTTTCTTATTATATATATTGTGGTGACCCACTCCTCTACGCAGTCCAGGTACATTTATTGGTGCGATTCATAAAAGTTCAGGGTTTTTAATATATTGTGGTGACCCACTCCTCTACGCAGTCCAGGTACATTTATTGGTGCGAATCAAACAAGTTGATGGTTTTCTTATTATATATATTGTGGTGACCCACTCCTCTACGCAGTCCAGGTACATTTATTGGTGCGATTCATAAAAGTTCAGGGTTTTTAAGATATTGTGGTGACCCACTCCTCTACGCAGTCCAGGTACATTTATTGGTGCGAATCAAACAAGTTGATGGTTTTCTTATTATATATATTGTGGTGACCCACTCCTCTACGCAGTCCAGGTACATTTATTGGTGCGATTCATAAAAGTTCAGGGTTTTTAATATATTGTGGTGACCCACTCCTCTACGCAGTCCAGGTACATTTATTGGTGCGAATCAAACCAGTTGATGGTTTTCTTATTATATATATTGTGGTGACCCACTCCTCTACGCAGTCCAGGTACATTTATTGGTGCGATTCATAAAAGTTCAGGGTTTTTAATATATTGTGGTGACCCACTCCTCTACGCAGTCCAGGTACAATTATTGGTGCGAATCATAAAAGTTCAGGGTTTTTAATATATATTGTGGTGACCCACTCCTCTACGCAGTCCAGAAAGATACCTTGTTGCAACGTTTTGGACTAATAACTATATTGTGAGGTGTTCAGAATACACTGTAAATTAGTGGAAATGCTTGTTATTGAATGTTATTGAGGTTAATAATAGCCTAGGAGTGAAAATAAGCCCAAAAACTTGATTTTTAAACTTTTTATGTTTTTTTCAAAAAAAATCCGAATCCAATACCTTAAATCCGAACCGAGACCTTTCGTCAAGTGTTTTGCGAGACAAATCCGAACCTCAAAAATAACGAAAATCCGGATCCAAAACACAAAACACGAGACCTCAAAAGTCGCCGGTGCACATCCCTACTTAATACTCATTGGGCCGACTTGCCCTGGCCCATTCTCAGCCCCTTCGAGGTTCTGTAATAAAGAAAATGAATTGCAGACATGTCAGGGTAGCCTGACGTTCCCTATTACTGGAGGCTCGTAAAATACTTACAAGTTGGAGTCAACTCAAAGTTAAAAAAAAGTTTTAAACTGTTAACAAACATGAAGAATCTTTCAGTTGAGCGCTGTTTGCTTATTTGCTGTTGGAGAACAGCATTTTATTTCCCATAAAACATTGACAGAAATGATAGGAACAATCGTATAAAAAACATTTATGATAAGATATAAAGTTACGCCCCCAACTTATTGTAAGATCTGAAAGTTTTACGTCACTGCAGTCACCTTTTAAGGTGTTTATTATGACAGAGGGAATGAAAAAAAAAATGCAAAACATTATTATCATTTTTTATGTGTAAGACACCAAGTATGATCCGGGAGCCTGCCGGGGAAAGTGGGCGTGCAGGGGGCAGGGCTCCAAAAATCGTGTCATTTTGGCCCTGCCCGCGTGACGTAATGACGCAAAACGCGTTATTTTACAGCGGGGGGCCAAACGCCGCGATTCCTGCTGAATCGCGGAGTTTTGGTTCTAATTCTGCCCACTTCACTAGGAAGTGGGCAGATCCGGGAGATTACCACACTCTCCCGGGAGTTCGTGAGACTCACGCGAAATGCGGGAGTCTCCCGAACACTCCGGGAGAGTTGGCAAATATGGTACAGACATGAGACACAGAGTATGGACATGAGACACAGAGTACAGACATGAGACACAGGGTACAGACATTACACACAGAGTACAGACATGAGACAAGAGTTGGCATTTTTGGATGGCTCTGGGCTGGATTTTCGGTGGATCGGGAGACAGGGCTAATGTTGGCCCAATTTTGCATATCATCATCATCAATTTATATAGCACCACTAATTCCGCAGCGCTGTACAGAGAACTCACTCACATCAGTCCCTGCCCCGTTGGGGCTTATTATTATATGTATTAAAATAATATAGTTTATGTTGTTTGCTTTCAATCCGGATTTATAAACATATGTGATTCACCAGTATATTTTAACATTGTATTTCATACATTATTTTATTGTTATATGTTTTAATAAATTTTCTTGTTAACTAACCTACTAGTATGTTTTTGGAGTGTGGGAGGAAAGCGGAGCACCAGGAGGAAACCCAAGCAAATAGGGGGAGAACATACAAACTCCTCACATATAAGGCCATGGTCGGGAATTGAATTCATGACCCCAGTGCTGTGAGGCAGAAGCGCTAACCACTGAGCCACCGTGCTTCCCACACAATGTTGGGAGTAGTATCAGAACTACCATTGATGCGGTAGGTGCACTGCACCAGAACCCATTGAGATATTGGGGCCCACTGTGTGGCAGATGTGGAGTGTCGGAACTAGCGAGCTGTGGCCCCATTTCCCTCCTGCCCTCTACCGGGGCCCACAGCTCGCTAGTTCCGTCTCTAGTTGGGAATGCGCAAGTGCCGTCCTAATGAACGTAGAGGTCAACGACTGATTTCAATTATCTCTGAAGATGTGGAAAAATCCAGTAATTTTGTGGGAAGGAAAGTGCTCTTTGAGGTGCTGCTATACAGACGAACATCTCCTTAATCTATTTGAATAATCTTATCTCACAAAATGAAATATTATCTCTGCATGTGGGTGTATAAAAGTAAGGAACAATCCACCCATAAGAAGATACTAAATATTGTACCCCAGCAGCTTTTAACATGTAAAATGTGTGCAAATTGCATGAAATCTGGTGCATTTGTGCAAAAAAACCCAGAGCAAATGCCATTTACACTGTGGGAGGTGCATTTTTACCCTTTTCTAAATGACCCTTATTGTATTTGTTGCGCTATAAATTTTGCTGTCTACCGATTCCAAAACCCAATTAGCTGTTCTGTGTGACTGCAAGAACAAAAACACCAGATGTACGAAAGCAGAGCCCGCTGTAACAACACGGGACATTAAGACCCTCGGCTTCTTTGATTAAACAGATAACAGGAAGTAAAAGAGATACAGTAGATATCAAAGCAACAAAAACACAACAGATTAAAAACAGAAAAACAATCCTGACATGACTGAGCAAACATAAATCAGGGCTGAAATAAACACAAAAGAGACTTTTATAGAGTAACAAAAAACATGTTATAAAAAGAAACATATAAACACAAGAGAAACTTAATTTCGTTATTATGTTGGCTTTTTCCTCTTGCTAAATGATTGCCTTAACTGAACTAACAGTGATCGGGTTTGTCATACAGACTAAACACGCCATTTCTTTTCTTATACTGTGTCTTGGTTATTTGTTTATATCCCTATTGGAGCACTGTTTTATTCCTTTATTTTGTGATAATTCCGTCTTTCCACCAGCTGGGCACATTGTTACGTTGCGGTAGAAGTATGTAAACACACTCAGAAAGTCGTAATATAATTGTCATGTGTTCTCAAGACCTATTCAGGAAAATATTTCAATACATGACACTGTATACATGCCAAATTCCCTTTGTCTAATAGGCCAATAGATCTTTGTTATGTGGACATACAGATACAAAGTCTGTTTTTATTTAAGTAAAGGGAAAAGAAAATTCTAATTATGTATTATACGGAAAGCGATATACAGTAAGTGTAGGGACTAATATAGCGAGTTATTTTCCAGTCTGTTTTACAAATATGTTGTGATAAATTATATTTTATCCATACATTGCCTTTTATGGAACCTATTCTAGCTAAAGTCCATTGGTCACATTATTGAAAGTTAAATACAAAATGATTTTACACTCAAGGAAATCTACTGGGAAATAAAAACAATTGGCAATATAGCAACCCCTCCCAAATCGGGAATTGGCAGAATGAAAAGTTCTGAAGCAAAAATGGTCAACTTATTTCGCTGTTTGGTGGATGAGGTAGTGGGAAAATCTGCCCCAATAGCAGCTACAGAGGGCAGATGGCAGTGCACCGTTAACACTGACAACTGCAAAAATACCGGCTACAGACAACACTATCAATACTGCAAACTGCACCATGTGAAGATCCCCTGCAGTACCAGCTACAGACAACAGGTGGCAGTGGACCGTCAGCACACTGCACATTATTTTTCACTTTCTGCAGCCCATACTTTGCTAAAGGTCAAGTCAATCAGAACCAAGAGATCTCACCTGTATGCAGCCTTTAAAAGTCCATCATTCCTACGAGCAAAGTTGCACAAGCAAAGTTGAAATTTTGTTTCTCTGCTTGTGTTTTAAGTGTTTTGTTTTGTTTGCCTGTTTATCGACTTCAACTTCATCGCAAATAATTTGACATTTGTCAAAACATGGACTTCGGCTTCGTCCCTCATGATTCTACCTTCTCCAACCCATCGACTTCAGCTTCGTCCCTCATGATCTACTTTCTCCAACCCATTCAGTACAACTTTGTCCCTCACTACCTGCCCTCTCAGGACTAAGAAGCTTGTCTGGCTGTGTGTGTCTCTGATCTCATCTAAGTGATTCTCTCCTGGGAACAAAGTTTTATGAACAAATGTGAAACGTAGCAAATATTTCCCTGAACCGTTTGTAAAAATGTTGCTAATCTATACAACCATCTAAGCAGCTGTGTTGACACTGGTTCCGTTCTGAATGTCTACATTTAAAATTCTCCAGGATTTTATGCCTGAAGAAACAACTATTTCCACATCAAAGCTCGGAATGACATGGGTCTATGGATCTATGGATTATTGCGGCTTCAGTAGGTGGAGAAAGGATTTCATTGACAGCATTTTTTATTTGCCTGATAATCACATTTTCTGAATATATGTATCCTTGTTTCACTATTAAAGTATGGGGAAAATTAGTAAATATCAATTTTTCTATTGGTATTAAATCAATGAAAATTGGTAGAAATAGCCAAAAATGTGATGCATTTAACAAACAATATAATCTGGCAGAGAGTTTCTTTAACAATCAAGCAAACTGGATATTTGATCAATTTTGGGCAATTTAAAAAAAGGTATTTGCTCTTTAAATATTAGAGCTTTTCCCATTGATTTCAATGGCCCAATAATGTCAATTAGATTTCCAGTGTATGCGGTACATGTAGAAACCTTATCTAAATAAATGGGCCCTTGAAATGACTGAGCAGATTGAAATAAATGGCACTATACTACAGCATTAATTGTTTTTTCCCCCCAACGTCAATATAAATTTACTTAGTCTAAATTGATGCAGGATCAATGTATGGAGTCTCTGGGACTACCCCCATCATCTGCCAATCAAAAGTGGCCAAGGTGGGAACCCATTAGTGATTGGCTAACAGGAAAGGGTAGTCCTGGGAAATCCCTGCTTTGAACCTTTAGCACCATGGGCAGTAAGCAGAGGCACCAGCACTATTTTTTTTTTTTAGTTCTTAACTCAATTGAATTGTAAAGGATCCAAACAGTAAACAATTTTCCATTTCCGATTGGTGTACGACAGACCAAGAGTGAAGAAAGAAGAAAATTTTTATTTTCCATTGTACTACAGCGGATCAAGAGAAAATAAGATTTCATTTTATATTTAATAAAGCGGTAAATGAGTTTTTGGGGAGTGATCTACTTAAATTAACTTTATTTGAAAATTATGTCTGCTTATTATTTTTAATAATTTGGTATAATAGACAGAGGTCGTAGGGACATCATTCCATTATGCTGGGACCACGACGGTGGAAGAGTTGGTAATCCATAGGTCCCAATTGCCTTTGATAATGTATTTTATATGAAATGTAGTGTACCTTTAAGAATGCTTCACATTTTAATATGCTCAGGGATATATGTATATATTTTAGAAACTGTAAGAAGTTTTGCAGAGAATGTTAGAAGCAGAAGTAAAAATGGCATCTGCAGAAGTAGCTGATTACAAATAAAGTACTACCTTAAGGCTTCTTAGAAAATTGCAACCACAATGCTAGAATAAGTACAACTGCAAGCTTGTCAGGAAACTGATCTTGTGATTCATTAACGGTTTTTGCACATCAAAAAGTTCATCAAAAGTACTATAAATGTATAACCTGGTATGCATTAAAACAGAGCAGAGTCTATACAGAAGACATGGTGTTGTGTATATTCTGTTCTCCGATCGATCGTAATGCATGCATGCAGGAAGATTTCCTTTGATTCTGTATAAGCTCGGCATCAATCCACGGATAGCAATAATTTGATTTGATACCTTCATTACCCTGTCTCCCAAAAGGGGGGGTTAGGAAGCAAAGGGCTGGTAGTGTCTGAGATGTGGGGAAAGGTTTTGGAAGTCCCCCTTTTAAGGCACCACCCCTGCAATGACCAGTCTTATTTTTACAGATCCTCAAACTGGCCACATATCGATTCTCAAACTGGTTCTAAAGTTAAATATCCATGGAGATTACTTAAACTTAGGTTGATTTAAAAAAAATCAAGTAGCTCGAGTCTATTTGACCATGTGCAAAATGGGTTGAAAACATTCAGGCTAAAATTTTATAAATGTTGACGTTGTTTTATGGCAAACCTATAAGGCGAAGAGTGGTTGGCAATCCTCAAATGGAAATTATTTTAAATTGATTTGAAAAAAAAAATGTTGAAATCCTTTTTTATTAATGTGACAAATGGAATGGTTTTCCACAGGCCTCTAAGAAAGTAATGAGCTATTCAGCTGACAGTCTGCAGGTAGATGCTGCAGGCTGGATTACACAAAGGTATAGCAGTGCACCTAGGTTAAGGTGTACAGGGGCAAGACATGTGTGATAAAGTAAAAGTATAAAGTGTGATTTAACTTACTTGCTTTGAAAGTGTCTTTTTCCACAGCTACAGAAGGCTGACAGGGTATATCTGTAGTGAAAGGGGAATTATAGAGTACCTACAGGGTACTCTGTCTCTATATCAAGCTAAGGCTGTAGGAGAGTCTCAGGTATTAAAGACTGTATTGTGCTCTTGCACATTGCAACTGATGCCAGTTAGTGGCTGGTGACCAGAGAGGGAAACTGGGACTAACCAGTGATAGGCTGTTTATTGTGATGGAACAATAAAAGTACTGTTTTCAGCAAGAAGTATTTTGACTGATGTCTGCCAGGTGTCAGTGTCACAATGGGTGTCAGAAGTGTAACAATAATTAAAATTATTATTTAAAGTGTTTAAAAATAAAATAAAAACACAAATTTTAATGAGAAGAGTGAAGTGCAAATAGCAAACCTCAAATGCAAACAGTAAATACGAACTGTGATTCTCAATTGCAATCAGTGGACATAGGTTACAAACGGCCAACGTAAGCTGCAAGTGGCAAAGGAATCAGGGGATTACTGAGGACTATTTTAGTGAAATCTAGCTCAGGCTGTGTGTTGTTGAAGCTGATTGAGTATTGGGGTGGGGGTGGGAGTTCTGAATGTTTTATTTATTAGAAGAGTTTTTCCTATTCTTTTTAAGGGGATTTTCTGCATTAGTGCACAATTAAAACTTTCACAATTAATATTATAAAAGATAAATACGTTAAAAAAAAAAGTGAAAACATGTTCATTACACACAATCATATACATTCATAGTCCTAAATGCGCACAATAGCCCCTAAGGAAGGGGAACTGGTACCTACACCACAGATATAAGTCTGCTGTATATCTGGATGCTTCCATTATAATCCCCTCTTGACTGGTCCAGCTTCAGAGATTCAGTGGCAGGAAATGTTGTTGGGGTTATTCTGTAACTGCGACCTGTAGACACAATCAGTGCTCTCCTGGGGCTCCTTTACTAACTGAATTCAATCTAACCAGAGCAACCAACCAGACACTTGCTTTCATGGTCTACCATGTGCCAGAAATATAAAAGCTAATTGCTCATTGGCTGCTATGATTCAGTGCAACTTTTGCACCTATTCCAATGTTAGTCAATTAGACTTTCTGTTTATTGCATATTATTATTACCGCTGAAATGGTCATTTATCTGCAATACTTAGGAAACATTGTTACCGCACAACAAAACTAGTGATGCTCACTGACCTCTGTGAACTGGCTTTGGTTTTGGTTTTGGATCTGGATTAGCTTTGTGTTTTGGTTCTGGTTTTGGCAAAACCGCCTTCGTGTGTTTTGGTTTTGGTTTTGGATTTTTTAGGAAAAATCCTAAAATATGCTAAAATCACATATTTTTGCTCTTTTTTGTTCCTACATTATTATTAACCTCAATAACACTAATTTCAAGTCATTTGCAGTCAATTTAGACCATCTCACAGGTCACAATATTATTTTCATACACTTTTGGACAAACACTGCAGCGACCTGGCTGGATGGTAAGCGACAGAGCAATGACACAAACACACGGCAGTTCCTAGCACATCTAGGACACATTGGCACACAGCAGTGGCAGAAAAGAAAAATGATGCAAGATGGAATTGTCCTTGGGACCGCCCTCGCTCCCAACATGGAATTGTCCTTGGGACCAACCGTTATGTTGGATCTTAAAAAGGAATCCAAAACTCCTGAGATCCGACGACGTAACAATGACGTTTTGCCTTGTTTTCAAATCCGAGGGCGCGCGAAAGTACCGAGCCGGCTCGGTACTCGGATCTGCTAAGTTTGGGTATGTTCGGTTCTCGGGGAACTGAACCTGAGCATCTCTAAACAAAACCTATTACTCCAATTAGTTATCTGGATGCTGTTCGATTCTGTCAGTGACCAGAATAGTAGACTCCCAGCCTTCAAATCTTTAAACTCTCTCTGAACTACCCCCCTCTTCTCTATTAGAGCCTACACTCCTCCTGCGTATATTACTCACACTAGTACGCCATCGCTGCTGTATAAAAACTCCCACCCTGAGAGACACTCGCTCCTAATGTCTCTGCATTGACCTTTTCCCACTAGATTGTAAGATCTCCCACCACCAAGGCTGTCCCTACCTTTTCTTTCCACAAATACCGTCCCACACGGCTCTACTATTTAATTAGTGTCACGGAAACAGCAGAAAGTGGATATTTGAGAAATTCCATCTTTTTCCAATAGACAAATGCCGAAAATAAAGGGAGGGGGCTTAAAATAGTTTAATAGTTTGTATTATACATGCAACAGGGTTTGTGTGTGTGTTTTATAAATCTATTTTTTGCTGAAACAACACAGTAGGCAAGTACTAACATATTAAAATAATGGACCTTTTTTTGCAAAAGATACCATATTTCTTCGTCAAACAAGCACCACAATGGGCTGGATGCGTTTGCTAGAAATGAACAATTAAATTTGTTTAATAAATAAAGCAAAGGAATTATGTTGGAGATACAATGCCGGGAAGAGAAAATGTTGAGAAATACAAAACATGAACCTTCTCTGTCACCTGGACAAACCATAAACACCAGTAATAAATAAATCTATTTTTATCCGCACAATAAATAAATTCTTGGAGAAGGAAACTCAAGAGAAAATAATAGAACAACGTAATCACATAAAATGATATTAGCTGCTGCATTGTCAGATTGTGATGTGCTGCAATATTGGCAACAGCAGCTGAATCAAATGCCAGAATAAGCCAGAATCAGACAAATTTGCATTAAGAACAATTAACTAGATAGAAGCGTACTCCCATACTGTGCGTTCAGTGCCGCTGCTGAAGAATGAAATAAATTAAAAATGTAACATACTGACATTTAATAATTCACAGCCCACTAAAAAAAATGTCTTAGTTGCTAAGGGTATCTGAATGAACTTACGGTATTTTCTGGTTGCCAAATTGAAAAATGAAAGTATTTTTTTTATAATTGGCTCTAGTTTTTGAGATAATGGATATCCTCAATTAATAGGGAACTTAGTCATACTAGTACGTGCATATGGGAGTCTACCAAAACATTCTAGAAGGTGAGACACGCGAACATTCTAGGTGTTCAGCCTGCAGTCCTTCTAGAATATTCCACCTCTGTATATAAGTGGTCGGTCATCCAACCAGCGGTCAGTTGGCAGTTGAGCGTTGAGATAGGCATCTCTTCCAAATACTCACTCAACAAGAATATTAAAATATCAAAATGGTCTTGCAGAAGTAAGTATCATGAGTATCAGTTGTCTATTTGTGTTGATCTAATAATGGTAAATGTCTTGCTTGGGCAGCAAATTGGATATCCGCAGTACCCTTGTTTCACCTGCTTGTGGGATAGTAGGACGAAACAAGATCATTGGAAAAAAGTGACATGGTCTTCTAGAAAAAACTTGACTGTAGGTGCAGCAAACATCATTAACAAGCCATTGATTAACGGGGGAAAAAAAAAAATCATTCTCCTACCTCCCCATATCAAGCTGGGACTAATGAAATATTTTTTAAAGCCTTGGACAAAAATGATGATTGGTTCAAATATGCTTGTAAATCGTTCACTGGACTAAATATGGACAAACTAAAAGCTGGAGTCTCTGATGGCACTCACAGTCGTAAACTTATTAAGGACTCTAACTTCACAAAGTGTATGAATGGTGTTGAAGCTTCTGCCCGCTGCAGTTATGTCTCAGTTGTCAGGAACTTCTTGGGTAACAACAAAGCAGATAATTATGAAGAACTGGGTACTAATATGAGTGCAAAGGTGCACATTCTCCATAGCCACAAGGGGAGAGGTCTAATCAGGATATAAAGGTGATGGAGGAAAGGTATCATGGGGACAGACATATGATGGCTGACTACTGCTGGAGTGATTGTCCTGATAGCCCACATAACAGTAGTGTAAAGAGCAATTTACTATGTATTAATTGTGATTATCCGAATCAGCTTACTATGTTTATCTGTTATTATACTAAGTAAAATGTCTTTATGTATTACATGTGTTTACGTTTGTATAATTTGAGACACCTTCAATACAATTTGTAAGTATGCTCTGTCTGACCATTATATTTTTTGCATTTTTTCAATGAGGTACCAACAGGGCCGGTGCTAGCCTCCATGGCGCCCTAGGCATTTTTACTAAATCGGCGCCGCCCTCCGCCCCCCGCAACAATCGGCGCCCTCCTCCCTCCATCTTTCCTTACCTCACCACCGCCGCCTCTCTGCTCCGTCTCCTCCCCTCCACTCACTGACACTAGTGAGTGGATGGGAGGAGACGGAGAAGAGAGGCGGCGGTGGTGAGCAATAGCCTCTTCCCCCCTCCCCCGTGCATCTGAATGCTGTGCGGCGGCCGTGACAGGTATGGTCAGCGGTCGCCGCACAGTTTTGAAGTAATTTTCATTCTGGAGGGCCCTCCAGAGCCCCGCGCCCTAGGCAAGTGCCTAACCTTGCCTAATGGGAGCGCCGGGCCTGGGTACCAATTATCTAAGAATAAGAGCCATTCTAGCAAATCCAATGTCAAATTCAGAATCAGCACGAATTGACCTCCTTCCTAGTAACGATACAGATCCCCACTTGGATGTTTAGTGCTATAGTAAAGTTACCCCCAAATCACTCTATTACGATTGGCAATAAAATGTGTGTTTACCAGTGTGAATAACCCCCACATTTTACTGTACCTGTTGAATATTCCTAATCATAGTAACTATGCAGCATTTGGGGTTCTATTCAGTGTGGTGCAAATTATTTTAAAGTACAATATGCTAATTGCAGCACAAATTTGGCTGTTTAAAGCCTCATTTTCAAAAAACTAATACTGCAGTATGTGTGTGTGTCAAATTCATTTAACATAATTTATTCTAAGTGTAACAATAAGGGAGCCCCGTGAAATGGTTTTGGTTTTGGATCTGGATTAGCTTTGTGTTTTGCATTTTTAGAAAATTTGCTAAAATATGCTAAAATCACATAATTTTGCTCTTTTTTTTGTTCCTACATTATTATTAACCTCAATAACACTAATTTCAAGTCATTTGCAGTCAATTTAGACCCCCTTACAGGTCACAATATTATTTTCATACACTTTCGGACAAATACTGGAGCGACCTGGCTGGATGGTAAGCGACAGAGCAATGACACAAACACACGGCAGTTCCTAGCACATCTAGAACACATTGGCACACAGCAGTGGCAGAAAAGAAAAATGGGGGTCCACCCTGCCTCCCACCCCTCCTATGTTGGATCTTAAAAATGAATCCAAAACTCGCTAGATCCGAGGTCGTTTCCATGATGACCTCGTTTTCGATTCCAAAGCCGCGCGACAGTACCGAGTCGGCTTGGCTCGGATCCCCTAAGTTCGGGTGTGTTTGGTTCTCGTAGAAACAAGCCTGAGCATCTCTAGATTTCATTGCATAAAATACTTGTTTTTGTACTGCGCAAAAAATGCATCCGTATGCCGATTATTTCACATCTTAAATTAACAACTCCTTACAATTATTATAGGCTGACTGCAGTAAGAACGTGCTCAGGTAATTGCTATGAGGTAGACCTGGATGTATTGCCAACACATCAGTCAGGAGGAGAATCTTTTGTGGGTGCTGGAGATCTGGTGTAATTCTGATGATCAGCGGCTCGATCCATCCGCTCCTGATAGACTGATTGCAGATTCACCTCTCCAGCTGATTCAGAAGTGGTGAAACTGACTGCTGGGTGAGACACTTGTAGAGACACAGAGGATCACACAGCGATACCATCTCAATAAAACAAGGTAAAAAATAACTTTAGTTCTTAACACAGAATAAAAAACATTTTTTATCGCTGCTCGTAAAAAACTCTTCTCGCCCCAATTTTTTAAAAAAATGTCCCTGTCACAGCTGATCGTTACCTACTGCAGTAAGGGCTATAACTTACCTGGGACAGTCTCTGCAGATATAGATTAAATAGAAAAAAAAATGATATAAGCAATTTAAAAAAGCATCTGTATACAATTTAAAAAAAGGATTTATTCACATAATAAAGCATTTTTTAATGATTTCAATTGGATACTGCTATCTCAGAACTGGTATTGAAAGGTACAAGTACGGAAACAATACTTACTTGATTTGCAGTGAGCTTAATGTAGGGTACCACGAAAAAAAATTCCGGCAAATGGGGCTTCTTGCCCCTTGATAAATCTGCTTACATGGGTCATTTTCGAAAGTACAAAAATGCACCTAGTTGTGCACCGACAGGAAAAAGCATGACTTTGATTTGCAGGGTGAGATTATCTACATGAGAGTCAACAGGCGGCGAAGGAACATTTAATCGTGTGTTCCTTGATTTAATTTTATTTTGTGATTAATTGAAAACATAGATGAGGCTGAAGCAAGCTGTTTTCTAGAAGAGATAAGTCAAGGGTTGGTCATTGCAGTCATTTCTTCACCACTTTCAGCATTTCCACCATTACCCAGAAAAGGATGCGCAGGACGTTTCTGGTGGGGGCAATTCCAAAAACCAGCATGAAGGGGGCGCTGTGAGTATTTTTCTTGCTACTCACGAGTCTGACAATTAGGTGCATTTGTGAAATTAGAAACACATTGCACCTATGTGTATTTGTAGGTTCCTTATACCGCTTTCATACTGCCGCCCCGGCAATATCCCGGGTTTTTCAAGCCGGGTTTTTGCCGGGGCTCAGAGCGTCCCAGCTCAGAAACACCATTCATACTGCACCTCGGACCTGGGAATTTCCCGGGTTGACCCCATTCATACTGCACAAGTCTGTGCCCTGGCAATTTGTGGGAGTCATCACCAGAGCAGTTTTCATTGACTGAAAAATGGTGATGTCATTGAAACCTAAACTCACCATTTCTCCTAAACTCCTTCTCGAATCTTCCACGGGCTCCCACCGATGACATCATCCTCCAGAGACAGGCAGACAGCCAATCAGCTTGTTTTCCGTGCAACCCGGGTTCAAAAAACCCGGGTTGCACTATTCATAGTGCAGGCAACCCGGGTCCGACCCGGGAATTACCCCTCGATAAATCCCGGGTTGAAGACCCGGGTTTTTAGACCCAGGATTTTTGACTTGTACCATTCATACTGCACCAAGACCCGGGTCGTTTGAGCTCGCCCCGGCAAAAACCCAGGATTTTGGTGCAGTATGAATGGGGTATTGACCTGTATTATACTTAGCAGCATTGAGCACACAAACATTTAGTTTATGATAACATCCCTTTAATAACGTCAACAAAATAAGTCTACAAATTCAGTTCGGCAGAGTGTTAGAGGCCTTTCTGCTAGTAACACAGCAGACAAACCCTTACTGTCAGATATTTAAGTACTACAGTAAATAATTCACATTATCCATAATAAAAGGTTCTGCCCTTTTCACTGTCATTTATTTTGGTAACAGAAAACCCGACAGTGTAATATATGTTGTGTACTGTAGGTCACAGTAAACTTGTTCATTTTGTAGGAAAGAATGTCATCCTCTTGTATGACTTAATGCGTCCTCTCATGATTAAAGAAACATTTAGATCTGTGCTCGATGGGGAATATAACTTGTATGTTTAAAAAAATGTGGAAGCAATTTCTGATGGCAAGGAAACGGCTTCGGATCCATATAAATCTGTAACAGCTACGAGCAACATATGTACAGAAAATACACAGACATCATTTTTTTTTACTATGTTTTTTTTTTAATATGTTGTCAATCATTAACTGCAGTTGCGAACAACTGAGACACATCAATAATGGTGGAGCCAATTTATAAGCATTACAAGAGTCATGAATTGACCCCCTTCCTAGTAACAATACAGATCCCCACTTGGATGTTTAGTGCTATAGTAAAGGTCAGCAACGATTTATATAATACAACATATTTATAATAATGGAGTAAATATGAGCAGTTATTCTGATCAGACAACCAGAAAGTTTTTTTTAATATAACTAAAATGAAGATATCTAATTTTCCATCGGTTGCAAAGAGTTTCCATATAACTGTACTATGCACACCATAGTACGCATGGCCATTTAAGTCAGTAAATGTTTAAACCAGAGGCATAGCAATAATTATGCAACCTATTTATTAAAGATGCTCACGCTCGGTTCCCTGAGAATCGAACACACCCGAACTTAGCAGATCTGAGTACCGAGCCGAGCCAGCTTGGTACTTTCGCACTTTTTCGGATTTGAAAATGAGGCAAAACGTCATAGTTACGCCGTCGGATCTTGCGATCTTTGGATTCCTTTTTAAGATCCAGCATAACGGTGGGAGGACGGGCCCAAGGACAATTCCATCTTGCACCATTTATCTTTTCTGCCACTGCTGTGTGCCAAAGTGTCCTAGATGTGCTAGGAACTGCCGTGTGTTTGTGTCATTGCTCTGTCGCTTACCATCCAGCCAGGTCCCTGCAGTATTTGTCCGAAAGTGTATGAAAATAATATTGTGGTCTGTGAGGTGGTCAAAATTGACTGCAAATGACTTGAAATTCGTGTTAGAGAGGTTAATAATAATGTAGGAACAAAAAAAGAGCAAAATTATTGTATTTTAGCATATTTTAGGATTTTTTCTAAAAAATCCAAAACCAAAACACAAAACGAATCCAGATCCAAAACTAAAACCAAAACCAAAACCAATTCACAGGGGTCAATAGTCTCTATTATTCATATAATTGACATTCAGTGCCTGATTCATGTTTGGATGTAAGTCTGGTGATGGGGCCGTATCTTGAGTGAATTAGCTCACGCTCATCAACGGACCTCACACCAAAGAGCACAATTGCACTCAAATCATAACTGAATGCAAATGACACTTACGTCTGCCTGATGACTGGCATGACATAGTCTTTTTTTTGGTAAAGTACACGTATGCTACCACTATCCAGCAAAGAACATGTGTACGCATGGAAGATAGACCATAAAACACACTGTGTGTTCAGTACGCGTTAAGAACATCTCGATTTATGTATTTAATGTAATCAAAAATTATAAAAAATATTATATTCTGAACCAACCATATTTTTATTAATGATCATACTGTTTATAGTTGTTCATTTATTTTATAATATAATTATTTTTGCATGCGTTCTGATGTGTCCTTTTAGTTAACAGACTCTTATCCATTAGTCTGTTCTGTCTACATAAAGCAGAACGTACCCAGATTAAAATCGAAAAGCATCCTGAGATCCGCTTGGGTTTGAAAATGGTCGGAACGAGGCTCCTGTTCTAATTTGAATCAGGCCCTCAATGTATTTGTAACGTGCTGTAATGCATTATGTTTAGAATCATTAGACAACAGAAAAAGAGAAAGGGACTGATTCATTAAGGATCTTAAATGAAGAGGTATCTTATTTCAGTCTCCTGGACAAAACCATGTTACAATGCAAGGGGTGCAAACTAGTTTTCTGTTTTGCACATAAGTTAAATACTGACTGTTTTTTCATGTGACACACAAATACTTGATACCTTATTTGTACACTGAAATTTAAAGTTGATATTTGTGTGCTACATTTAAGATCCTTAATGAATCAGGCCCAAGTTTACTAAACTGTGACACATTGGATGCAGCTTTCACAACCAAAATGCAGGATTTATTGTCTTACGGTTTAGAAGGTGAAAGCTCCAACCGCTTCCAATGAGTAATGGTTAGCAAAACCCTAAACCATGGGGGCTTAGGCCAAACCATATGGTAAATTCACCTGTGGATGAGGTTTGCTGTGCCCGGTATGACAGGTTCTCTTGTCTTACTACATCTAAATAAAGAAAAAAAAAAAGCCCTCCGTGACATTATCTAAAAACCTACTCAGCATAAGGGTCGGTCCACTATGGGGGGGGGGGGTGTCCTAAACAGTACCGGTCCAATGCTGACTAGTACTGGGTACCCGGTAAAGATTGCCGAAAATATAGTGCTATCTCTTGTGGCACTACAAGTGCCAGCATGTACTGAGTAAGTAAAAAATATTGCCCCCAAGGGGTTGCACTCTCAGGAGCAGGAAGGGAGAGGAGATCACAAGTGTGCGTTCTGGTCAGTGTACATCAAATATGAAAACTTATATACCCAATACAAAATTTCCCCTTATTTCCCTGAGCTGTATAATAACATGGATAAGAGAATAAAATAAGCTAATTAGATGTAAGTATCGGTGATATAATCAGGAGGGTGGTTCAAAGTATCACAATTTATTAGGCTCCCGTGCAATTGCAGCAGAGCTTCTAGAGAATACATAATGTCAGAATGATCAGTTCTCAAAGGTCTGGATATAAATGTATATCAATATATTACTGTCGTAAATAATCCTTTTTTAATATTAGAAAAGCGACTGTCATTCCATCATCATCAGTTACTTATATAGCGTCACTAATTCCGCAGCGCTGTACAGAGAACTCACTCACATCAGTCCCTGCCCCATCGGAGCTTACAGTCTATGCTCGATAGATAGATAGATAGATAGATAGATAGATAGATAGATAGATAGATAGATAGATAGATAGATAGATAGGTTTGGGGACAGATATATAGTTGGGAAGGGCATGTCCTAGGTCATCTTTAAATTTCAGTGTAAATATAATGCTATCATGTATTTTTGTGATACATGAAATAGCAGCTGGTATTTTCCTTACATACACAATTAGAACTGAGAGATGGATTAATCCCGAAGGAGATTAAAAGCTGTGATTTGTGTACGTGACTATTTGGATCACTGAGGGTTAACAAAATTGAGTACAAACAAGTGTCATGAAGGGGCAGGGACAAGGGATCAGATAAAAAGAGTGGGGTGGAGTTAGCTCACTCTCTTAGCCCAGGAGAGCAGTCCCTCCCTCCCATTCCTGAGTCCTAGTTCATGTGTTCGCTACCTGCTCCAGGTACAGATTTTCTTGCTTCTCTACAAGCGGCCACAGGTGGCCCAGTTCTTACCGTGGAGTGTTGGTGCAGGCTGGAAGTAAGAGGAGCCAATTGAAGCACAGGCTTGTGGTATGGTATGAGTGCTGCAGTTCAACCTCTGAGCTATATTGGACCAACAATGAGATATGGCCATGGTATGGTACGGGCATTGCTGTTCAACCCCGGAGGTAACTAGAGACACCTGGGAGAGTAGCAGCGGCATGGTCTGCCGTCCAGCGGCTGGTGCAGCATTCAAAGTGGCAGGAGAACACTGTACAGGATGGGCACAGTGGGTGATGCACATATTCATGGTAGTCAGGCATTTGTAACCCATGCCCTTCGAAGAGTCTGCTCAGGTTCAGTGAAAGTATCTCATAAGGGCTGACTTGCAGAACGTTATGATTGGCCCAGAGGGGTGCGGGTTCCGGGATGGCGGGGGACGGATTCCTATTAAGTATGAGAAACAGGATGCGCTTATGGATGGACAAGGTTGAGTACAGTGTTCTCCCGTCACCATAGCAGTTACGGTTTATTTTAGATAAATAAGAGTTATTTGCCAACAAGTCGGTGTCTTTTATTATACATTACTTAGGGGTTAAGGTTAAGACTTAGGTCTATTGTTAATGTTATCAACTGTAAGCATTTAATAATAAACTAATTTGCACCCCTTGCATTGTAACTAGGGGTGTGCACCGGCCACTTGTCGTGTTTTGGGTTTTGGGTTCTGATTAGCTTGAGGTTTTGGGTTTGGATTGGTTCTGCCAAAACACCCCACTAAAGGTTTTGGGTTCTGATTTTTTTTTAAAAAAAGCATAAAAAGTGCTAAAATCCATATTTTTTTTTTCACTTTTACACTATTATTAACCTCAATAACATTCATTTCAACTAATTTCCAGTCTATTCTGAACACCTCACACCTCACAATATTGTTTATACTGCAGGAACAGTGAACGTAGTTAGATATTGCAGTACTCATTTTTTTATACTGCAGGAACAGTGAACGTAGCTATATATTGCAGTAGTATATTTTTTATACTGCAGGAACAGTGAACGTAGTTAGATATTGCAGTAGAAATTCCTTTTTACTGCAGAAACAGTGAACTTAGTTAGATATTGCAGTAGAAATTCCTTTTTACTGCAGAAACAGTGAACGTAGTTAGATATTGCAGTAGTATTTTTTTTATACTGCAGGAACAGTGAACGTAGTTATATATTGCAGTAGAAATTCCTTTTTACTGCAGGAACAGTGAACGTAGTTATTTATTGCAGTAGAAATTCCTTTTTACTGCAGGAACAGTGAACGTAGTTAGATATTGCAGTAGAAATTCCTTTTTACTGCAGAAACAGTGAACTTAGTTAGATATTGCAGTAGAAATTCCTTTTTACTGCAGAAACAGTGAACGTAGTTAGATATTGCAGTAGTATTTTTTTTATACTGCAGGAACAGTGAACGTAGTTATATATTGCAGTAGAAATTCCTTTTTACTGCAGGAACAGTGAACGTAGTTATTTATTGCAGTAGAAATTCCTTTTTACTGCAGGAACAGTGAACGTAGTTAGATATTGCAGTAGAAATTCCTTTTTACTGCAGGAACAGTGAACGTAGTTAGATATTGCAGTAGAAATTCCTTTTTACTGCAGGAACAGTGAACGTAGTTAGATATTGCAGTACCAATTTTTTTATACTTTTTTTATAATTTTTTTATAAAAAATGTTTATAATTTTTTTATACCACTGGACTCAGCAGGACACAGCACAGGGCACAGCACCACTGGACTCAGCAGGACAGAGCACAGGACACATAACTACTGGACTCAGCAGGACACAGCACAGGACACAGCACCACTGGACTCAGCAGGACAGAGCACAGGACACATAACTACTGGACTCAGCAGGACACAGCACAGGACACAGCACCACTGGACTCAGCAGGACAGAGCACAGGACACAGCACCACTGGACTTAGCAGGACAGAGCACAGGACACAGCACCACTGGACTCAGCAGGACAGAGCACAGGACAAAGCACTACTGGACTCAGCAGGACAGAGCACAGGACACAGCACCACTAACAAAACCCAACCTCCCGCTTCCCTGATCAATGCCCGAGTGAAGATGGCGGCGGCAAGCGGGGAATTTATAGAATCCGAGTATTGCGAGATCCGACGGTGGGATTTGGACTCATAGCCTCGTTTTCAGTTTTTCTCAGCGGCGGAAATACCGGAACAGTGCTCGGATCGCCCTCGGATCCGCACTGTTCGGGTGGGCTCGGATTGCGATAATCCGAGTCCGCTCATCCTTAATTGTAACATGCTTAATGACTCAGGTGCATAGATAGATAGATAGATAGATATGATATAGATAGATATATAGATAGATATGAGATAGATAGATAGATATTAGATAGATAGATAGATATGAGATAGATAGATAGATAGATAGATAGATAGATAGATAGATAGATAGATATAGATATGAGATAGATAGATAGATATAGATATGAGATAGATAGATAGATAGATAGATAGATAGATAGATAGATAGATAGATAGATAGATAGATAGGAGCAGCGTCGGACTGGGGCATGAAGGGCCCACTGGGGAAACTAATGACTGGGGCCCACCTAATACAATGTAGCGCTGCAAAGGGGGTGTTGGGGAGCCTGGTGTAAATTTTAGATTAATACACAGTCAAAACTGTGTGGTCTACTGTTAGATGCATTGTGAAGCGGGACATACCTCCTAGCTGTCCTTGTACTCGGATCAAATCCTGACTAAGTGAGACAGTCACCCAAATTTGGGACTGTCTCACCAGATTCAGGACAGTTGACAGACTGTCTTTCTCTCTCCTACCTGCCTTGTCACTGTCACCACCTGTAGCTCCTGTTGTCTTTAGATCAGTTGCTGCTTGTCTGGATCCTTGGAGGCCCTATTGGGGAAAAAAAATGGGTACATGAAATTTAGAAAACTCCAACCATCCCTGCCATTAAATCAACAGCACCCACATTTAATAATTAGGCCTCTCTCAAACCCCAATATTAAAGTAATAGATCTATTTCCCTCAACCAACCGCAACATTAAATTAATAGCATTCCCATTTAATAAATAAACCTATTACACTCCCTCCAAACAGCCCCAGCAATAAATTAACAGCATT
Source organism: Mixophyes fleayi (assembly GCF_038048845.1). Lineage (NCBI taxonomy): Eukaryota > Metazoa > Chordata > Amphibia > Anura > Limnodynastidae > Mixophyes > Mixophyes fleayi. Next base: position 273,088,246 of record NC_134406.1, read on the forward strand.
TACATTTAATACATCCATTGCCCACAACCATTCCTGGCATTAAATAATTAATATTCACATTTAATAGATAGCCCTCCTCCCCACACTCAGCCCCACATTCAATATAGACCCAAACCACCTCAGCATTAAATGTAAGGTCCTGCCACCCTATCTTAATTTAATATGCAATACCAATAAATTAAATTGCCCCACTATCACCCCACAAATAAAATAGTATCCATTAAATAATTAGCCCCCACCTAAACTCCACCATTAAATTAATAGCCTACCTTCCACCCATGTACTATTAAGACAGCTCCCTCATTCCCTACCACATTATAGCAGCCACCCACCCTATAGTGTTCTCTGTGCAGCCCCCCTCCCTAAAGTTAAGCATAGACAGCCCCCTATAGTTTAGCATAGGCAGCCCCCCTATAGTTTAGTATAGATAGGCAGCCCACCTATAGTTTAGTAAAGGCAGCCCACCTATAGTTTAGTATAGGCAGCCCCCCTATAGTTTAGTATAGATAGGCAGCCCACCTATAGTGTAGTATAGATAGGCAGCCCACCTATAGTTTAGTATAGGCAGCCCACCTATAGTTTAGTATAGATAGGCAGCCCACCTATAGTTTAGTATAGATAGGCAGCCCCCTATAGTTTAGTATAGATAGGCAGCCCCCCTCCCTATAGTTTAGTATGGATAGGATAGGCAGCCCCCCTATAGTTTAGTATAGATAGGCAGCCCCCTATAGTTTAGTATAGATAGGCAGCCCCCTTCCCTATTAGTATGGATAGGATTGGCAGCCCCCTCCCCTCACTTACCTGTAGTTGCTCTGGCCGGTGTCGCTCCTCACATTAGGCAGACAGGAAGTGATGTGAGACTTCCTGTCTGCCGCACAGCACTTTGGGACCCCATACAGCAACAGGCAGCCTGGCGATTGGCTGCCTGTTGCTGTCCTACTGACCACCAATGTTTTTGAGCATTTCCTTCACTCCCCCCCTCTGTGGCCGCACCCCCCGTACTTGTGATCGCGCCCACCACAGCCGTGTCCCTCCGCAACCGCAATCATGCCTCCCCATGAAAAAACCCAACAACTACTTACAGCTCCATCCACTGAAGGGGGCGGGGCTATTTAGCATCGGGGTCCACCAGGGAATACCCCGGCTCCCCGGTGGGCCAGTCCCACTCTGGATATGAGATAGGTAGATAGATAAAGTAGATAGATAGATAGACAGATCTTAATGGAAACATTATTACTGAAGACAGAACTGCAATGATTTGCTTTGATGTATTTTCTCCCATAGCAATCACAATAATACCAGTTGAACAGTTATCATTTGTTTCAGCTCCCCGGGTTCCTGCCTTAGATCATTACACTTAGCACATTCTAGTCCCCAGGGACTATGCTGGATACATTGTATCACTGTCACAGGGCAGCCCTCCAGTATTAAACAATGAAGTAACACTTTTATAAACTGTTGTATTTCTGGAAGTATCTTTTCACCGCTTGATATAATATTTGGATTCCAGTGTCTTTTTTCCTTCTGGAGGAGCTGTGTAAATGGAGGTGACGCATTAATCTCTAGGCGGAAATCTGCACCTCACTGGGTCACACAGGAGATACGTCGCGCAGTTTGTTTGTGCAGCTGGTCAGGCAGCTCATACTGAAGCCTCACTACATCCCCCCCCCACACATGGACCTCAGCAATCCATCTGCTTGCTCAAGTCAACCGTTGCTGGAATGGGGGGGGTTGTATTTCACAAATAAAATGTTATCCAGGGAATGTTTCTTTTCCAGCCACATGCGTTTTATTCCGGGATATTTTCTCTGCACATTTTCTGGTTTTGGTCAAATTCACATTATATTTTGGAAACAATTAATTTTATTTTGTGTTGACAGCCGCCAGCTGCTCCGTCCTAAAAAGTCCATGGTTATCTTTATAACGCAGGCTGGACGTGCAGCAGAAATACCACCATGGGGGTTACATGGAAGGAGATCAAATTAAAAATACAAATTCAACTCATGTTTGACACTTGTTTTTTTTTTAAAAAGATCCCATATCAGACAGACCTCAAAGTCTACCTGCTGCCGAGTCACAGCGGAGACCGAAAAAAGCGCTTCGAGTTTCAGTGATGTCACTAGTTGCTGGGCGACATTCTCATGAATATTGGTTCAACTCAAAATACAACTCCCCTGTGAGTGGGGAACAGGTTCACATTGATTTACGAGCATATAAATAGTCTATTGACGCCCATATTCTCCCTTGTCTCTGAACACACTTGTTGTATCCTCGTTTCAGAATCGAGAGGGCGCTCTCTAACGTACAGATGGAGCAGACTTTATTGCACACCCCATGACTCCCTCGTGGAAAATCATTGAGTTTCTGTTAACCACGCAGGCCGAAATCTACACTACATGTTATGGGCAGTACGGTGGCTCAGTGGTTAGCACTTCTGAATTACAGCACTGGGCTCTTGAGTTCAATTCCAACACATGGCCTCATCTGTGTGTAGTTTGTATGTTCTCCCCGTGTTTGAGTGGGTTTCCTCCGGGTGCTCTGGTTTCCTCCCACACTCCAAAAACATACTAGTAGGTTAATTGGCTACTATTAAAACATTGACCCTAGTCTGTGTGTGTGTGTGTTGGGGAATTTAGACTGTAAGCTCCAATGGGGCAGGGACTGATGTGAGTGAGTTCTCTGTACAGCGCTGCGGAATTAGTGGCGCTATATAAATAAATGGTGATGATTATGATGTTGCTACACCTGCTTTAATAAGTCTCGTAGCACGGGTGCCCTTGAAATTCATTAAAGAAGGTGAGGGTATTCCAGTAGGACTGGGTGAAACAAACTCAATCTGAGGACACCAGGCTGTGCCGTATACCTATAAGACACATTCTCCATCTTTGGGGGGTATTGAATTGTCAGCGAGTTTTTATTTTTGACCGCGTTAAGAAATTTTAACGCTGTTTTTTATCATTTTCGAGTGGGTTAACTTTACCCGCAATTCAATTCCATTTTTAATGCTCAGTTTTTTTTTTCAGGAAACGGTCCTCTCGCGCTCCAGTAGAAGGTCTATTGAAAGTATAGGGTGTGCGAGAGGCAGCCGCGTTAAAAGCTATTCAACTGTTTTTTAACGCGGCGCGTTAAACAGGCCAATATGCTGTTTTATCTCGCACCTCTTTGGGGTGTGTTAAAAATAAAAAACCTCTGAAAAGTATTTGAAATCATGTAATAATGTGAAAAAAAAGTTAAACTTATGTTTATCACTAATGCCTAACTTGTGTAAGTTGATTTTCTTGTGAAAAAATAATGAAATAAAATAAACATAAAAAAATAAATCAAATCAAATCACAAATTAATTATATTTATGTATGTTTTTGGTACAAATATGAATGTAGTAATGTGTTTTGACATGGTATAGATGATTCTATGGTAAAAAATAGTTCAATTAAAAAATATGCTAAATAAAGTACTGTAATGTAGATATTATCAATGTCTAAATAAATCTAATGTATGGAAATGTATGCAAAACCTTTTTTTTGTGTTATACATGACCGCGTTAAAACTCCCCTTCACTCCCCTAAAAACTCGCAAACACAATGTTTAACGTGCGGGGGCAGCGTTCTCTTTTTTGCAATTGAATTGCACGAGTTTTCGCGCTATGCTAACTAAAAATAGTCGCTATTGCAGACAAAAACCTGCGGGAGATTTTTTGGTTTTTTTTAACGCTGCCGGAAAAAAAAAACTTGCATACAATTGAATACCCCCCCGCTTTATGACAAGGATCTTTGCAATGCAGAGAAATATCAAACAAGGAAAAAGTACAAGCGTATCTAAAAGCTCTTTAGATATTTGGCATTGTGAAATCTTATCTAGAAACAAGGTATCTTTTTGAGGATTTTCAGCTTTTAAGCAACAGCCTCATAGACAAGAAAGGAAATACAAAGAGGAATGAAAAAACAAAAGCAATTATAACAATTGTTTCACGCAAATATACCTTTCTGTCAAGTCCTAAAGCCTTTTACAATTGTATTGACCAGTAGCTATTTCTTAAACAAAGTAACTTGCATTGTTGGTTGACCAATTTCTTAAGGGTTCATTAAGCATCTTCATGTTTAAAGCCCAGCGCTAAATCGCTCCAAGTAGAATTCATTTCTAGGCGTAAGACGGAGGGGATGTTACATGAGCAACGACATTTAAAACACTGACTGCGCTCAATAAAACGCTCCACAAATACATGACATATACCGGTACATTATATTTATAGTGTCCCTGTCGTTTTAAGAGATGTTTTTAAACTAAGTGTTGCAAGAAAAATGTGATCTAAATTAGGCATGGCCGATTCTGAAGTAGAGTGAAACACTTCCATGAATAGCCCCCATGTGATTCCACCTAAAACATGCAGAGATTATTGAATCTTCCCTGGTTGAATTCACGGGATAATTTGTTATATTTGGCCAAGAGTCGTATTTTCGTCAATTAGGTTCACAAATCTTTTCATATTACGTCTTCAAAACAGAAAGAAACATTTTAAAGGCCAAGTAGTTATTTATATCGTACGTTTGTTTGCTTTGTATTTTTTTAACTTGTATTAATAGATTTCGGTGTTCAAAAGCCAACATCTGATTTGCCAACCTTGAAATGTTATAATTAATACAAACTAAACTTTCTCCAGAACATTCCCCCCATCCCTGCTCATTCTAAACATTGCCGAATCATTTAAAATGTATCAATAATGTATTTAAGCCGGCATTGCATTCAGTTGGTATCTATTGAAAAATATATTTGAGTTCTTACTGTAATGAACGATCGAACAAACTTAAATATATTCTAAAAAGCTGCAGCTCAGATGATGTGCAAAGAAAATTTATGTCAGTGAAAATATTACAAGTGGGCTGGAAGAGATCGTTACAGGAGTCAATGTGTTGGAAGCCGAATAAATTGCCAAGAGCCGACCGGAGCCAAGAGAGGCTGGCCGGAGTTTTATGGCAAAATATTCATCATCGCATCAATCAGTGGGACGACTTTAAACATGCAGCACTAAGTTCCGCTTGCACATTGGAAGTCATTCAAACCAAGTCAATAAGACCATACTGCCATGCCAGTATTACAGTTTAATTAACCATATGGCATGCATAAAACAACATCATAAAATATAAGGAGTATTCTATACTCAATAGAGACGGACAAACTTTCCAATTGTGAAAATATAAATAAAATATCATAAACATGAAAATAATATTTTATGGTTGGTTAATGTATTGACATTTGTGCTAAGATTTAGGCTGGTGACATTTCTTGAAAGAAACATCGTTATTTAAAGGGATGACTCAAACGGACCAAAAGGCCACCAGAGCCTGGTGTTCAGTGTACAAGATTACTGGTGATAAATACAGACAGTCACAGGCTTATATCCAGTAGAGGAGGCTGCCAGCCCAGGACGGAATCCTTTGCCTCACTCCCTGCCCCACCAGATGGAAACAATTTGCACAAAGCCATCACCTTCTAGGGAAAAGATGAGGACCCGGCGGCAGAGTCGAATTCGTGGTCTTGCCAAAAATGACAATGATGCATCAACCCTTTCAAACTTCTGTGGAATACGACATTGGGGGCATCAAGACCAGAGCAGCATTTTTAACCCTCTTTTTCTCAAATATTTTCGTGCAAAGACCATAAAAATAAAAATATTCAGTTTACTTATGTATTTATATTAGTTATAATTAGCTTTCAGGTGTACTCTTTTATTTGTGTAATTTGCTTAAAGCAAAAACTAAATGCAACATTTTGCCAACCAAAGGTGCTCTATGTCGTTCAGATATATAGAATTTATTTTATTTTTGCTGATTAAGCTTCTCACGTAAAATGCATCTGATTATATCATCAGTTATTTATATAGCGGCACTAACTCCGCAGCGCTGTACAGAGAACTCATTCACATCAGTCCCTGCACCATTGGAGCTTACAGTCTAAATTCCCTAACATACACACAGACACAGACACACACACAGACTAGGGTCAATTTGTTAGCAGCCAATTAACCTACCAGTATGTTTTTGGAGTGTGGGAGGAAAAAGGAGCACCCGGAGGAAACCCACGCAAACACGGGGAGAACATACAAACTCCGCACAGATAAGGCCATGGTCGGGAAACAAACTCATGACCCCAGAGCTGTGAGGCAGAAGTGCTAACCACTAGGCCACCATGCTGCCTATATATATTTATTTTTTTGCAAATGGTTGAGACTGAAGATGGATAAACTCCCACAATTGATTGTGTTGCACTATTCAGCTAGCTCACCCAAAAACTGGAAATTTGGATGACTGTTCCACTGATCCTAATGCAGTTATTTTGATTTCTACATACTGCTATGGTTTAAGTATAAGTTTTCTGATCAAGGTTATTTGGAATACAGGTCAAGTCCTGAAATAGCACAAGGTATGGAATCGCTAACAGTGCTTAACTTTACTCTAAGCACAACAATGAAAGAAGATATTTATTCATAATTTTGATTTAAATTATTTTATTCTCTGGATCACTAAGGGTTAACTGATCAAAAAGGAGCTGCAACATTGTAACAACAAGTAACAAAAGAATTGTCCTGGCAGTCTGTAAAGTTCTATTATGGTGAATAGTTAAGGGAGGAGGATGTGAGCTCAGACTTTTATCTTTTCAAACTCACAGGATACAGGTCAGCTGAAATCTACAGCTGTCAGCAGGTTATGCTGGCGACAAACACTGCAATATTGTAGCTGATATCATTCAATTGTGTTACCCCAAATCATCCACAATGCCTGATAATGATCAGAGCGATATAATTTGACATAGTACTGGACATGTTGTTAGATGACCGCAGATTATCACTATTGGTCTAGGTAGGTGAGGATCTTCTGACAGGACTGATCGCATCCACCGTTAGAAAGAACAATATTATTATAGCTTATTTTTATACCAAAAAGCAGCAGAAACAATCTTAATAATATGCAAATCACTTTATTATACTATATATATACTATATACTACAGAGAGCATTCTATTGACTGATATATAATACAGAGATCATTCTAGTGACTTATATACAATTCAGATATCTTTATTGTGAGTGATATACAATACAGAGAGCATTCTTGTGACATATACAATACAGAGATCATTCTTGTGACTGACATACAATACAATGAGCATTCTAGTAATTGATATACAATACAAAGGGCATTCTATTAACCAATCTATAAATGCATTGATATTAAATTAAATAGAAACATTTGTTTTTTTTCCCTTTAAAAATCCTTCACCGCAGTCTAAATGGAAATGTCAATTAAGTAATGTGAATAGACAGCTGTAACTGCCTATAGAGCAGGCACACTAATGATTTAAATACTATCACTACACAGCAAAAACATTAATTCATGCACTCATCATCTCCCGCATCGACTATTGCAATTCCCTCCTTACTGGTCTTCCCAAAATCAGATTTGAACCCCTACAATCCATTTTGCACGCAGCAACTAGATTAATTTTCCTTGCAAACCGTTATTCCTCTGCTGAGCCACTCTGTCAGTCTCTACATTGGTTGCCTGTATTTCAACGAATACAATATAAAATTCTTCTACTAACATACAAGGCCGTCAACAAAATTGCACCAACATACATTTACTCTCTTGTCTCAAAATATCTCCCAACTCGACACCTTCGTTCTGCACAAGATCTGCGTCTCTATTCCACTCTCATCACATCCTCCTATTCCAGGTTAAAGGACTTTTTCGGGCTGCACCCACTTTGTGTACTTCCCTCCCTCGCACAGTAAGACTTTCCTCTAGTCTTCAAACCTTCAAGCGTTCTCTGAAAACCCACCTCTTCAGACAAGCTTATCATATTCCTCAACCACCATCTTAATTTCCCTAGATTACCCTATTACCACCCTCTACACAGCTAACACAAGACAACAACCTTCTGACTAACACTGCAACACACACAGCCCACTCATTACTTTTACCTTTGCATTCTAGCTGGTCCATTGTGCAATATGATGTAGCACATGCCCTTGTGTTTCTAACTCCCATTGTCCTATAGACTGTAAGCTTGCGAGCAGGGTTCTCTTACCTCTCTGTCTGTATGTATTACCCTGTATTGTTTTATTAATGTTTGTTCCCAATTGTAAAGCGCTACGGAATTTGCTGGCGCTATATAAATAAATGATGATGATATCAGTTTGTGAGATCAATCTGCAACCAATCATGAGTGACCAGCTAGTGGAGGCATCTGTCAGCATCATCAGTGCATGTGTCTGCACCAGCCCTCCAGCATCCGCAGGAGATAGAGCTCCTGACAGTTACATCTACCCCCGTTCCTCCTCTCCAGATGTAAGGAGCAGATGCAACTGCGAACATCTATGTATGTACTTTTTCGTGCACATGTCCAGTATGAAGGTGTGTATTTTACTTTAATAAAACAGCATATATGCCGGTCAGGAGGGGTATCTTGTGCACCCACAGAGGGTGAGGATGATGGTCGTAAATCAGGCGTATCCGCTGTAGATGCACGGACAGCTCTGCATATCGCTGGCAATACCCCAGCGGCCGGTTGGGCTGTGGGGCAGAGAGGCATCTGCCACCTGGGATGGTCCCATAGGGAGCTATCGTGGGCTGGGTCACTTGGGTACCCCGGGGGCGTAAATTTGTCAGCCAGTCGCTGCAATACACTATTTATATGTGCATTATTTTTCAAATAATTGACACCATTTTAACAACTCCTCATCAGCCCCTTTGTTTTTATTTAGCACATATATAACCCAGCACCCCCACCCCCTCTCCCCCACGAAAATAAATAAATAAATCCACAGAGCTGGCTTTATCCTTTGGTTCTTTCATGGTAAGTTTTACTTTGTAGCCCATGCCCCATATTAGTAGTAACTGCACAAACATGACAGTCAGTCCTGGTGCCAGTTACCCGTTAACATTTCATAAAGAGATCTCTGGACGTAATTGAAGCTGTGAGAGTCAGTGCAAAAATCCTGGAATATTAATGTAACATGGAATGAAGAAGTAAAACGAGTATACAGAAATCTCCTTTGTAATAACAATCTGAATTTTAACTTTTTTGCAGCATAGTAGAATAAAGAATAAAATGCAGAGAATCAGCATATTTTCACTTTCCTTTTGAATAAAACCTTCAGTAATTTTTACTTTGGTCATTGGAGATGTATTTAGGTATTAACCCATGGCCTTATGAGGGGCTTATTATTTGGACCCTTTGTCATGTAGAGCACATTCCTACCGCATTCTACTTTTGTGAATTTATTGATTATTTATTGATTTATTGATTAATTTATTATTGATCTTGTGTGATCTGAGAGCAATGATACTTAGGATTGCTTTCCACACTCTGGATGCCTGCAAAGGCAACATTTGTGGAGACAAGTCTGCTGGTACATGGTGATAGGGCAGAGGAATTGTCTTATGAAGTATAATAATACCTGCCAAGGCACCAGAGACAGAAGAGGAGTCAGAGGAGGTTGTCGTCAATAAAAGGGAAGCAGGGTAGGAGCTAGAAGAACTCTGGAATATTAGCCACTGACATAAGAGGATTGTTGTGTCTCTTGCCATCTTAAAAATTGGATCCAATCCCTTGCCGTTTGTCATCAGAATGTGGTTGTCTGAATTGGTCATGCAGGATGCAGTTCTCTACCGCAATACACAGGCACCTACGCAACACCATGGAAGAACATACACCAGGTAAATACTTCCAAGATCTGATGACAGCTATAAGAGAATGAAGAATGGATGGAGGTAAACTGTTGGCGAGGGCCTGATCGAAACACCTCAGTCGTCCAACTCCTGTCATCGGAACAGCAAAATGTGACTCCCCAATGTAGCTGCCATATAGATGTACTAAGTCATGCTCTTATCAATCTCCATATCTACGCCTAAATAACAGCATCATCGCATCACCCATATTTTGCAAATGGGTCTTATTAATGGTATTTATGGCTGTGGAGTGCTCACAAAACACCTCTTGCTACAAACATAAATTCCTTAAAACTAAATGTAATCTTTCTAGGAATATCTGAATAGTCATTACAAAAAGTGATGTGTATGTCCAAGTTGTAGTAAACAGACAAATAAACAGGAATAGTACTGTGATAAGGAACTCAACTCCTGGCATATGGACCTGTCATATTGGGTCCATTAGACTGTCATATCGCCTATGCCCCATTATTTGTTATTAATAATTAATACTAGTGATGAGCGAACCTTCCACTATTTCCTTCAGAAGACTGCTCACAGTGATGGGTCAATAGATCCAACTATTTGCACGGTCAATTCACAAATCTTTTCTTTTTTACCTTCTTTACAGATTTGTTCTTTAACAGTTACATCTAAAAAGAACTATTTTGTTCTGAACGCCAATATTTTTTCAATTAACTGTAAATCAATTCTGCTTGGGGAAAAACTGACAATATCTGTGGTCCATTGTGTCAGTAGTTGACAATGGGTGTTCGACACATAATACAACTTACACTGCCAACACTGTCATTGCAACATTGTAATCATGGGCTATTATCATGACAATATAGAACATGATGATATTGGGAAGATTGAAACTGGAGCGCAGCTTAAACTGAAGACACATCTATATAACAATCTTTCCTTCAAACCTTATTCTCATCGGCAGAAAGTTGAGAGCAATTTTCTTACTGTATTTCTTCACAAGACACCACAAGGTCAGACGATTCGACTTTCTTTCAGTGGAAAAGACGTGAAAAGTGCTGGTCTTGTGGTAATTCAAGGACAAGTATAGAAAGAGGAGAAAAAATGATTGGGTTTAGCCAAGATGACAATGTGGTTCCGCTTAGACTTCATTAACCAGCATCTAGAACTTCAGAAGCCAAAATTACTTAGAGAACAAAAATACATATTTGAGACCGAGAAGAAATTATTGGAGACATACAACACCTGTGAATATTGTGGATAAATATACAGGGAAGGAGCAGGAACGTTAAACTATGGGATAGCTGGAGTATTTTGAAGTGGGTCCATGTAATATTAGAAGCGTTTAATGGTTAAGTGTTTGAGGTGAAGGGAACGATGGCACATGACTTGTAAGCCACGGATCTCAGCATAATGGTTTTGGATGAGAAAAGTACGTTTAAGGAAATCCTGTTGTTGGTGTGTGGGTTCAATTATTTATTTTTTTAAAACCAAGCATTTGAGAAGGGTTTTTAGGAACAAAATATGATATTGTTCAATTGCCTCTTTTCCTTTCCAATTGATTAAACTATTACTATAACATTCTCAATGCAAATACTATACCTTGGTGTGTATTTGTACTTAGCAAGAAATATTTATCTATAGATTTATATTGATATTTATGATGTTTATTAAATTAAAATAATCAGTGGAACGAGTTTAATGATGTGTTTATTTGGCATTATTACATTGTTCTATTGCTTATTTAACACTCCTAGAGCCACACCACAGTGCAGCCGTTCCCTATATTTTATTTGTTCTGGGTACCTCTGTTGAAGACAATCACAAGGATGTCGGAGAACTACTGGGTGGGATCCAGCAAATTGCTCCCTGATTGGATGAGAGATAGAAATGTGTTTTCTTTTACTTTTTAGATTTTGTTTGTCTATATTACAATTTTTTGTGGACCACTATTCCCGCCATTTTTGGTGGCACCTACACTGAAAATGTTTTAGATCATTACATAAAATTATTTTTTATGTATTCCACTTGTGAATGGCCGATTGTGTTAATCATCATGGGCCTGATTCATTAAGGATCTTAAATGAAGAGGTATCTTATTTCAGTCTCCTGGACAAAACCATGTTACAATGCAAGGGGTGCAAACTAGTTTTTATTAAGGTTGGATAAATTAGCGAATGGATGGACAGTTACAGTAAAATATAAATACAGTATTGGGCATTGCATGTAACAGAGCTACTTGGAAAAATAATAACTGTCAGTCTAGATAAGAATATTACTATTATTGGCAATAGCAACTACCCATCTCCAAGAATTCCTATTATACTTCGTTCGCATTTGCACAATGTGAACGACAACAGTATTGCTGTGTCCACACAAACTGGCATACTCTCCCTCTCTGAGATACTAGTTGACGCTAATGAGCAGCTTGGTGAACAGTGGTTAGTATTGCTGCCTCACAGTGCCGGGACCTTGGGTTCCGTTCCGATATCAGGCCGGCGGAACACGGCGATTAGAACAGAATAAATGCAGTGCTATGTGAAACAGATTGTTGCTCGAAGTAAAGGATGTTAGTTCCTATCGGATCTTATCAATCTTATCCTTGAGCTAGGACACAAGATATTAAATAGATATGGTGGGAAAAGTGGTTGATGTGGGAGGGTTGAGAAGAGATTTAAATGTATAGAAGAGTCATTTGTGGTTACAAGACTGACTGGAGAACAATGATTGGAAGCACATTTGTTTGGTAATATCCAGAGCATTTTATTAGGAGTAAATAGCAGTTTATTTGAGGAAGAAATAAAGTTATCAAGTTACATTATCTGCAGCAGAGAATGCAGGTCCTGGATGTAACAGATGAAGGATGTTACTTGTGTTGTTTGTGGTCCTCAGGTCTTATTTAACTGAATTCCCTTCACTTTTTAAAGGTATCACTTAGAAAAGGTCACAGGCATCCACCCTCAGGCTGTGTGGGTAAATTGGGCAGCTGACCAAAGGCAGATATAAGCAGAGAGGTTGCAGAACAGTTGCAACTTGGTGCAAAATAAATACACATTTTGGCTCTGTGCTAGTCCTGCCTTGTATACTGAGCATTAATCTCTTAACACAGTTACAAGACTGTTGGCTTTCGAATTGTATCTCTGTACAAGTCTGTGTAAAGGGAAGAATAATCAAAATCTTAGCGAGGGATTGAAAACCGCAACAATGCGATAACGCTGACAATATAACTGCTGTGATCAAACGGTTTATGATGTTATTGAAATTGACACCGAATCACCCTTGTAACCATAATGGCAATAGAATCTTATTACATAAAAATATTATTATATGGACGCTCAGATGAATGATAGGATGCGGCGCGAATCCAGGAATTAAACTGCTTCTAAATACTAACGCTGTGACTGCACTAATCAATCCCATATGTTAGTCTGGATCACAATTTTCGCGAGGAACAGAATGCCGCAAGCAATTAAAATTTTGTGATCATGCAAACCATAGTTCAGAGATCACACAGAATGGTTCTTTGGGTGACGTAGAAATCACATCATGCAATGCGGGTTTTGAATGGACAGCTAGATTAATGACAGTCTGCGCAAATTCAAGAATGAAATGACACTTCTAGTGGTGTAGATATCATAACGACACCACTCTAAAATAAATGGTCAGTTGACCTCAATAGTAAAATTCTCAATCTAAGAAACTAATAGAAACTAGAGATGCTCAGGCTCGGTTCCTCGAGAACCGAACACACCTTAACTTGACATATCCGAGTACCGAGCCGAGCCAGCTCAGTACGGTCGCGCGCCCTCAGAATTGAAAACGAGGCAAAACGTCATTGTTACGTCGTCGGATCTCGGGAGTTTTGGATTACTTTTTAAGAGCCAACATAACGGTGGGTGGGAGATCAGACCCCCATTTTTCTTTTCCGCCACTGCTGTGTGCCAATGTGTCCTAGATGTGGTAAGAACTGCCGTGTGTTTGTGTCATTGCTCTGTCGCTTACCATCCAGCCAGGTCGCTGCAGTATTTGTCCGAAAGTGTATGAAAATAATATTGTGACCTGTGAGGTGGCCAAAATTGACTGCAAATGACTTGAAATTAGTGTTATTGAGGTAAATAATAATGTAGGAACAAAAAGGAGCAAAATTATGTGATTTTAGCATATTTTAGGAAAAATACAAGACCAAAACCAAAACCAAAACACATGAGGGCGGTTTTGTCAAAACCAAAACCAAAACACGAAGCTAATCCAGTTCCAAAACCAAACCTAAAACCAGTTCATAGGGGCCAGTGAGCATTTCTAATAGAAACAATGGGAAACATCTAGATATCCCGTGGATCTGGTATTCAGGTATTTAGGCAAAACAATTTTTAATCCGACCACATCGCTTCTCTGATGATAAATAAATGATAATTAGACCAGAGATTTAAGTCCTGATTCATCTTTAAGCGTAATGTAAACGCAAAAAGGACGCAACTTGCTCACACGTACACCAGTATTCAAATGCAAGCTGATCTCATGAAACATTTCCATTTCACTATGATTATAAAATGCTTTGGCTATACGTTACTTTTCGCAGGGCCATCTTAACAACATTATGGGCCCCCGGGCAAAGCAGTGCATCGGGGCCCCTAGAAATAGATATAGATATAGATATATAGATGTATACAGATATAGATACAGATATAGATGTATAGAGATAGAGATAGATAGATGTACTTGCTCAATGACCCTTGAAGGTTTTTTTTGCAGGTTTTTTTCTTTTGCAGGATTATTTATTCTCATTAAGAGCCGTGCCTATGGGGCCCCCTTGCCCGTGGGGCCCCCGGGCAGCTGCCCATCATGCCCAATGGAAAAGATGGCCCTGACTTTTCATATGTAGACAGAAAGCAGCGCAGGATATGTGCAATATAAAGTAACCATCAGAACACACGCAAAACAGCAACAAAAAAAAAAAAGATTCTTATATATTGTGGCTGGATCACTTATAAATAACTTATTGTATAAATATATTTAAATTATTAGCGCAGTGCGCCAATTCATATTATTGCAAATGCACTGATTTTGATACTGTGTTATATAAGTATATTAGATATGTACTGATTTTTGATGCAGTAGCCTTGGTGGAGGAAATGTGTTTGTAATAGTTTAGGATTTCCTTTCCTCCTTTAAGTTAATTAATTCTTTTCATTTCAGAAGTGACAAACACCTGCTTTGTTCTGAAGGCCGAGCAGGAGGTGGTTACCTGTGTGATGTCTTGTTAGAGAGACAGGAAACCTCCTAACAATGTAGACAGCAATTTTGAGGAAATCACAGGTTGGTGTGAAAGATAAACTGTGTTAAATGCAAGATTAGATTATATCCTGATATTACATTATCTCATGTGATATCTAGGGATGAGCGGGCTTGGATTTTAGAAATCAGAACACCCCCGAACAGTGCCGATCCGAGCCTAATCCGAGCACTGTTCGGGTATTCCCGCTGATCGCAAAACTCAAAACGAGGCAAAACGTCATAATCCCGCCGTCGGATCTCGCGAGATCCGGATTCATAATTGTCCCCGCTTGCCGCCGCCATCTTCACTCGGGCATTGATCAGGGAAGAGGGAGGGTGTGTTAGTGGTGTCCTCTGTCCTGCTCATTCCAGTGGTGCTGTGCTGTGCTCTGTCCTGCTGAGCAGTGGTGCTGTCCTGTACTCTGTACTGCTCAGTCCAGTGGTGGTGTCCTGTGCTCTGTCCTGCTCAGTCCAGTGGTGCTGTCCTGTACTCTGTACTGCTCAGTCCAATGGTGGTGTCCTGTGCTCTGTCCTGCTCAGTCCAGTGGTGGTGCTGCCATAATTCCAGTGGTGCTGTCCTGTGTCCAGTCCAGTGGTACTGCTATATAAGTTCACTGATCCTGCAGTATAAGTCCATTGGTACTGCTATATAACTAAGTTCACTGATCCTGCAGTATAAGTCCAGTGGTACTGCTATATAACTCTAGTCCAGTGGTACTGCTATATAACTCCAGTCCAGTGGTACTGTCCTGTGCCGCATATAATTTTTAAAGCCGTTGCCGGGTGTGTGTGGTTTAGGGGTACGCTCTCTTGTGCTGCATATAATGGAGTACAAATATTTGGAGAATAAAGTAGGGAAAGATCAAGAACCAATTCCTCCTAATGCTGAAGCTGCTGCCACTAGTCATGACATAAACGTTTTGTGGGGGTCCAAACGAACCAATCATTTCAGCCACAGTTTTGTAGGCCCTGTCGCTGAAATGATTGGTTTGTTAAAGTGCGCATGTCCTATTTCACCAAGGACAATTCCATCTTGCACCTCTTTTTTTGGCATTATGTGCTCTTTGGGGCCTAGTTTTTCAAACTGCCATCCTGTCTGCCACTGCAGTGCCACTCCTAGATGGGCCACATGTTTGTGTCGCCCACTTGTGTCGCTTAGCTTAGTCATCCAGCTACCTCGGTGCAACCTTTTGGCCTAAAAACAATATTGTGAGGTGTGAGGTGTTCAGAATAGACTGGAAATAAGTGAAAATGAATGTTATTGAGGTTAATAATAGCGTAGGAGTGAAAACAAACAAAAAAACAGGATTTTAGTAGTTTTTATGCTTTTTAAAAAAAAAATCAGAACCCAAAACCCAAAACTTTGAAGGGGGTGTTTTGGCAAAACCCATTAGAACCCAAAACCTTAAGGTAATCAGAACCCAAAACCCAAAACACGAAAAGTGGCCGGTGCAAAACCTAGTGATATCAGACGTTTCGGAGCCTGGTCAGATCTGGGGGCTGAGCTACCCCCTGACAACATGTTTGTAAAGGAAGCTCTGTCTTACCATGAAATGTATCATTTTCCATCTGAACGTCTAGATCACTAGTACCACAAACTGGTGTGTAAATCTCCTTGTCAGGGCCCCTGAGCATTAAACCATCACTGCTTGAAGATTCTGTCTGAGACTATTACCTGCTGTATCCTGTGACCAACTGATCAGAGCTTACACTCTAATCCACTCCACGGCTGTCCTGTGTTAAACCCAGTGACTCTGTCCGCTACCCAGCAGTCCTGATCCATAGTAAGCGGTCAGGAGGTACCAGCCAGCCCACAGCAAAGAGGCGCTGCAGCAGCTTTACCAGCTACCCAAAAGTTAGTGGTCCTCTGTTCCGCAAAGGAGCCCAGGGGTGGCAGCTGAATTCTCCTACAACTATTGGCATTCGCAGTCGGCGGGTGTCTGGTGGTCAGTAACAGTCAGTTACTGACGGTGAGAAGGAAACCAAGATAAACTCTGCAGAAAGAACTTCCCTCCGTTCCTCCTTCCCCCCTACTGACCGGGTGGTGAAGTAAGACCATCCGTGCACATATATTATAAATCAAATTTTAATATTAATTTACAATTATTAACATCACTATAATCATTACTAAAAATATTATTATTATTCTAAAAAAAAAAAAAATCTCCTGCGGGTTTTTAACTGCAATACCGACCGTTTTTAGTGAATGCAGCGCGAAAATTCGTGCAATTCAATTGAAAAAGAGGGAACGCTGACCCAGCGCGTTAAACATTGTGTTAATTGAATCTCCCCCACTTTGTCAGATTTCTTTCCCACTTGTATGTACAAGAAGATCTCAAGACACGAGGTCACAAC
Organism: Mixophyes fleayi; assembly: GCF_038048845.1. NCBI lineage: Eukaryota > Metazoa > Chordata > Amphibia > Anura > Limnodynastidae > Mixophyes > Mixophyes fleayi. Next base: position 273,105,564 of record NC_134406.1, read on the forward strand.
GGCAGTTCTGATGACAATGCATCATCCGATTTGTTATCCTCACCTTTATCATATTGTTACCAAAATTTAAATCTGACCTAAAACATTATGCTTATGGCATTACATGCAAGACAGTTTGGTTTGTTTTATATTCTTTTTTCAAGAGTAGATGAGTCTATTAATCATTACACTTTGCAACATTAATATTAGAGTTTTGGAATCTACGTGGCTGATACATTTATTAAAACAAGAATCAATTTGCGCAGTAAATAAATGCAGAATTTTCTTAATCGTCTCATACACATAAGAGTACAATTTGCAGTTACTCTCTGGATGATCCCCGTACACCTGTCCAGAACGGATTTTTTTTTTATACTTTCCTGTTTGGCAAAGAAGCTGAACTATTTCTGGCAGCGGAGAAGTGGAGTAATGGTGAATTTTTAGAGATCCCATAAGGTGGAGCAGGTATGCAGGATCCGTGCTGTGGAACCAGCTTGTTCAGTATCGTATGACACAATATAATGACTAATAATGCTTTAGACAAACATTAGGCAGCCAGTGGATCCCCAGCTGTTGTAGAACTATATGACCCAGCATGACCTGCCAGTAGGTCTATACCAGCTGGAGAACCACAAATTGATTTATCTTATCTGTAACAGGTTATAATGGGTAAATTTGTTATTCATGTAAACAAACTAGAAAGACAAGAGGGGAAAGAAAAACAAAAAATCACAGAACCAACAGAATATCAGTTGTAAAGAAGAAGTTATTGAAAACAGTGAATAAAAATATTATATTAAAACTGTTTTATTTTAAATATATTGTATATAAAGTACCAACAAGTTACGCAGCAGAGTACAGTTGATGTTTATTCATTTACGCCCAATCCCGACCCATTGGAGCTTATAATCTAACTTCTCTGAGACACACGCACCCACACACACATACACACACACACACTTGTTTTCATTGCATTGTGAGGACCCATGTGTGGAACATGACACACAGGAACACCCCCATCAGGGACAAACGCAGGATATGTAGAGGGGGGTTTCCACACCACGTCACCAGTGAGCGTGACCAGCATGCATGGGGGCGTGACTATAATTTTAGACAGTGCTTGGCTGCTCTCCAACTCTTCCTATCCCCATAATATACATGGGCAATATGCACTACTGTTGGGTGCATGCAGCTCTCCCTTTTCAAGCAGAGCCATGTGAAGCAGGGGCAGTGTCCAGCCACCTCAATTATATAGTGCCCCAGGCTTGGATGGGGGTTTCCATGCACTAGAAAACCCCCTCAGTTTGCCTATGTCCTTCCTAATGCCCTGTCAACAGGACAATTATATAGGTAAGTGTAGGAGCTGTTTGTCACCAGAGTTACCACTTTTTTGCTCAAAGTACTGACACGCATACCACACAGTGGGGAAAGGTTAATCTGAGGACATCCTCCACATACACTGACACCTTGGAGATTACAGTCCTGGTCAACCACCGTGTATCATTTCAACAAGTTTGATTTCTCTGTAAACTGTTATATGGTTCTTTATGTAGAATTTCACAGCCGACCAGTCCTGATCTTTTCGTGCTGATGGTACAGCCATGAGGCATGTGACGCGCTTTTCGAGCACCCAGCATGTTTGGATAAAGTTGATCATGTGCTTCTCCACAGCCTGGATCTCATCTCAATCCCAGGATTTTCTCTGCACTTCTTTACAGCCTGAAAGGAAGTAAAACTGTTCATCACAAACCTGCGGAAAACAGAGAAGACTATGTGCATAATGAAACAGTGTGCCACACCGACCTGTGGAGGTCTCGGCTGGGCACATGGAAGTGTCTCATCCGAGTGCTTGACCACTCGTCTCACTGTCACAGGGGATTGCTCACCATCTAACCTGTGGTCTGTAGCTGGACCTGTTCTAAAAAGAAACAGATATGTCAACAGGATGTGGATTTTCTCCCTCATTTTCCCCCATTTTCAATACGCGTGAAGTTCCGGCAGAACTTGCTCTCATGGTCGATAAGCGCTAGGGCCACATCTTTGTGGAGATCTGAAGTATCTTTTGAAGAGAAGGTAGTCATCAACATTTTGGAAACTTCCCCTTCCCTTCTTCCATTTAACAAGATCACCCGTGCCAGGGTGACTTTTGCAAGCAGTGCCCAGTGGTTAACTGTAGGATCGGTGGATAGAACGCTTCGGTAGGCTTGCTGCTTCTCATCAAGGTGCAAGTGCATCTTTTTCACATCTTTCGTGAAAGGTAAGAGCTGAGGCATGTTCCACTTGGACTTGTTCAGAGCTTTCAAGGCAGCCGAAGAGATCAACTCGCTCCATCATAGTACTGAAGTTGTTTACATCTGTATTGGCAGCAGTACAGCCCTCCATCGTGGCTCAGCACGCCACAATGCTCACTATTTTTTGCAAGCTGTGCCCAACCTTTAGCACCAGAGAGGGTGTCTTAAATGTTCCTGTCTCCTCATCATAGCCAGCTACCAGCTTCACAGCTTCTACTACATGAAGAAAGTTTGATGGGATGGTAAAGTCTTCCTTCCTCTCCAAAGGGGTAGCTCTTCTGGCCTGTAGCAGTGACCTGCCCATTTCACCAAGCTTCTGACAAATGTACTCGTGAATGCCAACATCTGAACCGACCCGGTTGAAGAGATGCTGCTCCATCTGCATGATGCATCTGTAATTTTTAACTGCGAGTAAGATATCATCTTGGGTCAAGTCTCTCAAGAGCTTCCAAAAGCCACCACTGATGTCAGGTGGAACAGGCTGAGCAAAGGTGCACAGAAACTGATTTTTGCCAGGTGTGGTATTGTTTCCCCTACAGGTTTAGCTGACATCTCTTCATGTGTCACCACAGGTATTTTTTTGCAAACAAACCTTGGCAGGCTGCACAGTGAATGAATCCTTCGGCATCCATCTCTATGTCTGGGAGATTGTACTGGACCAGAGCGCTACGTCCTGTCCTCATCAACTCGGCGTTGTGCGGATTGTAAAGATGTGCCAATTACATGCAACTTTCTGTTGAGTGCTTGTGGAATTTGATGACCCAGTCTCATTGAGGTGAACATGCTCCACATACAGGGCTATTTTTGAGAGGGGCTTCTCACAGTACAGGGAGTACTGCCTTTTGTTATATGCTCTGGAGCCATCAAAGTTTTTGGATACCGTTTGGATGGACACAAACACAGATATAAACACACACACTCATACATACAGAAGGACACACAGGGCCAGAGCTAACCTAGGTGGTTGCTTGTGATGCCAGGGCATAGGGGCGCCTAAAAAACTGGATGAGTGACGTAATGTCGTTCATTCAGTGTCTTTATTTTCACTGCAGTGTCCCCACACTGGGCGCTGGCTGCTGACACGGAGGGGCAGCCGCTGGTTTCTTCTCCATGTTTGTAGGGGGCTGGATGTGTAACGCTGGGCTATGATGTCACTTCTCAGAGCCATGCTACCAGGAAGAGAAGCAGGTGGGCAACCAGGAGAGGGGGAGGGACAGCAGGAACAAAGGCCCTAGTCTGCCTGTGTAGTAGGAGGAGCCAACAACCTTTGTGGTCACACCCCCTTTTGGGCTATAGAAGGGACCTCAAGCAGTTTCTGTATTGGTGTCCAAAATTCCTTTTGGTGGCCCTGGCGGCTCTGAGGGATGGGGACACCCAGAAATCATGCACCGGCCCCACAGACACACACTTATATACACACACACACACACACACACACATATATACACACACACACACTAGTGTAATTTTGGTTACATTGACATTCCAGTGTGTTTGGACTGCAGGAAGAAACGGGAGTACCAGGAGGAAACAAACGCAGGAACATCATACAAACTCCACACACATACAAACCTGGCTGGATTCACAGCTCCAATATTAACCACTCTAAAAAAATAACAAAACATAATTGCAGACCACATATTCTAAATGAGGAAATGCTTCTCACTGACAGCGTGGGAAAGCCCCCTAGATTATAAATAGACTACGTGTCTTTCAATATTTAATTTTGCAGTGCGTGTTCCCCCATAGAGGAACTAAGTTCTTGTTGTGCTGTTTATGGTTTCTTATTTTGCCAAGCTGGATCAAGAGGAATATTTTGGGTTCTTCAAGAGTGAAGAACAACTACCTGTGGAATTTTTTTGGGGGCGGGGTTAATTTTTTTGGACAGCTACAGGACCTTGGAATGTTTTGGTTTTCATTATTGACTCAAGCCTTAGGAATTAAAAGCTTAATTACAGATGAAGAAAACAGTCGGTATGTACAGTCATGGCCAAAAGTTTTGAAAATTATACAAATATAATTTTTCACAAAGTTTGCTGCCTCAGTTTTTATGATGACAATTTGCATATATTCCAGAATGTCATGAAGAGTGATCAGGTGAATTGCAATTAATTTCAAAGTCCCTCTTTGCCATGACAATGAACTTTATCCTAAAAACAAAATTTCCCCTGCATTTCAGCCCTGCCACAAAAGGACCAGCTGATATCAGGTCAGTGATTCTCTCGTTAACACAGGTGAGACTGTTGCTGAGGACAAGGCTGGAGATCACTCTGTCATGCTGATTTAGTTAGAATAACATACTGGAAGCTTTAAATGAGCTCATTGTTCTTCCTCTGTTAACCATTGTTTACTGCAAGGAAACACGTGCAGTCATCATTGCTTTGCACAAAAATGGCTTCACAGGCAAGGAAATTGCTGCTAGTAAGATTGCACCTAAACCAACCATTTATCGGATCATCAAGAACTTCAAGGAGAGAAGTTCAATAGTTGTGAAAAAGGTTTAAGGGCGCCCACGAACGTCCAGCAAGCGCCAGGACTGTCTCCTAAATTTAATTCAGCTGCGGGATCAGGGCACCACCAATGCAGAGCTTGCTCAGGAATGGCAGCAGGCAGGTGTGAGTGCATCTGCACGTACAGTGTGGCGAAGACTTTTGGAGGATGGCCTGGTGTCAAGAAGGCCAGAAAAGAAGCCACTTCTCTCAAGGAAAAATATTGCCTGATATTCTGCAAAAGGTACAGGGATTGGACTTCTGAGGACTGGGGTAAAGTCATTTTCTCTGATGAATCCTCTTTCAGATTGTTTGGGGCATCTGGAAATGCTTTTTCGGCAAAGGAAAGGTGAGCGCTACCATCAGACCTGTGTGATGCCAACAGTAAAGCATCCTGAGACCATTCATGTGTGGGGAAGCTTCTTAGCCAGGGGAGTGGGCTCACTCACAGTTTTGTCTAAGAACACAGCCATGAATAAAGAATGGTACCAAACATCCTCCAAGAGCAACTTCTCCCAACCATCCAAGAACAGTTTGGTGAAGAACAATGCCTTTTCCAGCATGATGGAGCACCTTTCCATAAGGCAAAAGTAATAACTAAGTGGCTCGGGGATCAAAACATCGAAGGTTTGGGTCGATGACCAGGAAACTCCCCAGACTGTAATCCCATTGAGAACTTGTGGTCAATCCTCAAGAGGCGGGTGGACAAACAAAAACCCACAAATTCTGACAAACTCCAAGCATTGATTACGCAAGAATGGGCGGCCATCAGTCAGTATGTGGCCCTGAAGTTGATTGACAGCTGCCAGGGCCCAACTGCAGAGGTCTTCAAAAAGAAGGATCAACACTGCAAATATTGACCTTTGCATAAAGTTAATGTAATTGTCAATAAAAGCCTTAGACACTTATGAAATGTTTATAATTTTACTTCAGTATAACATAGCACATACTTGCCAACTCTCCCGGAATATCCAGGAGACTCCCGAAATCTGTGTCATTCTCCGGGGCTCCCGGGAGAGAGGGCAATCCTCCCGATTCCCGGGCGACAGTGGAAATTGAATGGGGGAGGCGGGGCTTATCGGCATCACGGGCGCATCATTGTGGACCCGCCCCCTTGTTTTATTGGACGGAAAAAGTGGTGACAGCTTTGGGGGCGGGGCTAACGGCTCGATTCTTCGAGCCCCGCCCCCACACGTCCACCTGACCCCCGGGCCTCCCGGAACTTAACCTGCCAATGTTGGCAACTATGACATAGCAACATCTGATAAAAAGGTCTAAAAACACTCAAACAGCAAACTTTGTGAAAACCAATACTTGTGTCATTCTCAGAACTTTTGCCCATGACTGTATATCTGGAGTTTAGTATTTTTAATACAATTATGTGGTGTAAAAAAGGTCTATGATTTATTTAAATTTTATTTTTTTTAATTTGCATGTGGTATAAAAGAGGTGTGTGTTTTATTTAAATTTTAGTTTGTGGTACTACATTGATCAGCTAATCCTGGGTGTCTGAGTATGCTGGCACTTGTGGTTCTCCAAGTGCTAGTATGCCCAGGCTGCAATGGGTATGCTGCCGCTTGTAGTGCTACAAGCACCAGCATGTCCAAACTGGCTGCCTGGGCTGGATGGGATCTGTAGTTCCACAAATGAAAATAGTGTTTAATTCATTTCTTCCATTATTTTTTTTTACAGTTTATTACCCCACACTCACTGCCCAGGGGAAGAAGCCTGATGCTTTCAGCATGGAGCTGGGTATCCCTAGAGGGGGAGCACACATTGTTTTGCAGACCCCCAACTCCCTTAGGGATCCAGCCCTTTGTTGGACAGCCTGAGGCTGTGTGCGATTATGGCAGGGGGACCCCACGCTGCGGGCTCCCCTGTTATAGAGCCACCTGGCCCGGCTGGCTTGCCTTGTGCTAGTTATTGTAAAATTGGGGGACCCCGCAATTTTTTCCCACCGATTTTGCGGCTACCAGCACTAGGCTGGCAGCACAAGGGTTAATATTGCAAATGCCCCTTCCCAGTCCATGTCACTTCCCTAACGCTGACGCTGCAGCAAGTGTCCTTTGCGTGCGCTGGCGAACAGAACAGGGCGGCACTCATGGCCGTATCTGCCGGTTCTGGGCATGCGCAGTGATTTTGCGGAGATACGCTCAATATCGGGGGATAAGCATACTTGCCAACTCTCCCGAAATGTCCAGGAGACTCCCGGGCGAGTGTGGCAATCTCCCGAATTCTGCCCACTTCACTAGAAAGTGCCCCACTTCCTAGTGAAGTGGGCAGAATTAGATCCCAAACGCCGCGATTCCCGGTGAATTGCGGCATTTAGCCCCGCCCCCCGCTGTCAAATGACGCAATTTGCATCATTACATCGCGGGGGCGGGGCCAAAATGACGCAATTTTGGCGGCCCGCCCCCCACACGCCCACCTGCTGCAGAGAGTCTCCCGGACACCAACTTAAAAAAGTTGGTAAGTATGGGGATAAGTCCCTTGATGAATCAGTCCCAGGGAATCTGCAACTTGGATGAAACATTACAAGACACAAGGAACTTTATTAAACATTAATAACAGCAACATAGACAACAGGAAACAATAACTTTTTTAGAAGTGAAAATCTTCCTTTGGACTTCCTGTAAACAAATATAGGAAATTGATACCTTCAATTTCACATTTCTGGAAAGCCATGCCTGTGGGTATAAGTCATGTGCTTAATAATGAAAAACGTACCAATTTTTACTTATTTGCCACATGTTTGAACATTAAACATGACTGATGAATCATTGTGGGGCAAAATGCTGCAAAATAATGCTTACATTGTAAATTGGCGTATAACACTTTCCACTTGTAAGAACAATTAAGACTACTGTTATCTGGCCAGTATCTATAGTACTGGAGAATTAATGATTTCAGGTTTTTGGGGTGACCTTCATCTCCTATCAAAACAATCATTGTCATGGGCCTTGAAATCAATGGGCAAAAATGTATAAAAATTATTACCGTACATTTGACTAAGTGAAGAGCATCTTATTGCTATCAGTCTTAAGTGTAGGAATAGAACATCCTGCTAGAATTCTCACAGCAGCACATAGTATTTCAGGATACGATTTTCCCTGTGTGTGATTAAGTTAGTAGGGACAGGGCTGCAGTCATAGGCAGTTGTAAGTACCATTTGCATTCAGATATGAGTTGCAGGCAATTGCATCCATTGTCGTAATGTCTGCTTCTGAGCATGCGCTAAGCTAATACTGCATGCAAATACGAATCAGTAAGGAAGTGAATGGAGGCAGCAGTAAGCCACAGACTGAGACTTACCCGTATATACTCGAGTATAAGTTGACCCGAATATAAGCCGAGGTACCTAATTTTACCACAAAAAAATGGTAAAACTTATTGACTCGAGTATAAGCCTAGGGTGGGAAATGCAGCAGCTACTGGTAATTTTTTTAGATTTATTCATTATTATGTTTTTAATTTACATCTCTATATGCATTTTTATATCATGTGTGTTGTTTGCTTGTCGTCTAAGTAATGGATTGTTAACCAATTTATGACTTTCCAAAATGTATTTAGCGCACATATACACTGTGGTGAAAAGGCTTTAACATGTTTAAATGGTTGAAAGATGTTACAATTACCTTGGTGGTGTAAGGGGGTTCAGGGTGCATTGAGTGGCGTTAGGCCATCGCTCCAGTATGTGGTGTGCCACGGAAATCCTCTATCCTTATGGTTCAGTCTGGATTCCGTGGGACTTGGGGGTGTTGCCTGCCTTCCATGCTCCAGAGTTCCACAAAAAAGGAAGGCAGCGATGGGAACAGCTACAGTAAATCTCAAGCAGGCACTGCGCTGCGCCCTAGAGTCTCTAGGGAGCAAAGCTCCACAGCCGAGTTTCTGGCTACAGCCTTTTCCTTCCCCCGCAGTGGAACGCATGTGCGTTCCACTGCGGAACTTAACAACTGAGGGACGGGACACCAGGTAAGTTCACCCTGTATAAGCCGAGGGGGCCTTTTTTAGCATACAAAAATGTGCTGAAAAACTCGGCTTATACACGGGTATATACGGTATATAATGGAAGGAGCAGGGTCCCCCAGCAGCACAGAGTATATCATTAGATGAGTGATGTGTTAGTGAGGACAGGGCTGCATGTGACAGGGGCAGTGACATGATGTGAGGAGGGGAATGGAGGCAACAGGAAGCCATAGACTGAGAGTTATAAAGTGGAAGGAGCAGGGTCCCCCAGCAGCACAGAGTATATCATTAGATGAGTGATGTGTTAGTGAGGACAGGGCTGCATGTGACAGGGGCAGTGACATGATGTGAGGAGGGGAATGGAGGCAACAGGAAGCCACAGACTGAGAGTTATATAGTGGAAGGAGCAGGGTCCCCAGCAGCACAGAGTATATCAGGAGATGAGTGATGTGTTAGTGAGGACAGGGCTGCATGTGACAGGGGCAGTGACATGATGTGAGGAGGGGAATGGAGGCAGCAGGGAGGCACAGACTGATAGTTATATAGTGGAAGGAGCAGGGTCCCCAGCAGCACAGAGTATATCAGGAGATGAGTGATGTGTTAGTGAGGAAAGGGCTGCATGTGACAGGGGCAGTGACATGATGTGAGGAGGGGAATGGAGGCAACAGGAAGCCACAGACTGAGAGTTATATAGTGGAAGGAGCAGGGTCCCCACAGCAGCACAGCGTATATCAGGAGATGAGTGATGTGTTAGTGAGGACAGGGCTGCATGTGACAGGGGCAGTGACATGATGTGAGGAGGGGAATGGAGGCAGCAGGAAGCCACAGACTGAGAGTTATATAGTGGAAGGAGCAGGGTCCCCACAGCAGCACAGATTATATCAGGAGATGAGTGATGTGTTAGTGAGGACAGGGCTGCATGTGACAGGGGCAGTGACATGATGTGAGGAGGGGAATGGAGGCAGCAGGAAGCAACATACTGAGAGTTATATAGTGGAAGGAGCAGGGTCCCCACAGCAGCACAGAGTATATCAGGAGATGAGTGATGTGTTAGTGAGGACAGGGCTGCATGTGACAGGGGCAGTGACATGATGTGAGGAAGGGATTTAGATGAAGAACTGCAACACTTGAACATTCCCCAATAACCTGATTTAGTACTTTGAAATCCATTTGCAGCAAGTTCCAGCATCACCCTGTGCTCTGTGCTCCATTCTGTTTACATCATGGTGGATAAAGCAGAATCATGCAATCAGCTGCCTTAGGCTCCTGGATCAAGATTTTACTTTATTTTAATTTGCAGCAGGTAAGTATTTGACAGACAGTCGGTGGAACTAAACCTTTCTATTAGAGGGGGAGGGGTTTATGTGATAAGATCTGGTTGGTTGGATATTAATAATATAAGTGAATAAACTATATTAGTTGTGAATGGATAAAATGTAACATTAACATTCCTGTCTCCACTGACTTGTACATGTTGTATATCCCCTGTGGAGCGACAAAACAGCCCTTTCATCTTCTTGTATTTATGACCATTAAGTGTTGGAAGGACATGTAAAACATTTAAGGCTATAAATGTAAATAAATATGACTGTAAGGGTATAAATCATGAATATCTGGCTTTGTTGGAAGGGCGTGGGATTACTCTTCTCCACACTATGGAAATTTGGCCTCAATTGTGGCTTTTAAAAATTTAATTGCTCAATTTATTTTAAAGCTAAGTCGCCAAAACATAAACATATTTATTTTCCATTAATGTTTGTGTTACTTTTATTGTTTCGTACGGCTACACCTATTGGGGAGCTCGGCTTGACGTCAGAGTAGTGACCCCTATTTTCTGGTAATATTTATTACTACTTTATCATATATGATCTATTGTTACATTGTGGAATAGACTCACAGGATTGGTCTTGGAGTATGTGGAAGTACTCATACTACTATACTGTAGCTTATTTTTACTACCTAATATCCCACTTTGGGTATTTTGTCATAACAGGAGCTAAGTTCTGATAAGCTTCTCCTTTCGCTCTTGTTAGAAGCCTTTGCGTTAAACAAAGGAGATCCTGAAAACATGACCTGCTCGCAGTGATTTAGGACTGCAGTGCAAAACTCTGCTCTAAAGAGCCCTCTAATGTTATAGGTACCTTTCATTGGCATTTATAATATGTAAATGTCAGCTCACGAGACTATCTCTGTGTTATTATTGGTGCTGATGCCTGACAGTAGCCACGCCCACTCTCCCCACCACCAGTTACAATTGTTATTCCGTTACCATTTATATCATGTGTTTGCCACGTATTACGGACACTTTAGTGGCGGCTATAAGTGAAAGATTGTAATAATAGTAATATTATTAAGATTCCCTCAATGTACAGTGCTCTATAATATATTAGCGTCTTTATTAATAAAATATAATAATAATACTAGTGATTGCGTTCATTACAAAACTACAGTAAGTGTGCAGCATTATAAGTTTATACTGTACATTATATGGCTGTATTAAGGTGCGTGATGTATATTTTATATTTATTTTGCAGTTAATGTTCTGTTCACATTAGCTGCTTCTTTCGTCTCGATACAGAGAAAGACAATATCTGCAGTCGATTCTACTGTATATTACAGAATTGGTGTCTTCATTAAGTCTTCATTTGCTTTTTTTTTTCTAATTGCAACATTTTTTAATTAATATTTAATTTGAATCGTCTTTCTCATTTCTCCAGAACTGGCTGCTGGAAATTTGACCTAAAATCTAAAACAAAAATAGATATCACGGCAGGTCTGAAACCGCGTGCCAGTTATATTTATAGAGCAGAAAGATGTACGTCGGCTTTGAAAAGACGGGCGATGGTTTGTGAAACCCCCTATCACAGTGTGCGCTTTATATCAGACAATCATTTCCATGACAACACACGGTCACCGGTGGGCTCCGCACACTACTAAGAAACGCAGATGATGGTGTGAGTGTGAACCACTGTGTGGCTGTGTTAGTTGGCACCAGAGATCCGTGATGTCAGGATGATATCACCCCTTTCATTAGCCAACTTTTCCAGCTCTGCTCTTCTGGGAGACCCTGTTTGTGTTTACTTTTCGTTTTGCGCTGTGAAAAAGGTCACGGACTGAGTCCTAACTACTTTATTATGCTGTCGTTCAGTGAGAAAACTCGCAGCACTTAACCTGCGGCCACCCAGTAAAATCTCCAGGATGACTAAGTTAAAACAGCAAAACTACCAAACGCTCCACGTGTTTGACCCTATTACCAGTAGTGAGAACTGGGGGAAGACTGAGAAATGTAGGCTCATATAAAACATGGGAGGTGGGGGGGGAGGGGGGATAATAAACTTGTTTTACATAGTTACAGCGTCTATTTTACCAAATATATTTGTGATATCCAGCCAGCAGGGGGGATCGTTTATCATCTTTTCACAGCCAGCTGTAAATCAATTTAGGATATTGTGGGTTAAAGCAACAATGGAACTACTGGGCAGGTGTGGCAGCCAGGATTCCATACTTGCCCACTCTCCCAGACTGTCCAGGAGACTCACAAATTCTCTGACTTCCGGGAGAGCAAGCTGTCCTCCCTCACCATGCCCACTTCCTAGTGAAGTGGGTGGGATGGGAACCTTGGCCAAAATTATGATATTCGATGTGCCAGAAAGTTGTCAACTATGTACGCGGCATTGAGGTGATGGGGGCCAGACGAATTCCCAAGGCCCCCCCCACCCTGCTGTCAAATGAAGCAGGTGCATGCACCCCGAACTGCGCGTGCACAGAAGAGGACAGAAGAGGACAGAAGAGGACAGAAGAGGACCCCTCTCTCAGCTCTTTTGAAATTTGTGGGGCTGGAGAAGCTAGAGCAGCTTCGCTGGGCCCAATACCCAGATTTTGCTATTGGGCCCATCATTGTACTGTACCACCCCTGGGCTAGAGCTACCTGTATATGGAATGTAAAACAATGATATAATATGGAGCCTAGAGCTTGTCAAGAAACAGAATTAGGCCTCATACACATTGACGTTATTTAAAGTGTTTAATGTGCATTCCCAAAGACTATTTTACATGTTAATGTGAAAAAATAAAGTAAGGGAATTAGCCTGTACGCTTCAGTACAAATCGCTGCAAATTTTTTTCATATTCGAAAATGAAAAGAAAAATAAACCTTCCACGACCTTAGCACCGAATCTGAGTACATCACTGTTAAAAGTAAAATATACAAAAAGGTCCACATACTGTTCATAGTATGCACAGTGTAAAATAAAACATTTCCCACATACTGTACATAACGTGCACAGTGTAAAATAAAACATTTCCCACATACTGTACAGAACGTGCACAGTGTAAAATAAAACATTTCCCACATACTGTACATAACGTGCACAGTGTAAAATAAAACATTTCCCACATACTGTACATAACGTGCACAGTGTAAAATAAAACATTTCCCACATACTGTACATAACGTGCACAGTGTAAAATAAAACATTTCCCACATACTGTACAGAACGTGCACAGTGTAAAATAAAACATTTCCCACATACTGTACATAACGTGCACAGTGTAAAATAAAACATTTCCCACATACTGTACATAAACTGCACTGTGTAAAATAAAACAATAAAAAAATTGGACTGCACCTCCCCCCATATCCTCAACTATTCCCAGTGATAGACAGCCAAAACCTCACTTACACTAAAACAGAGTGATCAGTAGAACATGGTCCCCTTGCCATAGAGAGAATCAGTCCCAGGATGGTCAGCACAGGACTGGTACCTCTATGCGAGGAAGGGAGCACCAAAATCAGTGTATCCCCCCGCCTTCACCTGCGGCTACCAGCCCCATGCTGCAAAGCTGAACCCCCTATACTGTTGGGGCTGTGGTAATTGGGATTCCTGGTGTATCAATTTTGCCGTCCAACAGCCCGCAGTATAATGTATAGAGGTCCCTAAGATCCCAACCCATTAAACCAAAAAGTAAGAGAACACACACATTAATAAATAAACTATCATTGAATTAGAGACCCCAAACCTTTATTAAATATCAAATAAAATCTTATTTTCTTCCTTTCCGTGTCCACCATACAGTAATCCAAATAGATTAAAAATCTTCAACAAAAAAGATCCTCCCCCCACCCACTGTTTACAAACCACAGGCTTATAAAAGTTTGGAGGTCACATGACCCCTTCACCAGTAGCCAATTATAAACAGTCAGCAATTTTATACTTATTTGACTACCAGAGTGACACACCGACACGTCCATTAAATCTTGCCCACTTCCTGGAGCCTCCATCAGCCATCAGTAGTGTTGGCTGATGGAGTTCTGTACCCTGCCCTGCCCTAATCTGTAATTGCTGCTCCCTCTAAGAACCTCCGGACACAATGGAAGGATGCGGGGAGGTGAAAAGGTCCCAGAGAATGGGGTTTGTATTGTGCATTGTAAATGCAATCAGCACAAATGCTGAAGATTATCTTTAAAATATTGCAATTATTGGAACTAGTCATCCCAAATGTACAAAATGGAAAAAGTAAGCAAATAAAATCTTCCTCAACCACTTTAATATATCAAATATATGTCATATTTAAGCTAGAGCTCCACCTTTGTATTTAGAGTTCCAGCCTAAGTGTTATCATAATGTAATTCTCCCCAAAATTGGAACCTGCGCAAATCCTTTTTTGCAACTAGGAGGCACATTTATCAATGTTAACATAAAGGGAAAAATAGTTTTTAATCCTTATCGCATTGATTAGGATTGAACTATTTCTCAAATTTATGTAGAACCCAACACAGAAACAGCAGTTTTGATAAACTGCTATTTCTGTGATAAAAAATTCATACTTACCACGTCCTCTTCGGAATGCGCTGTCTCCTGATCTCCAACTATGTTTTCCTTCATACTGCAATTGCGCATATGCAGTTCCAAGAACTGGACAAGCGCAAAAACATCCCCGCTCTGTCTCTGCAACTATCGTTGCAGAGAGCGAGCGGTGAGTGACAGGGAGGGATCATGTGATCCCTCCACAGATGCGCTGTCCAGCTCTGCTCTCCAGAGCAGAGCTGACAGCACTGAAATTTTTCAATTATGATAATGTACAAGTTGTTAGATTGCGAGAGGGAGCAGTCACCATACTATTGAATGGTGACTGCTCCCAAAGCAGAATGCAAAGTAGCAGATATCCACGATATCTGCTGCGATGCACCTTTCATAAATATGCGGCACAATCCAACTTGCGTTGGAGTTACGGAAAGAGAGTGAAACTGTGCAGAACACAAAACTATTTTATGTAGGAAATATACTGATGAATGACACAAATGGCAGCAAATATACCGTACATACTTCTCTATTGTAACCTCACAACAAATCGTGCACTTTTTTCTTCTGCAGAAATGACTGTACTTGTGTATATGGCTGAGCCAGTAACAGACTATTGCCCCCCCCCTCTTGTATTTTAGTCCGTGTAATAAATTGTATGTCACCGTGCAGCTGAGCATTTGGGTGAGCAGAATTTTCCATGTTTTGGGTAACTTTAGCTCATAATCACGTATTTCTGGCAGGGGTCAAATTGTGCAAAGCCTCCAGTAAAACCATATGGATCTTGGCACGGTGCGGCTATATCATAGATTATGTTGTGTTTTTAACTTCTTGTGACTGAGCTTTCCCAAAACGTCCTGATGAGCTGTGAAGGTACTGAGATTTTGCTTTACAACCCTAGCGCCCGGCGCGGACTCGCTTCCAGCTGAATCTGATAGGGCCGGTTAGACGGGATCTAGGTGTGTATCCCTGTGACAATACAGCTGGCACCCTCGTGGCTGAACAATGACTCACCAAAGAGACTTTATTAAAAACAATTGAATTTCTCGCAGCTTGGATTTATTTCCTGTGATCCTCGTCTCTGAAACATTGTGTAGAGTTAAGAATAACGGTCTCCACCCTCTGCCTAATTAGCGGCTTTACAGCGTGTGCGGAGGGACATAACTCACACTAATAAATGCAGGTTAGCAGCTTGGAGGATCAAACACGTGTAATAAGATTTACAGCGCGTGCAGAGAGCTGGATACGGCTGCATCAGGCGCAGAATGAAGAGCAGAGCGATATATGAGGGCAATAAAAAAAAACAATAAAAGTGACTAACGATATAAAGACTCAACTGTTAGCAAAGAAATGAAATAAAAATCTAAAATAATAGAGTAGTTAAAGTTGCCGGAGGGAATGTACTATAATTACTCGTAGTCAGGCCCAGAGGTGAGTGGGTCCGGTGACGGCTGTCAAACTGCTACATTGGGGCTACCGCTCTACCCTCTGCACCGGGATGGTTGTATATTTCGACCACCCAAAAAAAAATGTTGCTATGGCACTCAGCAATTTTGTGTGTCGCCCCTACTTGTTGTGCAAACAGAAAAAATAAACTATCTACTGCTAAAGCTTCTTCTCGCAGCCATAGTAATTCTTATTTATCAATAAGTTTTTGACAGGACAGCTCAGTGTTGCTCAGATCCCTGGCGATACCGGCTGACAGGGGTAAGAGGAGTCTAACCGCTGCCCAGGCCGGCGCTTGGTAACGCTGCGCACTGGCTTGGACTTCGGCTGTCAGTTCCAGATTACTTAGAAATAAAATAAAGTTGTAAGAAGGTAAAAAAAAATAGAAAAAAGAATAGTTCTGTAACCCTCTATTGCTGTGTGTGGTCCGGGTGAGGATGGGCAGGTAAAGCATCTTCTCATCTGTGCTTTCTTCTCTGCCCTGGCGGTGTGAGCATAAGAAACCAGAGGGTCCCCATGAGGTTTACAACAATGTCTGTTAAGTGGGGACACAGGTGTGGTAAGATGATGGGGCAAGGCAATAATTGTGGCAGTAAGTTGGGTGTAACACCTGCTCTAAATTGCAAAATCTAAAATATTTACATGCAATCTTCCAGCACCATATTTGGGTTCCAAATAAAAGTAACTAATACATATATATATATATATCTATCTATATATATATATATATATATATATATATATATATATATATATATTTATATATATATATATATCTTATCTATAACAGTTTTTAGGTGTTTGACATAGAGATGCTCAGGTTCAGTTTTCTGGAAATCGTGCCCACCCGAACTTAGGGGACCCGAGTAGGCTGGCGAGCCGGCTCTTTACTTTTGCGCATCCTCGGATCTGTATCAAGGCAAAACGACATTGTCGGATCTCGCGGGTTTTGGATTCCACAAGTACCTCCCTCCCCAGGAGATCCAGCGCCATTTGTCACACAGAAACAGGGGTAGCAGTGTTCTTGTCACTCTCCAGTCTCCAGTGACATTGCTCAGTGCCATTGCTCCTACAGAAACAGGAGGGGTAGCATTGTTCTTGTCACCTGCCTCTCTGCTCCCAGCATATCATCTCTGGGGTAACATCACTCAGATGCTGTGTCTCTCAGTCATACCGTTATATTCTGAGGTAATGCAGTATATTCTCCCTTGACTGAGCTCTCCCTTCTGTCATAGCCACACTCTGAGGTAATTTCTCCCTCATCTGTCCCATTTCACTCATATTCTCTCTGTCATGATGGTTCTCATGGCAGCAGACCACGGATCAGCTGCCATATTTGCGGACGGATCCTGGGACTTCCTCCCCTGTGTACTGGGTCCCCGGCTGTCACTCTCTCACCACACAATATCTGATCAGCTGATACCAGCCTGATGTTCCTGAGTAACCGTTCCTGATGTGTCTCCTCTAGATCCTAGTGCTGGGGCCACACATTTAGTCACATTTAGTCACTGGGAGGTGTGAATAACAATTCCAGAGGGGACGTTACATTTCGTTTTTCTTAAAAGAAAGATAAAAACACTTTATTTAAATAGATAAAGCATTTTTCCAGCTATCACCATTCTGAGATGGCTTTAGCTATAGGAGGACATTTGTGGTACTCTACCACCAGTGTTCATGATAAATAGGTTTCATCAGGAGGATTCATTGACTGCCCCTGGTGAAGGCTGATTTAAATTCAACTCCCCGGTTTTTTAAGGGCTCTTGCCCCTCTGAATTATAGACCCCTATGTGTTTAGACAGAAGGTTGTTAGTAGAAGATGCTCAAAATTGTTTCTTGAACCAGTTCAAGAGTTTAAAAATTTGCAATAAATTTGGAAACTTCAGAGCACAATTCAAAGCAAAGTTAATAGGTTCAACGACGTCTCAGCTGGTTCAAACACGTCCGAATTTATTCAAGCTTAAATAACTACATGGTATATAATTTAAAAAAATTAAAAATGTAAAAAGAACAGCGAATTCCAAGTTGAACTCAAACAGTATTTTTTGCTGTTTGAATCACTATGAAAGGTACTAATGTAAGCTGGAGCAGGCAGATAAAGTAAGGACAGATTTGTGTCACCCATACAAACTCCTTTCAGTCAACACAATTTTGCTGACTATGAAAACGACATTAAGTTTGAGATTTATCAGTGGGTGTTTTCTCATCTTCCTAATTCTGTTAGAAGGACAGAGTTAAGATAAAACATAAGTTTATCATCTCCTAATTTCCATCTTTTGCTTAGAACAAAGGGTCAGGGTGTGACTGTCATGTTATAACTTCTATTCACAAGGAAATAAATCTACTATTAGTTTAGTAGTTAAATAAATTACTGGCCCAGGAAAAGACAAACGTGCTGAAGCAATTCAAATATATTGCAAAACTGTATTAAAATCTATTTATGTATAAATAGTTGTTAGAAATTATACTATAGGCTGTATAAATTACGGAGATGTTGCCACAAAATCAGAGATTTGTGAGAAGTTTATTTCGTGTCGTAAAGAAGTGAAAAAAAAAAGTGCAGCGTATAAAAGAAAAACTTGAAAAGATAAAATAATTGGGCAGCACGGTGGCTCAGTGGTTAGCACTTCTGCCTTACAGCACTAGGGTCATGAGTTCAATTCCCGACTATGGCCTTATCTGTGAGGAGTTTGTATGTTCTCCCCGTGTTTGCGTGGGTTTCCTCTGGGTGCTCCGGTTTCCTCCCACACTTCAAAAACATACTGGTAGGTTAATTGGCTGCTAACAAATTGACCTTAGTCTCTCTGTCTGTCTTTGTGTATGTTAGGGAATTTAGATTGTAAGCTCCAATAGGGCAGGGACTGATGTGAGTTCTCTGTACAGAGCTGTGGAATTAGTGGCGCTATATAAATAAATGGTGATGATGATGATGACTGGATGACGTCATTGCCATGGGCGACGCTGTTAACGCTGCTCTTAAGGGGGTAATGTAACTATGGGGCCAGTTACATTACCCCCAAGAGCATCGTTAACAGCGTCAAATATGTCAATGATGTCATCCAGTCCTGCCGGCGTCTTCTTTCTTTGGGATTGCTTCAAGTAGCTTCACAGAAGAGTCATGATGGATCCTCGTCGGGAAAGCGGCCACCCGGACTCAAGATGTCGTGGTAAGTCTTGTCGGTGCAGTAAGCATCGTTATGCTGAATACCACCGAGTCCAACTGTAGAGGTATAAAGGTGCTTTGTTGCACTGCAAATGCACAGAACAAATGCAGCCGTATTTAGAGTAACTTGCGCCTGTAGAGGCAGATGGTTGAAGAAGAAGTATTGGGTGCTTCTCCCTCCCAAGTGCCCCCCTCCTCAGGAATAATTCCCTTAGGTGTGGCAACCCCCCACCTCTAATTGGTGCTTGTATTTCCACTAACATCAAAATGCTCTAGACGCCATGGGCATGCTGGTACTTGTAGTTCCACAATACTACTTACTCTAATTTTCACTTTACATTATTACCTACATGAGTGAAATCACCATTTTGCGGCTGTACGTTTGAGCTAACATTCAGGCAGCAAAATTACATTCAACTCTATATGAGGTCCATAGATTTTGGGAGTGATGCACTTATTTGTTCTCACCTCTGGAAGGCAGGAAAGTCTGATTACTGCTGTGGGCTCTCAGATTGTGGAAGTTTGGAGGCAACAAGATGCAAGATCAAGAAGGGCAAATTTCACCTGTAAATCGAGGATCAAGTGGTTTGTACAAATCAGAGGTGTGGTTTAAACAAACAAAAACACAGTTGGGGGTGGGAATGAAGGGTAACTCTGCTCAAATAATGTGTCCCTAACTCATTATGCTGGTTAACTACAACTTCCCGTAATAACTACTGACTGTTACCATGCTTACAGATGTTGCCAAGGAGAGTCAGCTTTTCAAATCTGTCAAATGGTGACAAGAGTGTGTTTCTGAGTTTCCACGTGTAATTTCAGGAGTCCTATTTTAAAAATGGCAAGTTATTAAAGAAAGTTGTAACAAACCAGAATAATGGTTTTATTATTTTAATTAGGCAAAATCATACTTGAGTGGAGTTACCCTTTTAACTATTATTTTCATATTTGTAATAATGATTACAGGACACTATCCTTTAATTTATAATTAGCAATGATAGTGACCATTTAAGCATTTTCATTAAAAACATAACTCAAGAGACTCACACCTGAGCTTCTGATTAGTTTTGGAAATCCAGATGAAAGCTGCTTAGGTCCTGGTGATTCTCTGACTGTAGGTCATATGGTTGATTTTAACCTTAACAACATCAGACCGGTCCATAGATGGTCGTAGCAGGGTGCAGTAAGCAGGGTGGAGGCCCAATTCCAAGGCAAACAGGGGAGGGCTGGCAAATTTTAGCCGGGGGGGGGGGGGGTGTAAGACTCGATTCAGCAGCCTAAAGGAACATTTTAAGGGGACAAAATGCAGGTAGTCCAGTGACCCAGCCCAAGATAGCCCAATATGGGACGGGCCCGAAGTCAAATGCCCCTCTGCCCCTCAGCCCAGTGTGTCCCTGCACTCAGAGATAGCAAATCAGGAACAGGCATTTCCACTTTAAGTGGTTTTAATGTCTACAAAATACAAACTGAATAACACAAATGGAAATCCCCCCCCCCCTACACTTTTACTTGTTCACATTGAAGCTTTTCAGTAGCTGACTCCTTTGACATAACGTTGGTTGGAACAACAACAATAAGGAATACTCCTCGGTCTAATCACTCAGCCACCCCCACCCACTGAAGTCATGGTACGCCCCTCTCAGAGACGCCCGCCAAACCCTAACCTTAAGAAATGGAATGGTTCAAATGTGTCCCTGCCAAGTCCCAAGATCCCAAGCGTTGGAGCTCACTGGCGAGTGCACACTGAGTGTTTGAAGTTGTTATTTATTGAACAGTTATGGGTTTAAATAACTTGGAATTGTTTGGGGAGTATCAGCCATGCGTGTTATTTTTCCGACATTGTCCTCTAATTCTCTTTGTTTTGTTAGTAGGGTGTGTCGGGCTTTCAGGCCTCCTGTGCCTCTTTCACTCCAGTTTCACATTTTCCTCTTTCCTGGCTCGCCAGCCGCTGACCTTTCCCTCTGCCGTTAGTGTGGTCTGATGCTTTTCATCTGCTTATTGCGCTGGAAAGGTCTCTGCCTCTCAGGCGCACGAGGGGAGAATTCTCTTTATGATTTATGAGATAAACTGGCAGCGTTCTTAGACAACACACAGTAAAATCGTCTAAGTGAAAATCAGTGTGTCCGGGCCGCTGCTACCAGAACCACTGCAGGCTCTGCTTTCATTCAGAAATAATAACTGCACAGTTGGCAGCAAATTTATAGCAATTTTCATGGACACAATGCTACTGAGCCCGTGAACCAAAGCACATCGCCCTCTGTACTGTCTAATGCACTACAACCCCCATCATTGCCCTCTGTACTGTCTAATGCACTACAATCCCCATCATTGCCCTCTGTACTGTCTAATGCACTACAACCCCCATCATTGCCCTCTGTACTGTCTAATGCACTACAATCCCTATCATTGCCACTGTACAGTCTAATACACTACAATCCCCATCATTGCCCCCTGTACTGTCTAATGCACTACAACCTCTATCATTGCCACTGTACAGTCTAATGCACTACAATCCCCATCATTGCCCCCTGTACTGTCTAATGCACTACAATCCCCATCATTGCCCCCTGTACTGTCTAATGCACTACAACCTCCATCATTGCCCTCTGTACTGTCTAATGCACTACAATCCCCATCATTGCCACTGTACAGTCTAATACACTACAATCCCCATCATTGCCCCCTGTACTGTCTAATGCACTACAACCTCCATCATTGCCACTGTACAGTCTAATACACTACAATCCCCATCATTGCCCCCTGTACTGTCTAATGCACTACAACCTCTATCATTGCCACTGTACAGTCTAATGCACTACAATCCCCATCATTGCCCCCTGTACTGTCTAATGCACTACAATCCCCATCATTGCCCCCTGTACTGTCTAATGCACTACAATCCCCATCATTGCGATATGTACTGTCTAATGCACTACAATCCCCATCATTGCCACTGTACAGTCTAATGCACTACAATCCCCATCATTGCCCCTTGTACTGTCTAATGTACTACAATCCCCATCATCGCCACTGTACAGTCTAATGCACTACAATCCCCATCATTGCCCCCTGTACTGTCTAATGCACTACAATCCCCATCATTGCCCCCTGTACTGTCTAATGCACTACAATCCCCATCATTGCCCCCTGTACTGTCTAATGCACTACAATCCCCATCATTGCCCTCTGTACTGTCTAATGCACTACAATCCCCATCATTCCACTATGTACTGTCTAATGCACTACAATCCCCATCATTGCACTATGTACTGTCTAATGCACTACAATCCCCATCATTGCCCCCTGTACTGTCTAATGCACTACAATCCCCATCATTGCACTATGTACTGTCTAATGCACTACAGTCCCCATCATTGCACTCTGTACTGTTTAATGTACTACAATCCACATCATCCCACTATGTTCTGTCTAATGCACTACAACCCCCATCATTGCCCTCGGTACTGTTTAGTGCACTACAATCCCCATCATTCCACTATGTACTGTCTAATGCACTACAGATCCCATCATTGCACTCGGTACTGTTTAATGCACTACAATCCCCATCATTCCACTATGTACTGTCTAATGCACTACAACCCCCATCATTGCCCCCTATACTGTCTAATGCACTACAATCCCCATCATTGCCCTCTGTACTGTCTAATGCACTACAATCCCCATCATTGCCCCCTGTACTGTCTAATGCACTACAGTCCCCATCATTGCACTCGGTACTGTTTAATGCACTACAATCCCCATCATTCCACTCTGTACTGTCTAATGCACTACAATCCCCATCATTCCACTATGTACTGTCTAATGCACTACAATCCCCATCATTGCCCTCTGTACTGTCTAATGCACTATAATCCCCATCATTCCACTATGTACTGTCTAATGCACTACAATCCTCATCATTGCACTCTATACTGTCTAATGCACTACAATCCCCATCATTGCCCTCTGTACTGTCTAATGCACTACAATCCCCATCATTGCCCCCTGTACTGTCTAATGCACTACAGTCCCCATCATTGCACTCGGTACTGTTTAATGCACTACAATCCCCATCATTCCACTCGGTACTGTTTAATGCACTACAATCCCCATCATTCCACTCTGTACTGTCTAATGCACTACAATCCCCATCATTGTCCCATGTACTGTCTAATGCACTACAATCCCCATCATTGCCCTCTGTACTGTCTAATGCACTACAATCCTCATCATTGCACTCTATACTGTCTAATGCACTACAATCCCCATCATTGTCCTCTGTACTGTCTAATTCATTATAATCCCATAATTGCCCTCTCTACCGTCTAATGTATTACAATCCCCAGCATTGTCCTCTGTACTGTCTAAATAGACTTTAGTGTACTACAATCCCCATCATTGCCTTCTGTACTGCATACTTGAATATTTCTTGCATTGTTATATGCTCTACTTCAATAAGTATGAACCCATAAAGCCAGAATAATAAGTTGTAGAATCTAGTGTGCAGAATAAGAAGGATCAGACTTTGCACTTTGAATTGAGAATTAGGGACATTTCCAGCGACCCAATTTCAAGGGCCAAATCTTCAACGTTGAGATTACCCTGGAAATAAAGGAAAGTTGGATGTGTGGAGTTTATAAATTCCAGGACTTTGTGTTTTTCATTCTACCTGTTGTCTATGTGATCAGTTATGTACAAACTAGATTTGCTCCTTCACAATCTAATCCATATGTTCCCCATATCACAGTCTTTGCTGTCGCCGTGTTTACAGATAACATTTTATTTTATTCATTCATTTTATTTATTATGTTTGAACGGCATCTTGGTTTCCAGGAAGACAAATGCACACAATAGTCTAAGTACAGAGAACAATCCTCAGTGAATGTAATGGGATGATGCGTGTTGTTGAAGACACATACTTACAGAGGAGAACTGCATGTACCTTTTGGTGATAACATATAGCAGTATGAGGGATTAATGTGATTTTAAGACAGTGACGTGAACGGGTTAAGTGCTAACACCAAACATCATCACTTCACGCTCCATGGATTCTGTTTTCTCAGCGTTTCTTGTGTGTTCCAAGTGCCACAGAACGTAAGTAAACTGAGGCACCAATGAACCTTAAATCGTAAAAATAGTTTGTTTCACTCGTCAGAATGAAATTCATTTCTGTCTGTTACTTGCAGCCGGCTCGGTATAAATACATCCAGCCAAACTTGTGCGGATAAATCCTACGTCAGGCTTCCTCTGAACTCCGGCTTTAGATTTTTGCCAAATGTATTTTTCATTTAATTGATAGCAGAATTAGCCTGGACAGGTGCTCAGCTCGAACATAACGCTACACGTTTCCTGATCTATCACTTACGTCACTCATAGTCATCCATTAATGACCGTTACCCCCCTCTCCAACTATCTGATTCAATGCAGCAGAGATGAGATATATTTAATATGTGGTGGCCCATTGCCACGTAGCACCTTCTGATTCCAAACGTCACTGTTACCATAATGGTGTCAGGTCATCTCTTAAACCTATAATCTCCATGGTGCCGTAGGGAGAAATGGTGGAAAAAGTTACTATAAGTTAGCGCCAAGATTTCAAAGTGTTAAAGATCGCCAAACAAAAACAAATAAAGTCATTTTGGGTGGAGTTTAAACAAAGTGATTGTTCACTAGATTCACTCCCGACAACTACAATGCTGTAAGTGGGTGTCAAAGCCCCTCCCCTCAGTGAACTCTCTTTTCATTACAACCACAGCATCATGGGAACGTAAAGATTTAAAAAAAAAATCTTTTTGACTCATTCTGCTGGTTTTAGAAAGAGTTGATGACTTTTTGGTTGGCCAACTAAAATAATGTCAGCCCTAGTTCCACTCAAATCTTTCGCCAGTTGTCCCTATTTCCCATGACACGCTAGAGAATAAATTCTAAGGTCACTTGTTGAGGACCAAAATGTGATCGATATCATTAATTAAACAAGTAAATACATACATACTACATGTGTTTATATCGATACCTAGATCATAACCAATTGTAAAGCGCTATGGAATATGTTGGCGCTATATAAATAAATGATGATGATGATGATAATGAATAATGTTTGCATAAAATGCCTTAGGAGTTAAAAACACACATTTAAAGATATATATATATAAGATATATATAAGACAAAAATTAAACAGCAAAGATCATATCATAAAAAAATTATAGTACCAAAACATGAGAAAACAGAGGATAGGTAAAATATAGTAAATTAACCTGCTTAACACCGTTACTCCCAAACAAGATTTTCTTTCATAGAACAACTAATTATTTGAGAAACTCTGAAAATGAGACCTATGGGTAAATCTATCAAGCTGCAATTTTTAAAATCCTGCAATATTCTCGGGAGATGTATTAACCTGAGATTTCATGTAAAATCGCCAGAGATGTGTTTCTGTCAAAATTGCTTTTTCAAAAATCTATAGAGATCAAAGTCCAGAGTTTGCTCTAATAATCGCTAGATACAACATGCTGCTTCCTAGCTGCGTGATTAGTAAACACATCACTGTTACACAGCCCTGTCTATACAGCTGGAGGTCCCGGTGGTTGTCAAAAGTTTAAAAATTGATAAATGTTAAAAAAAAAGAAAACATTTTCAAGCATGACCATTTGGATCTATAAATATTTATGGACATGGGTTTTAAACACATTTGGATTAAAAGCTGCTGACAAAAGAAGAATTCAGATTAGTGAGTATATTAGGTTTTATTATTTGTATTAAATGTATGTGGTTAAAAAGAGGTTGTGTTATGTTTTTATTGTTTTTTTTTATTTTTATTAAAAGTTTGTGGTTTTAATGAGGATGTTGTAGTTTTTTTAAAAAAAAAAATTGTGGAATTACAGGTCTCAGCCAGCCATGGGTTTCAGGACATGTTGGCACTTGTGGCTCTCCTAGTGCCAGCATGACCTTATGCCCGGCTTTGAAGGAGAATTTATATACTTACCTGCTCCACGCAGAAAAATCTGGTTTGAGCGCCGTCTTTGGGTCTTCCAGACCCTCCAGCTACCGGCACCTCTTCTCCTGTTTGGCGCTCCCGCAGTCTTCATGGTGGGGCGCTCTTAGCCCTTACAAGGGCTCCCCGCCGATACTCGCCACGCCAGAATCTTCACACGGCAGGGTAGCTCGCAGCCCTTACAAGGGCTCCGTGCCACATCCAGTGCTGGAAGTCCCTCGACGTCCTCTTCATTCTCCTCAGCCGGCGAACTGTCTCAATGGCGGCGCCCAGCGGCTTATAAAGCTGCCGGCGCGCCAACATCATTGGCCGTCACCGCGAGCCCTGATTGGCTCGCAACGGCGACAAAAGTTTAAATGGCCGGATGCGAGCCCTGATTGGCTCACTTGCCCGCTGCCCCCGGGACCTGCAAAAAGAGAGAAGAAATACTCACCACTGGAACGCTGGATCGGTGAGTAGCTTTACTAAAAATCACAGCTTAATGCATCTGCAGACTTGGGGACTAAAATGGCGAGATATCACCCACGATTTTGTTGTAATTTTTAAAGGATGAAAAACTCGGACCTTTATACATTTACCCCCTAGCCAGCACATTGTCTTCAGTCAATATATAAAAGGGAATGAAAAGGACTGGAAATAAATTTGTACCAATTTCAAAGTTTTTAGTTAAAAAAAATGCAGTGAAATGCTTTTTAAAAACAATGTACATTTAAAAAAAAATTAAAAATAATTCAGGCAGATAAAAATCAGGATCATCTTGCCATGTCCAGAAAGCTTCACTCTATTTAAGGTTCTTGGACCTCTACTCTTTTCACTCTACACTACCTTCCTGGGTGCTCTCGTTACATCTTTTGGTCACCTGTATGCCGATGACATTCAGCTTTCCCCCCCTGCTCCTCTCTCGTGTATCTGACTGCCTTTCCACCATTTCCTCTTGGATGTTTTCTCAAAATTAACATCCCTCCTTCTAAATCTTCTTCCCATCTTGATCTCTCTATCACTGTTAACAATACCACCATCTCAATACCACCAACCCCTTCTCCGTTGCCTGGGCATCACCCTTGACTCCTCTATCTCCTTTACTCCCCCACATTCAATCTCTCGCCCAATCCTGTCACCTTCAACTCCGCAATATCGCCCACATCAGGCCCTTCCTTTCTCAGAATGCCACTATAACCATTATCCACGCACTCATCATTTCCCGTATTGATTACTGTAACCTTCTCCTCGCCGTCCTACCCCTCTCCCACCTTGCCCCCCTCAGGTCTATACTTAACGATGCTGCGAGACTCATCTTCCTCTCCCCTGTTCTTCTTCCGCCTCCCCTCTCTGCCTTGCCTTACACTGGCTTCTCTTCCCCTACAGAATCCTATTCAAACTCCTCACCCTCACCTACAAGACCATCTCCACTCCACTGCCCCCTACATCTCCAACCTCCTCACTACCCACACCCCATCCCGTTCCCTGCGATCGGTCAATGACTGTCGCCTCTCCTCCACTCTGATCACCTCATCCCACTCCAGAGTCCAAGATTTCTCTCGGGCTGCCCCCCCCTCTACTGGAACGACCTCCCTTGCTTCATCCGAATCTCCCCTAATTTGTGTCACTTAAATCTCACCTCCAAGCATACCAGCCATCCACCTATCTGCTCTCCATGCCTGTTCTCCTCTGTTTCCTCTATTCCCTGGTCCCACCTCTCGCTTCTCTTGCGATTGCTCCCATCTGACTCCCCATTGTGCCTTCTGTCTGTTTGCCCTCCCTTTAGGATGTAAGCTCTCACGAGCAGGGCCCTCTTCCCTCCTGTCTCTACCTATTCTTCTGCTCCATCTTCAATGTATAAGCTATGTTTGGAGCTTTGAAGTCCTGGTACTTTTTGTTTATTATTCTGTATGTTTTACCCTGTATGTTCCACTGTCTGTAACCGTACGGCGCTGCGGAAACCTTGTGGCGCCCTATGAGTAAAGTATAATAATCATGATTTACTCTATCAAAGGCTTTAGCCTGGTCTAGACAAACAACATATTTTCCAGACAAAAACTTTTTTTCTTTTAAACATCTCTCTTATTGAGATAACTGCTCCAGAGATGGTCCACCCTTTTACTGTGTCAAACTGACAGCCTGATAATAATGATAGGGACAGACACATTAATCTAAAAAACAAGATCTTTGAAACAATCTTCCTGTCGACATTCAAGAGGGTTATTGGCCTCCAATTCTTAATGTTGCCAGGCTCTTTACGTTTGGACAACAGAATCAACGATGACACCCTCATGGACAGAGGCATCCAGCACTTTTCAAAACAACTTTTATACACATCCAGGGCCATCTTAACAACATTATGGGCCCCCGGGCAAAGCAGTGCACCGGGGCCCCTAGATATAGATATATAGATGTATACAGATACAGATATAGAGATAGAGATAGATGTACTTGCTCAGTGACCCTTGAAGGTTTTTTTTGCAGGTTTTTTTCTTTTGCAGAATTATTTATTCTCATTAAGAGCCCTGCCTATGGGGCCCCCTTGCCCGTGGGGCCTCCGGGCAGCTGCCCATCGTGCCCAATGGAAAAGATGGCCCTGTACACATCCACCAGCATTAGAGCAAGGAGGTCTTTAAATTCTTTCTAAAACTCGGCTGTTATACCATCTGATCCTGGTGCCTTCTATTGAAGCAAGTTTTCAGTAGCCTCCTTAACCTCTTCCACCGTTGATTCTGCTGTCATGGGAGAGAAATCCAAATTATTAGTATCAGGTCCAAGAGTTGCCTTCAAGAATTGGGGCATTTTTGTTTATCTAAAACCTTTTTCTGAATCAAGTTAGTATAGTATGATTTTACCACTCTCAATATATCCACCCGAGACTCTTGTAAATAACCCTGAGAATCAATAAAACCTGTTATTAGTTTTTTTTACCACTCTGCAATTTTCAAAATGATCAGGTGGCCCTAGGGATCCATAATCTCTTTTCAGGATCAAAGATTTGTATCTGCTGTACTGTAGCTGCCTTATTTCAGACTTCTGACTCAGCCAGTTAATCTTTTCTCCAGTGTCCCTCCCTTCTGAATAAAGTGACTCCAATTTTTTAAGAAGTCTTGAATAAAGGCTGTACTTACACTGTCCCCTACCAACTGTCAGCCTCTTAAACAGAGAAACAATATGTTTTTTGTTTTCCTCCCACCAATCAGCACTACTCTTAAAGATCCAACCTTTCCTGTTGTCATCTAAGAGGGATTTTACTAGGGATGTGCACCGGCCACTTTTGGTGTCTCGTGTTTTGTGTTTTGGATTCGGATTTGCTGGAGGTTTTGGGTTTGGATTTGTTTCGCAAAACACCTGACGAAAGGTTTTAGTTCGGATTTAAGGTTTTGGATTCGGATTTATTTTGAAAAAAACATAAAAAGTGTTAAAATCAAGTTTTTTTGTTTATTTTCACATCCTACGCTATTATTAACCTCAATAACATTCAATAACAATCATTTCCACTAATTCCCAGTCTATTCTGCAGAATCAGTGAACTTTTTAATATTGCAGTACCAATGGACTTATACTGCAGGATTGTTTTTGGATATTTTTTTTTAATTTCTTTTTTTATAATAATTTTTTTTACATTTTTTTTATAACTTTTTTTAAAATTTTTCGTGCTGTGCTGTGCTGTGCACAGTCAAGTGGTGCTGTGTCCTGTGGTCTGTCCTTCTGAGTTCAGTGGTGCTGCTGGGTCCTGTGCTGTGTCCTTCTAAGGGCATTGTTATTTCCCCAGCACAGCACAGCACAGCACGAGATATAGCAGGACAGAGGACCACCTAACACAACCTCCCTCTACCCTGATCAATGCCCGAGTGAAGATGGCGGCGGCTAGCGGGGAAGTTATAGGATCCGAGTATCGCGAGATCCGACAGCGGGATTATGACTCAGAACCTCGGTTTCAGTTTTGCAATTGGCGGGAATACCCGGAACTGTCTCGGATCCGGCTCGGATCGGCAACGTTCGGGTGGGCTCGGATTTCAGATATCCGAGCCCGCTCATCTCTAGATTTTACCTGACCATGTAGAATAGAATTCTCTAACAAACAGCATTAAGTCTCTACAGCCCTCTGTCTACATCTGGGCACTTTCTAGGACCCAGGCAGAAATACGGGGCCACTTGATCAGAATAAGGAACTAATTTTTCATTCATCCTATTAACATCTTCTGTAGGACTCACAAAAGTCAGATCTATTCTACTTAAGGATGAGTGGACTCGGATTCCTGGAATCCGAGCCCCCCCGAACAGCGCGGATCCGAGTCAGATCCGAGCACTGTCCGGGTATTCCCGCCGATTCCGAAAATTAAAACGAGGCTCTGAGTCATAATCCCGCTGTCAGATGTCGCGATACTCGGAACCTTTATATTCCCCGCTTGCCGCCGCCATCTTCACTCGGGCATTAATCAGGGAAGAGGGAGGGTGTGTTAGGTGGTCCTCTGTCCTGCTATTTCTCGTGCTGTGCTGTGCTGTGCTGTTGTGTGCAGTGATGCATCAGTCCAGTGCTCTGTCCTTGCTGAGTCCAGTGGTGCATCAGTCCAGTGCTCTGTCCTTGCTGAGTGCATATTTATTTCAAAAGTATTAAAAATTCTTCCATAAAAAGAAAAAAAAAGAAAAATTCTACAAAAATCCTTTTAAATTAATATAAAAAAATAAATCAAAAAAGTCCTTGCTGAGTCCAGTGGTGCATCAGTCCAGTGCTCTGTCCTTGCTGAGTCCAGTGGTGCATCAGTCCAGTGCTCTGTCCTTGCTGAGTCCAGTGGTGCATCAGTCCAGTGCTCTGTCCTTGCTGAGTTCAGTGGTGCATCAGTCCAGTGCTTTGTCCTTGCTGAGTCCAGTGGTGCATCAGTCCAGTGCTCTGTCCTTGCTGAGTCCAGTGGTGCATCAGTCCAGTGCTCTGTCCTTGCTGAGTCCAGCGGTGTTTTTGTCCTGTGCTTTGTTTTGCTAAGTGCATCTTTATTTTAAAAGTATTAAAAAATCTTCCCCAAAAATTATAATTCAACAAAAATCCTTTTAAAAAAATATTAAAAAATATTCTAAAAAGCCTAAAAAAAATTTTTCCAGTCCATTAACATTAATACTGCAATCTATTAAAAATTGTTCACTGTTCTTGCAGTATTTAAAAAATAGTACTGTAATACAACGTGTGCTGCACATAATGGAGTACCAAAATTTGGGGGATAAAGTAGGGAAAGACCAAGACCCACTTCTTCCTAATGCTGAAGCTGCTGCCACTAGTCATGACATAGACTATGAAATGCCATCAACGTCGTCTGCCAAGGCCGATGTCCAATCTCCTAGTAAAGGGCATGTAAAATCCAAAAAGCAAAAGTTCACTACAATTAGTAAAAAAAGAAAATTGAAAACATCTGAGGAGAAACGTAAACTTGCCAATATGCCCTTTACAACACGGAGTGGCAAGGAACGGCTTAGGCCCTGGCCCATGTTCAGGACTAGTGGTTCTGCTTCACCCAAGGATCTAAGCCCTCCTCCTCCCCCCCTCCAAAAAAATTAAAAGAGTTATGCAGTCAGCAACAAAACAGCAAACAACTCTGCCTTCTAAACAGATGACATCACAAATCGCCAAGGCGAGTCCAAGGGTGTTGGTGGTTGCGAAGCCTGACCTTCCCATCACTGTACGGGAAGAGGTGACTCCATCCACCATTTGCAGCACACCCTCTGCATATGCTGGAAGGATGACCCACAGTGTATCCAGATTTGGATAATCAAGGTTTCAAGGAGGCTATTGATGTAGCTGGCGTTGTGGAGGAACTTGATGAGGAGGATGCTGATGTGGTTATTTTAAATGAGGCACCAGGGGGGAAAAAGTGGATGTCCATGGGATGAAAAAGCCCATCGTCATACCTGGTCAGAAGACCAAGAAATGCACCTCTTCTGTCTGGAGTTATTTTTACCCCAATCTGGATAACAAATGTATGGCCATATGTAGCTTATGTAAAGCTCAAATAAGCAGGGGTAAGGATCTTGGCCACCTAGGGACATCCTCCCTTATACGTCACCTGAATAACCTTCATAGTTCAGTGATTAGTTCAGGAACTGGGGCTAGGACCGTCATTAGTCCAGGGACACCTAAATACCTTGGTCCTGTTGGATACACACCACCAACACCCTCCTCATCAACTTCCTCCATGATCTCCATCAGATTTAGTCCTGCAGGCCATTTCACCAGCCAGACTGAGTCCTCTTCAATACGGGATTCATCTGAGGAATCCTGCAGCGGTATGCCTACTACTGCCGCTGCTGCTGTTGCTGCTGGTAGACGGTCATCTTCCCAGAAGGAAGTCGCAAGAACGCTACGTCTTTCACCAAACAGTTGACCGTCCAACAATCGTTTGCCATGAGCACCAAGTACGACACTAGTCATCCTATGGCAAATTGGATAACTGCATCAATAACAGCAATGTTGGTGTTAGGCGTGCGTCCGGTGTCCACCATCAGTGGAGTGGGATTTAGACGGTTGATGGAGGTATTTGTTGTGCAAGGTTCTGCAGCCGTTTGAACTTGCAACACGAGAAGTCAGTTCCGACACTGCCAGCTTGAGTCAGGTGATTCCCCTGATCAGGCTGTTGCAGAAGCAGCTGGAGAAAGTGAGGGAGGAGCTGGTAAACCATTGCGATTCCACCAAGCATGTAGCTCTTGTGGATGTAGCCCTTTGATTCCACCAAGCATGTAGCTCTTGTGGATGTAGCCCTTTGTACACTTTGCCAGGATCCGAGGGTGGTCACTCTTTTAAAGTCAGAGGAATACATTCTTGCCACCGTGCTGGATCCTCGGTTTAAAGCGTATGTTGTGTCTCTGTTTCCGGCGGACACAAGTCTACAGCGGTGCAAAGACCTGCTGGTCAGGAAATTGTCCTCTGAAGAGGACCGTGACATGCCACCAGCTCCTTCATCAGTTTCTTCCACACCTGTGGCTGCGAGGAAAAAGCTCAGTTTTCCTCAAAGACCCGCTGGCGGGGATGCTGAGAACATCTGGCCCGGACTGAAGGAACTGCCAGCCATTGCAGACATGTCTACTCTCGCTGCATTTGATGCTGTCACAATTGAAAAAATGGTGGAGGATTACTTTGCTGACACCATCCAAATAGACATGTCAGACAGTCCATATTGTTACTGGCAGGGAAAAAAGGCAGTTTAGAAGCCCCTGTACAAACTGGCTCTATTTTACCTGAGTTGTCCCCCCTCCAGTGTGTACTCGGAAAGAGTTTTTAGTGCAGCGGGGAACCTGGTCAGTGAGCTGCGAAGGAGGTTGCTTTCTCAGAACGTTGAAAAAATGATGTTCATAAAAATGAATTATCAATTCCTCAATCAAGTACAGCACTGGCCTCCAGATCCTACAGAGGGACCTGTGGTTGTGGAGTCCAGCGGGGACGAATTGATAATGTGTGAGGATGAGGAAGTACACACTGAAGGGGGAGAGGAATCAGAGGATGAGGATGAGGACGACATCTTGCCTCAGTAGAGCCTGTTTAGTTTTTACAGGGAGAGATGAATAGCTTTTTTGGTGTGGGGGCCCAAACAAACCAATCATTTCAGCCACAGTTTTTAATACTTTAATTGTATATGTAGTTCCCAAAAAGAGGAACTGCCACTTCTATTGAATACTTTAATTGTATATGTAGTTCCCAAAAAGAGGAACTGCCACTTCTATTTAATACTTTAATTGTATATGTAGTTCCCAAAAAGAGGAACTGCCACTTCTATTGAATACTTTAATTGTATATGTAGTTCCCAAAAAGAGGAACTGCCACTTCTATTTAATACTTTAATTGTATATATAGTTCAAAAAAGAGGAACTGCCATTTCTATTTATATTTTCATTCTATATGTAGTTCCCAAAAAGAGTAACTGCCATTTCTATTACTACTTTCTTTCTTTCTTTCTGTATTTCAAAAAAAAGAGGAACTGCCATTTCTATTACTACTTTCTTTCTTTCTGTATTTCCAAAAAAGAGGAACTGCCATTTCTATTGCTACGTGTTTTTTTTTTGTAGCTCCAAAAGAAAATAACTGCGGCCTTAACTGCTATGTTGGTGTTAGATGTGCATCCAGTGTCCGCCATCTGTGCAGTGATATTCAGTCCAGTTGAGGGTTTTATATTGTGGCCCCGGTACCAAATTGGGTACCGGGTCCACTCCACTATGCAGTCCAGATAGATGCGTATCAGATATTAAACTACATTCAATGTTGGGGCCAAATCCAAAATTAATTAAAATGACCTGTCATCGTCAAAAACAAGAGGTTTTGACGCGTTAGAACTACACCCTGTATATGCTGCAGAGGATGTAGGATCAGCCATCTGTAGAGTGAAATTCTGACCAGTTACGTTTTTTTTTTTGTGGCCCCTATACCAAATTGTGTACCGGGGCCACTGCACTACGCAGTCCAGATAGCTGTGCAGTGGAATTGAGACCAGTTTATGTTTTTTTTATTGTGGCCCCGGTACCAAATTGGGTACCGGGGCCACTCCACTACGCAGTCCAGAAAGCTACCTCGGTCCAACGATTTAGACTAAAAACAATATTGTGAAGTGTGAGGTGTTCCAAATACACTGGAAATTAGTGGAAATGATTGTTATTGAATGTTATTGAGGTTAATAATAGAGTAGGAGTGAAAAACAAACAAAAAACTAAATTTTAGCACTTTTTATGCTTTTTTAAAAATAAATCAGAAACAAAACCTTTCGTCAGGTGTTTTGGCAAAACAAATCAGAACCCAAAACCCAAAACACTAAAAGTGCCCGGTGCACACCCTTAATTTCTACTACATCTATTCTATCTATTCTTCCACTACAAGTGCAAGTAAAGCCAGGTTTCCTACCATCTTGTTAAAAAACAAAATAATCCTGTTCAGGACCGTGTACTCTCTATTCAACATCCTGCCAAAGGATCTGTCACTTGGCATCCTAGCAACATTTAACTCCCCATCATCATCATTTATTTATATAGAGCCACTAATTCCGCAGCGCTGTACAGAGAGAAGGGTTAATTCTAAAAGAAGACATCTACCAATCACTACCTCTGTCGATCTGCGTACAATCACATTCTGAGTGTTAAACAGAATTGCTGCATATGACTCTACAGCCAGCGACCAGATAGATGGACCTGTTTGCCAATCTCTCAGAGCTTCACATAACTGCCTGGTTTTCAGAAGCTTAATGCTATTCTCATTACTGGAGATCACTCGTAAGGAAAAATCTGTCATTAGAGAAAGAGACAAAAAGAGCAGCAGAAAAATCATCATCATCATCACCATATATTTATATAGCGCCACTAATTCCGCAGCGCTGTACAAAGAACTCATTCACATCAGTCCCTGCCCCATTGGAGCTTACAGTCTAAATTTCCTAACATACACATTCAGACAGAGAGACACACAGACTAGGGTCAATTTGATACCAGCCAATTAACCTACCAGTATGTTTTGGAGTGTGGGAGGAAACCAGAGCACCCGGAGGAAACCCACACAAACACGGGGAGAACATACAAACTCCACACAGATAAGGCCATGGTCGGGAATTGAACTCATGACCCCAGTGCTGTGAGGCAGAAGTGCTAACCACTGAGCCACCGTGCTGCCCATAAAAATAAGTCTCAACATTATAATTCACAGTTCCCATGCTAACTTCCTGTTTCCATATATCATGTATGCCATATGATATACCAATATAGATATACCAATTAATTTTATTCAGACTTGAAACACTATGTATATACAAATTGTCACTACAACCACTCCGTATACAACTTGAATTATTTACACTAATTACATGTATAAAAGTATATTACATGGATGAGAAACAAGTAAAATACAATAGTCAACAGTGAACCGCTCAGCTGCCAACTGACCGCTGGTTGGGGGACCGATCACTTATATACAGAGAGGGAATATTCTAGAATGATCGCGGAGTGAACACCTAAAACATTTGCGTGTCTCACTTTGTAGAATATTCTGGTAGACTCCCATATGCACATCTTATGGCTGAGTTCCCTATTAATTGAGAGTATCCATTATCTCAACAATTAGAGCCAATTTGAAAAAAACCTACTTTCATTTTTGAATTCAGCAACCACAAAAAACCCATAAATTCTTTCAAACATCCTTAGCTACTGAAAAAATGTTGTTGTTATTTACAATCCATATTTATATACATGGATCTTTGGGAACACCTCCACCATAAGTCTGGGGCAGTCCCCTTTACCCCGGGGTTGTGCAAGGCTCCAATCCACCACCACTGCATTATCACGTCACCTACGGGCCCTGTCCCCTTGAGGCTCAGGCACCTCAGGCTCTAAACACTACTGGCTATCTAGCATCAGACCAAGGAGACCTGCCCATTTAGGGTGTCCTGAACTAACCGTACTAGGTCAGATACTACACTTCAGCTTAGCCAAATGGATGAATCCATATTGACATTTTAATCTCAAACTGTGCATGGTTACTAGATGTCGATATACATGGCAAATTATATATATATATATATATATATCAGAGTTACCTTGTTTAATTCACAAGGACACACAAATCTACCTTATTCGTAGCATATAAGTGAAGCGAGGTATTTGAAAGCTCCGCTCTTCGCTACCGTAGAATGGACCGCCCATCGAGAAGTGCATAGTACTAGTCTTTGAAGTTTTTAGTAAGGGTGCAGGCCATCGTAATCTATTTACTTTTATAAATGTTTAACTCCACTGTCCATCCAATGACCTCTGCCTGTTACTGTAGCTTTACTGAGTTATCTAGTATATTTTGCTTTTGCTTTATGACTATTAGCAGCAGAACCCAAAAAACAATTAGTTTTATTTATTTGAAATTTTAAAGTTTTTCTAGTTAAAGTAATCTTGAATCTTGAAAGTAATCTTGTGTGGGAACGTTACATCTGTATTAAGTCTTTTTCAATAATCATCCATCTATCTATATCTATCTATCTAATGTAAGGGACACTTCCACAACTGTATACATATACTGTGTGTGTATGTATGTGTATGTGTATATATATATATATATATATATATATATATATATATATATATATATATATATATATTCTGGCAATGGGAGTGGTTTTCCACAGGCCTCTCAGAGTGGAATTAGCTATGGAGCTAACAGTCTGCAGGTAAAAGGCTGCAAACCAAGTCATACATGGGTGTAGCACTGTGCTTATGTTCAGTTATGTACAGGTCTGAGACATGTGATAAAGTAAATGTAAAATGTGATTTACTTACATGCTGTAATGTGTTTGTATCCACAGCTAGCAGCAGAGCTGATAGGGGTAGCTGTACTGAATAGACGTTACAGAGCACCTGAGGAGACTTCCTTTAAAGACAAGGTGGGAGTGTCGCCTGTCAGTCATCCAAGCCTGTGGGAGGAGACCTGTGTATTTAATCCTGAGTTGTGCTCTTGTTAGAGGTGACTGATGCTTAACTAGTTGGCCAGTCAGTAGGGAGCTGGTCTGTGTCTAGTAAGCCGTAGGGTCACCGGGAGGTGTAAGCAAAAGGTAGTTGCTTGCTGGTGTCATCCTGACAGAAGAAGTGTGATTTATTGTGATGCAAACAATAAATATATTTGATTTAAAACAAGAAGTTTTCATGTTGCTGATATCTGCTGGGTGTTCTTGCAACAGAAGGTGACAAAAGTGCCCCGAGAAGTGTGCAGTTTTGTTACAATATATATATATATATAATGTGAGTGACTAGTATGTGAGTGTTGTAATGAAGGTGATAGGTGACGTGTGACACTACCACTGTATACCAGCCTATTCCACCACTGAATATATAGCTATAGAATATTGAAACATGTAATATTTGTACAGCATCTGCCCATTATAAACAATTCACGCACCCCCTGCAGATAAAAGAAATATATTAGTCTTTTCTTTTATGATTGTTGCTAAAAAGAGAGTTGCATCAGTTTCCAAAACTACATTGACCCAATTCTTTTCATTTCTTAGGGTGACTATTTAAGGTATACAATTCTGTGTCCAGGGCTGGTAGTTCTGTGTGTTTTGAGCGTGGGATGGAGGCCTGGCCATACCACGGCTCTCTAGGCTTTGTGAAATTACAAATCCCAGCAGGCTCTGGTAGCAGATATCCAGCCGTTAGCTGTCAGGGCATGCTGAGTCTTGTAGTTTCACAACATCTGGAGAGCTACAAGTTGGCCAGACCTAGTGTGACGCATAGTTAGGCAATAAGAAAAATGTATTTGTTAATTGTGTAACAAGGAATTACTATTTTATTGGCAATAAAAACAGGGCTTATCCCATCTCTGTCAGACGACACCTGGGTTATGAGTGTGATTTTCTATTTTCATTTTGCATGGAAATTAAGCTTTTGAAATGGAAATTGTGCTCGTATTTATAGCATGTATTCCTGAATTGGATCCAGGCACCCAAAGCCTCCAATGTACAGGACTGTAACAGAAATTAGCAACAGCAAAAACCAACAAGTGATACCAAACACTGTAATTCAACAGAGGATACAAAGAAAGTTGTATTTATGTACATACGTTTCCCATCAGCAAATATTACAGGAGAACTTCTGACGTAGATAGGTTCCCCCTAAAGGGCAGTATCCCCCACCATCTGAACTGATAAGCCGGTAGTGACATACACTGGAGGCATCTATCAATGTACTAGAAACCAGTGACATCACTGAGGCAAAGCCTGACTAATATTCAGAAGATCCGGCTTATATTCATGAATATAGATACTTGAACCGTTTGCGTCTCGATTCTCAAACCGGTTACCTGAATCAGCTCTAAAATTCTAAAATTTGTCTGAATTACTTGAATTTTAGAACTGGGTAAAACATTTGAGAAAGTCAAACAGTTTTCAATCGGTGCGACAGCCTTCAAGTAATTATTATTATTATTGTTGTTATTATTATTTTTTATCATTTATTTATAATGATCAGCACTGATGTACAGAGGGCAACCAACAACACAATACATGGTATAGTAGGACAATACAGTAAACAGACAATGCTACAAATCTCAACATGGCTAATAATAGCCTTGATGGGCAATTGGGTGCAAGGGATATACTCAGCACAGGCTGAAACTTGTGCCCATGAGCCTTGGCATGGCTAACAGGATCACTAATAAAGGTGCGAGACAATGGAGCAGTTCAGTAAGGGACAGATAGCCCAAGGAGGAGGAGGTGCAAAATGTAGCTGGTGAGTAGAAGTTATAGGTAACAAAAAGAGGAGAAACAGGAGAGAAGAAGCTCATGAGAGCTTACAATCTACATGGAAAGAGGCAGTGAAACGGTTGACACATGATCTAGAAATCAGAAGGAGGGGGTTGGAGCAAGAGTAGGTGAGATAGAGCAGGGGCAAACGCAGGATTTGTAGAGGGGGGGTTTCCACATCACACTGCCAGTGGGCGTGACCAGCATGCATGGGGGCGTGGCTATAATATTAGACAGTGCTTGGATGCTCTCCAACTCTTCCTATATCCATAATATACATGGGCAATGCTGCATGCACTACTGTTAGGTGCACGCAGCTCTCCCTTTTCAAGCACAGCTGTGTGAAGCGGGGGCAGGGTCCAGCCACCTCAATTATATAGTGCCCCAGGCTTGGAGGGGTTTTTCAGGAACTAGGAAACCCCCCTTGGTTTGCCTATTTAGAGGATGAAAGAGGGTGAGGTATACTTTGTAGTTGAATGGTGAACTGGTGGAATCCTAGGCTTTAATGAACAGGAGGGTTTTCAAAGAGCATTTAAAGCTATACAGGCTAGAGGATAGTCTGATAGAACGAGGGAGATTATTCCAGTGGTCGGGGACAGCACAGGAGAAATCTTGGATTCAGGAGTAAGAAGTGGTTACCGGAGGGGAGGGGAGGCTTCGGTCATTGGCCGACCGGTCTTTGTTATTTTGCAAACGGCAAATGATGAATTTCAACACTACTGTGTTAAAATGAAATGCTTTTATATTAATTAAAAATATTACTTTATAATTACCATATATGCCTAGTCTTTTCCATGTAACCTTCTATTTGGAATGAGTACCTATTTTGTATTAAAGTTACAGGTTTAGGATTCTTGAGATAAAAAGTTGAGGCTGTGTTTTAGTGAGGGGCAGGTTCTGTTCGCTCTCCTCAGCTCGGTCCTATCACAGCCGCTGGAGCTAAGCTCCAATTCTACATTCCAAGAAAAATTATTAAAGTGATTAATTTGTCTGATCATCAGTCTAAGCTCATCCAACTGAAATGTCTCTTATTTGTCCTAAATCTATCTGACCTGTCAGATTCCATTTATATTAAAATTAAAGTACAAAGTTATGAACTTCATCCACTAGGTAAGCAATTATATGCTCTCAGACATCCTAATCTGATCTCGGATTTATGGTAGTGAAACTAAAACACAAATGCAAGGTTTTAGCTATCTCTAACAGAAAATAGAAAGTCATGTTTACTTAGAGAAGATGAAATTAGCAGCATTCTTTGCTCATAGTTTGAGGCGGTGCAGATTGTTTTGAATGTCTAGGTTTGTGTACAAACAAATTTAGAGGTCAGATGACAGAGTCAGGGTCAGTGGTTAGTTGTCTGGTGCCCGGGTCCCCACATAAGCCACGAAATTGGAAGAAGTTTCATTGTGCACCATTTCCTCCTACCGTCAAGGTTTGGTGGAGGCCTCAAAGGTGGAGGCACATGACGACCTTCTCCACTGCCGATCCTGCTAGTAAAATAAACTAGTGGGTGACTTGGTGGAGGACCACTGTAACCTGTTTCAATCGGATCACCCGCCAGTCACTCTCCCTCAGCTACAATCGCTATCACATTGCTTCAGTCTAGGAAACAAACCACTACAATTACTAGAAGGCCAGAAGCTGGAGTGAAAGAACAGGGCTGTCCGTGGTGGTGGCCAGAAGTAGAGTTGAGCCCTCGGAACCATCCTGGATTGTCGGACAGCGATTCGATTCACTGTCATCACCGCCGGAGGACTCTGCAAAGGTAAAAAACCTATTTGGATCCAACCAAATATCTAATAAATCCATTGCCAGTCACATCTCCACACCACAGAAGTAAGGCACCTTCCTGCTGTGTTTACCGCATTCCTTCGGCCCCGTATACAGATAATTTATTTGTTGTTAATTGTCCGTGGGTTAGTGAGATACACCTGTGCAAACACTTCTACATCATACTACAATCTGCCTATATCTGTCTGCTGCACTGAGATGTTACTTTGTCTTTCACTGCACTCAGGACCGATGCAGGGGCCCAGGATGCCCTAGACAAACCACCTCACCAGTCAAGTGCTGCTCCCCCACCCCCATCATAGCCCAGTGCCAGACTACCTTACCAATATAAACGTGAAGGAGCAGCAACCAGCACTTTATAGGTTAAGAGCTGGCCAGACGCTGATATGGAAGGGCAATAGCCTGTGCCCAGTACCTGGTGCCATAGGGGTAAATAACATTAAGTTCAGTGTTTAAGGTGCCCATAAAGAATGTCCAATTGGCAGCGCCAACTCTGCCTGCACTTTCATAATGCATAGCTTAATTCTGCTTTATCTAAATCATAGTCTCATAAGCTCACCACCCTTATTAAGTGATCATTACCATAATATCAACATTTGACATGTTGCTTTACCCAGAATTTATAATTGAGAATGTTGTATAAGTAAAGGATGGAAGACGACAATAACGTAAGTTAATATCACTAAGTTTTCTGCTGCTTTCTGGTGGGCACTCAGCTCCGCTTACTGCTGGTATAACTATAGCCATAGCAGCCTATGCAACTGCTGTGGGGCCCTGAGGTGAGGTACAAGTGATGTGTGATGTGTTGGGTGGCATTGCACTCCCTTGGCCCTCTCAACTGTGACCTGACAGGAGCGATCAAGCTGAGTTTAGTGCAGGCAAATCCTGTGGTTTGAATCTTACAACCACATCTGAAGTGTGGAGGTGCGCAAACCACACAATACAGTACAGCAGTAACACGTGCACAAATGACAAGCAGTGCAGAATAGGCAAACCGAGGGGGGTTTCCTGGTGCCTGGAAACCCCCACCCAAGCCTGGGGCACTGTATAATTGAGGTGGCTGGACACTGCTCCCGCTTCACACGGCTCTGCTTGAAAAGGGAGAGCTGTGTGCACCTAACAGTAGTGCACGCAGCATTGCCCATGTATATTATGGAGATATGAAGCGTTTGAGAGCTGCCAAGCACTGTCTAAAATTTTAGGCATGCCCCCATGCATGCTGGTCACATCCACTGGCGGCGTGGTGTGGAAACCCCCTCTACAAATCATGCGTTTGCCCCTGTGCAGGTCTACATTATTTCGGTTTGTACATGAAACATACTATATATACTCTGTGCAGGTTCTGCACTGCTTATGTTTCAGGATCTCCTGACTGCCCTGCCTCCTGTACCAGATTATAATACTATGCTATGATATGATCTAATATGAGCTATACTATAATGTATTGTCATAGTACAGGACATTATAATCAATTACAAAAAAAACAAGAGCTGGGGATCTGGACTTAAGAAACACCATCACTGTATAACAAGTCAAGAATCAGAGCTTTGCAGAACCTGCAGAGGTAGTAGTCCGCGCTGGATGGTGGTTAAAAGGTAAGTATGGCTAGTTAAAAATAAGATGTTCTAGAGAGGAGGGTGGAATAAGCAAAGAAATTAAAAATAACTGGAGAAACCATTGAAAATTGCATAAGAAAAATACAGATACATCAAAACATGTAGGCAGCACGGTGGCTCAGTGGTTAGCACTTCTGCCTCACAGCACTGGGGTCATGAGTTCAATTCCCGACCATGGCCTTATCTGTGTGGAGTTTGTATGTTCTCCCCGTGTTTGCGTGGGTTTCCTCCGAGTGCTCCTACCACACTCCAAAACATACTGATAGGTTAATTGGCTGCTAACAAATTGATCCTAGTTCTCTGTACAGGGCTGCGGAATCAGTGGTGCTATATAAATAAATGGTGATGATGATGATCATAATGATGTATGTATGACATCTCACCTTGCAATTCTGCAATGCATTAAGCTGGCGGGGTTTATCTTATGTTGCCTATTAAAACATGCTGATATAGGAAGGGGGTGCAGCTAAAAGTCGGGAGACCCTAAAATGCATAAATGATCTGTCTCATAGAGCAGTCTGCTTTTCAGTAGAGCATAATTTTGTCCTCAGCGATGAACTGGTAATGTTTATGGGTTCGGTAAAACATACTCTTAAATGTTGGCTTCAACAGGTTTAATTAATCAATCCAATTCATTGTATTACCTGAAGAAACTAATATTAGTTATGTCTGGATTTGCCATAAGCTGCCTCATCTAATATACACAATATTGACTCGTGACATCATTTCACAGTGGTATTATCAGACCGTAACATAATAAAGAAGTTTCACTCTACAGACAAATCATTTTTATTACGTTTCCTTATGACAAATTCAGCTATTAAAAAATCCCAATCAATGTATTAAAAGAAAAAGATTACCTGTTAGGTATTCTTGAGCCATCACCACATTGTACGTTTTGGCTCAGGTAACAGAATAATATTAATTCACGGATGAAAAACTTTAGATAAGTGTGTTTACCTTCCCACTGTTTCCATGGTAAAAAAATAATTATGAATCACTTTTCGTTATGTTGCTAAGGCTTTTAATATTAAGATTAAGGATCAAGATAAATAAATTATACTTTTCATTCGGCAACAGAATATATTGTTTGCAGGGGGAAGCAGTCTAATTTTGCTGGTTTTGGCTACAATTGCAATACCAATAATTTATTGTAGTCTTGCAGTAGCTTTCTATTTTGGGAAAATCTCCATGTCATGTCTTTTATTTTTTTATTTATTTTATCCTTTTTTAAGTGTATCCTTAGGAATCGTCACTGACAACTGCAATTTTTAGAAGAAATATTTGCACAGTTACCATAGATATTAGGCTGTACCTAATCCAAAATTCAATCAGTATGTGATGCTGAGGCTATTGTGGACGGTTAAAAGCACAGGTTGTAACTGTGCTTAGGAAGTGAGTGGCACACATGTGCATGGAAATGTTTTAGGAACTCAGCAGAAATTGGGTTATGGCTGTAATTTATGGGGAATAGTTTTGTCCTAAAGACACCAGACTACCTTTCAATAAAAGCCAGACTTTAAAGAATTTAGTGGGCCTGTGTGCAAGAGTAGTGCACCATGTGTGCAGGAATTTGGAACAGAGCCCTGAGATCCCCCCTGACATGGTGTTCACCGGCATACTACACAGACTGCCCACAGTGCTGTACTCTGACCCTTCCTCCTCCAGGCACCACAGCACATATATATTACAGTGCCCGCCTGATGGCAAGGTCAGCTATTGCATTCAGGGAATAGTGAAAACACTTTTAGGTATCTTCATCCAGATTTTTGGCTGAATCTCCTGGAGTTCACAAGAATTATCAGTGAGGCAAAACATTGCCCTTCATAATATCACTGTTCTAGTGAATGGATAGGCTACATTCTCATGAATACTATTAAGTCTTTAAAATTACTACCTCCACTGCATTTTAGCTGACATGTACGTTTTAGGTCTGTTGAAAAACTATCAGGAACTAAGAGAACTTGCAGA
The DNA here is from genome assembly GCF_038048845.1 of Mixophyes fleayi. Lineage (NCBI taxonomy): Eukaryota > Metazoa > Chordata > Amphibia > Anura > Limnodynastidae > Mixophyes > Mixophyes fleayi. The sequence goes on from NC_134406.1 coordinate 273,150,284, forward strand.
AATGCTTCTTTATGTGTGCAAATGCACCACCATGTCCACCATTTCAGTGCTCATTTCATGGTCATTGGAAACCACCCCTGCAAAATTAATTTTCACCAACATCTGCAGGTTAACAAATACTCCAGAATATACATAGTGTGGAAATGGTAAACATGTAACACCACAATCCCCCAGCTATCACGTCAGGGCTACCTTCTTCAGTCATTTTAACTTTTATATTCTTCACCTTAAATGCTGCTCGGTTTAGCTTCATTTATGTCTTAAATCCATCACAAGAGGAAATTGAGAATGTCTTTAGTCTGTGTCACTTTGGTGTGTTATCGTGTCTCATTAGAGAACAGATAGGAACCCACTCTATAGAATCTCAGAGATGGCTGATAATTCAAGACCATTTCCAGGGAGTAAAGAGACACATACCCTGCTGGAACGCAGGAAACTCCCATGAATGTGTGCTCTCTCCTCCCCTTTATCTCATTTAAATAAGCACAGCACAAAAATAAAAATTTTGCTTTGCATATTGTTGCTAATGTAGAAACTCTATTGTCATTCTGTATGGTTTACCAGGGGGGCACTTATGGGGCATGATTTCCTGTTAACCAGACCCACCCCAAACTGGAATCAGAACACTTCTGTGGGTTATTAGGGAGGAAACATCTTCTAAGAACCTCCCAGTTGTGCATGCATTAAATAAACTATAATAGCTGGTTATGGGAAAATATGGCAATCCTAAGCAGCAGGTCTGATTATGAAACCACTGCCCATAGCTGATTCTTACAAACACTCTACCTGAAAGCAGTGCTTGCTGTCTGAGCACAGTTTGCTTACACTTCATTGTGGTCAACACCCCTACAACAGAGTTAGTTCTGTCCATAGTACAAAATGTAAAAGTCCGTGAAAAGCAGACAGTGAGGATCATTTACAAAGGGAGAAACATGTGGAGTAGTCTTCAACATACATATCTGTCTATTTCTCCACCTGGCTTATATGCTGGAGAACATTCCCGTTCCGCATTATGATGGTCATGGCCACAGACACATTGGGTGGCATTTGATTAAATTAAATGGGATTATTGGAAAAATTTGCATGTTGGATATGTGAACTATCCTGTGCTGCTGGGGGACCCTGCTCATAAGACTTTATAGCTCTGTGGTCTTTTGTTTGGCCCCATTGCTTTCATCATCTCTTGACCAAGGTTCTATGAGGAAATGGAAATTCTGTTTGCTGAGATTTGAACACTTTCAGCTCAAAATGTGAAAATTGTAGTGAAATTAGTGTTTTCCAAGGATGGTCCAGGGACGGGTTTAGTTTACACAACATAGTTATTGTCTCTTTTACAATCATATTGTTCATTTTTAATCTTCTCAGCAATTGAGTGGGCACACTTTCTCCAAGTGAATGGGCAGCACGGTGGCTAAGTGGTTAGCACTTCTGCCTCACAGCACTGGGGTCATGAGTTCAATTCCCAACCACAGCCTTATCTGTGAGGAGTATGTATGTTCTCCCCGTGTTTGCGTGGGTTTCCTGTGGGTGCTCCGGTTTCCTCCCACACTCCCAAAACATACTAGTAGGTTAATTGGATGCTATCAAAATTGACCGTAGTCTGTCTGTGTGTGTATGTTATAGAATTTAGACTGTAAGCTCCAATGGGGCAGGAACTGATGTGAGTGAGCTCTTTGTACAGCACTGCGGAATCAGTGGCGCTATATAAATAAATGATGATGATGATATGTTATCATAGTGTCCAAAATCTGTATTGGCCTCAATTTGCATAATGAATTCTCTGACTAGTAGTAGAACTTGATAATTGTTAAACATTTTAAACAAATGTTATTGTGATGCTCCTGATGTACATCCTACTTCATGTGCAAATAATCATGAACTTTTGGGTTCTACACACACACCAGTTTCAAACTAAAACCCCCACTCCTGGTCATCAGCATAAGGCATAACTTTTCTGCAAAGTTTGGTTCCTGTGGATACTTTTATAGCTTTAGTTAGTGGTCAGAACGTCCTTCCAGATATGCACAAATTCAATACTCCAACAACACCAGAAATCACAGGTCATTATTTCTACTTTTTGCTGACTGTGTTGAGCTGCAATAAAGCTATTTTGGCCAACTTGATATCACGAGGTGCATCCAGGCTATGCTAAAACATTGACATAAACCATCTAAGTGGGTGTTTTCTGAGATTTTTTTATCAAGCTAAATCCCAATTGGAATAGTAGATGTTATTGGAATTTTTTTTTTTAGTTATGTCGTTTGTACTTTCTTTTCATTGTTTTACTCGATATCTTGCGAATAAGATTACGACAATAATGGTACTCTAAATACCTCCAAGGGATTGTTGTATAACAATGAATAATGAAAGATGAAGTAAAGCAAGGTGTTGGAGATATGTTGGTGTTAGAATTACACAATATTCTTTAAGTATGTAACACTGATTTTTTTGTAGTTTTTTATTTTTATTTTTAACATTCAATACATTTCATCGTGAATGTCAAGTTCCATAAACGTAATGGTGAGATGACTTATATACAAAAAAAACACTTCAAAATAATTTTTAAATTAAAAAAAGTTGCTTTTTTTAAATGTTTTCCCACCAAAGAAACTCTATTTTATTGCCCTCAGGATCAAAGATGCACAAAATAAACAATTAGGCAAAATAATAAACCCTTATCCTCTACAATTCAAATTTTGATAAGGATTTCTTCTCTTCTGTTTAAACAATAAAAAAATAATAATAATAAGTTCAACCGAGAATGCACTTTAAGTAGTATCATTTTTGTCATTTTTTACATAATTAATTTATTAAACTTAAACCATATATGTTTTTTTAAATTTACTTTTTGAGAATTTTGATGCTAATAGAAACCACACTCATTTTACCTCTTTATCAGCCGTTTCAACTTCCACATCATTCATTTGGGGTACAATTTTATAGACTTTTTGGCTGCTTTTTTCTCCATTTTTCCTCTAAGTAACTCTAAAAATTAACCTCCTTTGAGTAAACAGCATAAGAAATTACTTTAAATTAAATTTTTATACTATAAGTAATTTATTTTATAAAATATGGTGTTAATTCTACTCATTATTTTGTATCATAGTTTTTCCACTTGTGGTCTACACTTTTATGGAATAACTCTAAGTTATTTGCAACTTTACACTTATACATGTTTCGTTTAACGTGTAATTCAGACGGCACAAACGTTAACACCTTTTTAACTCAACTGCTTTTTTTTATAAAATAACCCCATTGACACACATTTCAACACTTAAGTCATTAAAATGATGTTAAAACAGTGTAAATTTTATAGAAAATTACTTTTTAACTAGAGTAACTTTTTATGTCACTCTTACACAAGTTTTCCTTCAGAAACTTAGGTCAAATGGTCAGGCTGATGAAGTCAGTATGACGAAACGCGCAGGGTCCAATTAGGATCGAGGAAGGTTACCTGGCAAGAACCCAGAAGTCACAGAGATATCGAGTGGTGTGATACAGCCAACGAGCTGCCGGAGGAACATGTTCATCTTATCCCCACACTACGCTGAGAGACTCTGGACTAAGGGGCCAAAAGAAACTGCTACATGCACCTTTATACTTAAAAATGTGAGTTGCTTTTACTCTGTTTATAATTAAATTGTTATTACGATATAACATTATTGTTGCTCCGTTCTATCTTTGCATGGTATGCGGGCAGAAAACAAAGGTGAACCAAGAAAAATATTGACAAACAGACTTTGTATCTGGGAACATTCTTTGTGCAGACTTTGCCATTGGAATCTCTATTCAACTTCGGACTTGGTATTATCCATGTTCACATGCTGTTTCATCAATATAGTTATTGATCTAGCAGTTATTCACTAGTCTTCCAATAAGACTTTGTCATTTATTATAATTTCCATCAACCTGAATATCATTATCAATCAGCATTTGATCGTGTTTTATTCCACTCCCCCCCTCTAACCTTATCCTTATGTGCCCTCTCTTCAATTTTAGCCAAATGGTCAGGCTTAACAAAAGATTACAACAAGGAGGAGATCATTAGACTGTACCAGCTCAGCCAGAATGTGTGAGAAGGACGCTTATTTAGACCACGACCTGGATCAAATAATCCGAAACAGTAAGTTGGTGTCTTTCTATGAAGACTCCAAAGTTATTCCCGCACTAGAATACTACGTCCAATAATAATTTAAAAGGAATTTTAATAGAATGTATGAGCCACTCTTAAGAATCAAGAGATGCAGTTGGTGACACATTGAAAATGGCCGCACATTACATGTCCCAAAAAGTTAATTTTATAACTATTTTGGATGTAACGTTCTGTGGAATATCTTTGGAGTCTCCATAGGACACCTACTTTTGCTTTTAACAATAACCGTCAGGATTGGCCAATTGGGTAACAGTGATGTTTTGATTGGAGCTATCCTCACCAAAGAGATTCCCGGTAGCGTGCTCTTAAATGACAACCCTACATTGACATGGGAACCATAGTTTGGTCAGTCCCGTCATCGACTAAGAAAAATACTGGCTTGCTGGGCTCCTTTGTACAAATAAAGTTTCAATACAACATCCCTTTAAATGCTAGAAGTATTTTCTTATTTAAACACTATGGTCATTTTAGCACATATTTGAATATCATTCATGTGTTCTGTTAACACGACAATGGACACCCTGCCAAAATTACGAGATACTCTCTAAACTACTTAGCATTAATCTGTGTAATACATTGTGGTTTTCTGTCCTCTCTGTGAGCAAATAGTTCTAATGTAACTGGATTCTAGACATCTGGACTTATTATTAAACATATGATGCAGTAAAAGTATCACCGTTTACTCCCAAGGATGGCTGATGGTAGTGTTAAGTGGACAGGGGATTAAACATATGGGAGAGGAGATGGACGGGATCGTTTCTGAAGGGAGGGTTTGTATGATTCTTTCCCTGGACCCTCCCAAAATGTCAGGTCAAAGGGCCAAAATAAATGAAATGGGAAACAGTGTCAAAGGTGGTTGAACCATTTAGAGAGTGTCATTTTATTGTAGTGAAGGGGGCCCAGGCTGAATAATGAACAAGGGTGGTCACTGCCCCCTGCTGCTTAATATAAGGGATAAAATGAAAGTGTTATAATGTTCTGTCAGCTAATTGACAGTTTGGACCAAAACGGAAGTAATAAATGTAATAAGTCTTTACGTTTGCTATGAAGCAGCTTTTTTTAACAGTTAGAGGCTGACGATGGGAGCCAAAAGTAATTGGACATTGCCTTTACAATGTAATGATCTAACAAGCTTTATATTCTGATCAGGCGCAATAAAAAGATACCCTGGGGAGGGCGTTCTCTTTGTGTATGTGTGAATTTAGTCTTATTGAGCTGCCTGTAAACAGTTACATAAACACAGATGTAGCGTGCGTGTCACCGACGGACATTTTATTCATTGATTTGGTCCAAGGAATGTTTCATAGTGGGATTTGTATTTTATTGGCTATCTCATTGTCTTCATGGTAATCTCACACTTCCCAGCTCACACTATAGACGTGGTGTTATTTCAGGAACCCCTGGGGCCTGTGTTATCAGAAGTGTTTTACTGCAAAATTTCTGGGAAATGTTGGGATCATGAGTTATCATGAGACATTTTATGTGTGATTCTTTTCACACTCCGTTCTTCTTTTAGTAGACAGTATTATGGAGAGTACACTCTTTACAAACTGCATGTCCTGCCCACCCTGCTACCGGCTGTTGACAAAACAAATGTATAGCCAGTTATAACCCATGATACATAAAGTATAGTCTAGTTGATTGTAAGGTATTTGTCGAGGTGTCATCATTGCAAATATATATGTGGTAGAAAGGTATCAGAACACACAGTGCATCACAGCTTGCTACGTATGGGGCTGCATAGCCCCTGACCTGTCAGAGTGCCCATGCTGACCCCTGTCCACCATTGAAAGTGCCTACAATGGGCACATGAGTGCCAGAACTGGACCATGGAGCAATGGAAGACCTGGTTTGATGTATCACATTTTTCTTCGTGTGGATGGCCGGGTGTGTGTGTGAGTCGTTTACCTGGAGAAGAGATGGCACCAGGATGCACTATGGGAAGAAGGCAGCTGGCAGAGGCAGAGAGATTCTCTGGGCAATGCTGGAAAATATTGGGTATTCATGTGAATGTTACTTTGACATGTACAACCTACCTAAATATTTTTACAAACCAAGTACACCCCATCACGGTAATGGAATCTTCTGATGGAAATGGCCTCTTTCAGCAGGATAATGTGCCCTGCCACACTGCAAAAATTGTTCAGGAATGGTTTGAGGAACATGACAAAGAGTTCAAGGTGTTGACTTGACCTCCAACTTTCCCAGATCTCAATCTGATTGTGCAACTGTGGGATGTGCGGAATAAACAAGTCATAGATGCCCCAATTCGCAACTTACAGGACTTAAAGGATCTGCTGCTAAGGTCTAGGTGCAGGTACCACAGGGCACCTTCAGAGGTCTTGTGGATTCCATGCCTTAAAGGGTCAGACCTTGTTTGGTGTCACTAGGGGGACCTACACAATAATAGGGAGGTGGTTTCAAGATTGTGGCTGATTGATACATAGATATATATTATGAACCCCACAATCAGCAACTAATAACCTATCAACAGAACTTATGGTGCAAGATGTTTTTCACCATTAGCAGTCACCTTTCCCGGAACCACACTGTTCATTGGTACTTGGATGACCACTGGACTTGATTGTGTATAGTTGTTATTGGTTGTGGGTGAGATAGCACGCACACATAACAAGGCAAACAGGACACAAAAGAGAATGATCAACTGACAAGTCGGACAGAGGACAGGAGAGGTACACAAAGGCAATAAACAAGGCCAGGAGTTCAAGGGTAGGCAGAGATCAAACAGCAAAGTCCAATTAACAAAGCCAAGGTCAAACTCAGAAATCCAGCACTAGAAAGGCAATAATGTCAATGACTGTATTTTTATAGGTCATCGACAATCAGCTGCAGGGCAGGAATCATGTGAGCAGCAAGTGTGACTGATCAGCTGCTGGATAGAAAGCATGTGGGCAGAGAGTTGTGACTGCTCAGCTGCTAGGTAATGAGCAGTGATGAGCCCTAGCAATAGTTAGTAATCAACTATAATGTGGAATCCTTGTTAGCAGCTCAGGGTGAGTAAGGTTGCTCAGCAACAGACACACAGCAACTCTAATATTCAGCAAAATCTGGAATGAATCTCTCAGACAGAGCAGAAAGCAAAGCACAGAGCAGGAAAAACAAAACACATGGAACACCTGGATTTTACATACTGTATATTTACTAAAGAGAGGATCTTTGGGGTTCACAAATATAAGACCTTAGGTAAGAAATATGTTTAAGACAATTTTTAAAAATAATTAGCATCTGGTATAATTACTAGTCATCAATAAAAAAAAATACATGCAATAAAATAATTAATAATAATTGACTTAAATATTACACAGTTATAAATTAAAAATAAATGATTTACTGAAGGGTAAACAATGCAAAGATAAGAGTTACTAAGGGGGCCCCTTCATATGTAAACTGACAAAAACAAACGAAAAGCTATAAAATATAAAATAAATACATAAAGTTAAATAAAATAATGTTAAACAAATCTATTGCAGCAGAATGCCTTGAAACATTTAAACGTCGCAGTGTTGAGCCTCGATCTATGACGTCTTCCACAGTGAGATTGTGGGAGGAGTGGGAGTATCGTCATAGACTGGAGGTTATATTAGAGGCTATTTATAGGTAGAGTGGAGTTTATTGCCACAAAACAGAACACCTGGCTACGGAGTCACTCACTGATAGCCACAGACAGTGTTATCTTCACTGCAACAAAATGTCTCTGAAACACATTTTGTCCGTGGCTGAATCATTTATAATGTAATTCTGATATCTCGACATTCTGGCAATGGATTGTGCCACACACCTGCTCCACAACTCTAGATAATATACTAAGTACCACTGGTATCGGTAGGTAGGTGGATTCCAGCTGCCACATATCTAAAAGTTCCAGGAGGCCCTGCCAAAGTCTGCTGAGACCTGTAGTCCCACAGCAACTGGAAAGACATCCGTTGCCTACATCTTTATAACCTGGTCATGCCTTTATCCAGCCATCACGTTCAAGTTACTATTTTCATTACCTCAGGTACATATAACTAAACTGAATTAATCTCCAGTGGCTTTTGGTCTTTTTGGCAATTTTCATTTGGATTCTAGTTTTATTACTAGTTCTCCACCCTATCATCTTAAATAATCCCTTCCCATAAAATAAAATCTCCTCTTCCACTTAAGAGCAAAACTAGGAGCATCTGCGGATGTAAAGTACATTTACGTGCCAAGTAGAAGATGCCAACGTCTATGTCCTTACCCCACCCACATTTGCATTATTGCAGGCATGTGATATCGCAGTGTTGCACAGTTGTGAATGACCCTAATGATTGGTTTTATGTGATTATATTTAGTACTGTTTAGATGACCCCAGTATTGGCCACATAGTAAAACTAAAAACATCCTTCTAATGATTACGTAAATGTTTGGGCCATGAAGCAAATGGAAAGTAATGATTAACACATTATACAAAGGCTTCGGCGCTAAACTGGTTCTGTCTTATTTTTAATATGCAGGTGAAACTTTTCACGGAATTATGAGCAGTTTACATGGTTCCAATGACTGAACTTGTGACGGAACACGGCGTTCCAAGAGGCCAGTCAGATCCAATAGTAGATGATTTAACCTTATACAAAAGGAAAGATTTTTTTCAACATCAGAATACATTAAGCTGTCGAAAGTACCAGCTAGATCAGGGGTTACGATTTTAAGACGATAGAATGACTCATAGTAATGATGGCATCAGTAACTCTCAGTGGGCCTGTAATGCCAATCTGAGGACCTTTCTAATTTCCAAGCCAATATACTTAAGTACTGTGGGAATAAGAGACCTTCCGAGCTAACACAGTTTCGTAGGCGAGGTTTGGTGGTAGCGTGGATGTCTTAATGCTGATGTTAAGGAACACATTACGCGACAAGTGTGCAAAAGCCGAGAGCTTCCTATGGAAAATCGTTAAAGAAAAACATTTAGTCTCTTGAAATAAGTGACAGGAAGAATAACATGCACTATGATCACTGGTAAATTGCAGCAAAGATAATTAACTGTGAATTTTCATGTCTCTGGGGCACCAGAGAAAACATTCTGGCTGTACTTCACCAGTTGGTTGAAATAGGAAAGAAAAATAAGGACGAGATAAGATCAGACTATAGCCAAGGAACACACTTTACTCCTTAATGCTGGTTTTACTGTTGCAAATGTGATCCCATATTTAGGGTTTTTCTTCCAAAGGCTACAGAAATACCATAAATTAGATATTGTGTTTTATGAATACTGTTCTAGTTGCCAATGCAGTTTAATGTCATCTATCATTTTATTCTGCCCAAAAGTTCCAGCCCAGCCGTCGTCACACTATAGAGCAGAATAAACTGACACCATTGTTGTCCCTGTTCTACTTACAGAATATAAATTGCAACAACAAAAAAAGGAAAAAGCAGAATTTACAAATATTATGCACAATGACCGTTCTATGGAACAGTGAAGTAAAAGCAGAACTGGTAGAATGTATCACTTCTGTAGCTTGGTCTTTTCAGGTGTGAAATTCAATTTGCGCAAAATTCTACTATAGTTTTGTTCAAGTCTACTTGAACAGTCCTGTTGCTTACAATTTCAGAGGGAAACTAATGAAACTAATTCAAATATTAATTTTGTCAAAACAGGATGATCTTGTTTCTATATGATGAACAATAGCCTGTAGAACTCACAAAACTGGATTTACATTATTGGAGTCTATAGGAAAAGAACCCTTGGAGATTATAGAAACACAACCATTGGAATCTATAAATACACAACCATTGGAATCTATAGACAACTGTGGGAGTCTATAGGTGCACAGCCATTGAAAACTATAGAAACACAGCTATTGGAATCTTTAAACACACAATCCTTGGAATCTTTAAACACACAACCATTGGAGTCTATAGACACACAACCCTTGGAGTCTATAGACACAAATCCCTTTTCACTAACTACACCCAGTTCATAAAGCACATCATGTGGCTTTGTCAGTGCTGTAATGTAGCAGATTAGCATACAAGGGTACTACTTTACTCAGTCCCCACATAAATTCACATCACTTATTTTTCTCAATCTGTTGAGTCATTTTCTAGGCTGCACTTTTCAGGAAAAGTACCTCCTCTTATCCTCTGTCTCCCTCTGCCACGGGCCTACTGTGACCAATTGCGACCCAAATCAGGGTTTTGTCTCATTTCTATCCTCAGCCTAAACATATCTATTTTTTTTTTTGTTCATAGAGCTACCTTTCTTTGTATAATTCTTTTAAAATAAATCTTACATTATTCTTGGTGTTCCAGAATTAGGTGCTCGGATAAATTTAAAATACAGTCACACAAAACTATAAGTGCCAGCTGACTTTTGACGGGAATGTCATAATACCATTATCATATAATGTAGCATAATACAGAAATGTAATACAAACTTCATAACATCACTATGTCCTATAAAATACTGTATATCTAGCATGTGACACTACTTTAGAATATGATACTTTTACACCAAATGAATAAAACCTCTCTATAGCCTCTATTTCAGAAAAATAAACACATATAATCCAATAGACTACACATTTCACAAACCATAAAGCAGATTCAAGTTGTAACATCGTGCTAAGATTTATAACATTAGGCACTTTCTGTACTTGTTATAACATTACAGGCGGCTGAGTTACATTAAGCAGGTGTATTATATATGCCCAACCCGTGTTAAACAAACATCTGAATTTCTGGGATTTCAATCATGTTTCTTATTTTGAGATGAATATATATTTAGGGATGGACATGCAGATTTCAAGGGGGTCGTATAGAGTCGTGATTAGGTCCAACTTCTAAGTGCCAAAAGCGCTTTTAACAACTGCGCATGTGCAATAGAAAAACTTATGTCTCAGTTTGCCCTCAGACTGAGACATATCTCGACCTTGTAATGTAAGTGTAAATTTTGTCCTGTAATATAGTCATTAATGACAAAACATTAGAAAAAAAAAGTTTTTTTTAATTCACCCCCCTGCCCATAAAATACATTTTTCAGGATGTTATTATTCTCTACTGTACACACAATACATTTATATATTGTTATAGTTGCTGCTGATTGCAAACACATGTTCTAGCTGTATACACAGCCGTCATCACCAGTAATCAGCACTTACACCTGACCTGTAGTTGGTACAAGTGATACGACAGAAAATATGTGCCTGAGAGATGCACAAAGCTTGAATAGGACGCTGCTGAGTGCGCCCCAGCTTGGAGCACCCTGACTGTACATTGACTACGTGCGTACGCCCAGTCCCCTCCCCGTTCCGCCCATGAAATCATAGACTGCAGTAAGTGATCTTTGGATATTGATGCATACACCGGCATATGGTCCGTTTCTGGGCATGAGCCGAGTGATTTTATGCAAAATATGACACGTATCTGCATTTACGCTCCTTAATGAATCAGGCCCAGCTTGTTACAATGTCTAGAAAGTTTACACTGTGACCCTTGCAGAAACATTGTATCTACAAGCATTTTATCACCTGGAAACAGTCAGAAGGGGAAACACTACCACAGTTAGCTCTGACCACAGTTAGCTCTGGGTTTGCAGGAAATTACAGCCAAGCTTACAAAAAAAGACACAAGAGACCCACATGTTAAGGATCCGTTCATAGTGGACCAGTTTATGTCTGGACTTGGTAGAATTCCCTTACAGCAATCCATGAAAGATTGGAAGCTATTTCATCCTGATTTTACTGTGGGAATCCAGACAGAGATCTTTGTGAGGTCTCAGTAAGAGGATTGGGCAGACTGTCACGAGCCACGGCGGTGTCCAGAGCAACAATTTGTGAATCGTAAGTCAAAATTAGGGCAAAATTTCTGAGGTTTCATGTACCCCAGCCATCAGTTTAGGCTGCTGTATAACTGAAATACAATGTAATATCAGTACTTCTCAGGCCGACGCTGCTGTATAGTAAGGTTTATTGAGTTTTTATATAAATGACAATGAACTACCAAAACTGAGAAGGGACCACCATAATGTCTAAAGAAATAAAAACAACCTAAACAACAATGACATATTGAGTGAGGGGAGGGGGGGATCAGTATCTTCCATTCAGTGCTTCATTCTGGTCTTCTGATTCTAATTATGAGTCTATGGGCTAGATTTACTAAGCTGCGGGTTTGAAAAAGTGGGGATGTTGCCTATAGCAACCAATCAGATTCTAGCTATCATTTTGTAGAAGGTACTAAATAAATGATTGGTTGCTATAGGCAACATCCCCACTTTTTTTTTTCAAACCCGCAGCTTAGTAAATCTAGCCCTATGTCTTCTGCCGTCCACCTATTGGGCAGATTATGTCACCGATTTGCGAGAATCGTTCAATTTATTTGGATAACAGGATTAATCTGGAATGGTGGGAAATAAAGAATAGATTAAAGCTGTTTCTTACCTATCTAATTGTGAGCTGAAGATATCAGATAACATCTAGCAAGACAGCAACCTGACATTCCCCTTCCTTTCCTATCATTGTCTTAAAAGTTAGTAGATACAAATTAAAAAAAAATGAAATGTCTGCAGTCAAACCCGTGGACATAAATATTGTAAGGATTGTGCTTACATATAATATTCTGCATGTATTGACTTTACCAGTTATAATGATTTATAAAACTTCTTGCACATGACGTACTCTTATAGATGTCTGTAAAAAAAATGGAACCCAGAGCTGGTCTCATCAGGGTCGGCTCGAACCCCCTTGTTGTGCTAGGTGACACTACCTCATTTCCCTTCAGGCCCCACACACCCATATGAGCTGCTCCACTCTCCTTTAGACCTTGTGTGAAGCAGGGGTGGGGTTGTATGTTCTCCTCTTAGGAGTGTGGCGCCAGGTTGTGACATCATAGCTAGGCGCCTCACTCCCAGCCCATTACCAGAAGCTGGCAGCTGCTGCTGATCCATGTTGGCTCCTGACGCACAGTGGCAGCACAGTGAAAATAACAACACTATAATCTAACCGGACCCAATCCACCTCCACTGTAAATGCCACCAACGGGGCCGCCTCTATCCTCTCAGTGTCTCTAGAAATTATCTGAACTGCCTATCCCTCCATACACTTGTCCGATCCTACAGCAATCTAAAATGTCCTCCCAGGTGCTGGTGGAGGCGGGGCTTAATGACGCGATTCACTTCATTAAGCACCTCCCTGCCTTGCGTGCTATGCAATGCCATGAATTTCGGTATTCCATAGCAGGAAGTGGGGCCACTGTCACTCCCTCCCCCAAAAGCCAGAGGTTTTAAAATTCAGCAACTATGTTCAAAGTAAAAGACTTGTCTCTAATTCCTAGTGAATTGATTGGCTGCATCCTTTATTAATATATTGGTTCAGCCCATAAAACGGCCGCCCCCACTCAGGGCCGGATTAAGGGAATGGAGGCCCCTGGGCTAAGGGCGCCTCCATTCCCCCGTGAGGCCCCCAATGTGAGCCACCCGCTGCCCCCCCCCGTACCCCATGAGGGCCCCCCCAAGCGCTTACCTGTCACTGTAGTCCTCCGTCCCCGGCGCGCTGTAAGCTCCTTACTGAGGAGATCTCGCGAGAGTTCACTCGCGAGATCTCCTCAGTAAGCAGAGTACTGAGCGCCGGGGACGGAGGACTACAGTGACAGTGCTCAGCAGCATTGATCTGGCTGGGGGCGCCCCCGCCCCCGGACCGATCAATAATGCTGCTGAGGACTTTGAAGGGCCCCCTGGATGCCCGAGACCCCTGGGCTATAGCCCAAGTAGACCTCAGGTTAATCCGGCCCTGCCCCCACTGTGTTGTCGGTAATACTCATAAATACAAAGAGCGCCTCACAAATCCAATGCTTCTACATAATAGTGAAGCTTGGCTTTATAAACACATGAATGTCCCAGCGCTCGGTGTGGTCACATAAACCTACAATACAGCGTTTAATACATTATACTAAAATACAGCAACAATAAGTGATACCATGCCCGGTATGGTGGGAGCACATTAATAAATGTCTTTATCTGTCACCTTGTCTACTGAGTTTAATATCTCCAAAGCTTTAAAGAAAATATCTGGGCAGTGAGTTTTCATCTACTTTCCATTAGAGAAGATTAGCGACCCCACCACGCCCCGCATCAGCTCGCTCGTTGCCGTCTGACGTGTCATTTATGTGGAAGACATATGGAAGTAGTAAGCGCAGATATATCATATGTGAAGTTTTTAAATGTCAAGGCAATTTATCAAACGTAAAACTGCATAGCTTGAATTATGCTTTATTAAATACATTTCTTGGACCAGGATGTTGAAATCATTCTTCTTAATTAAGTCCTGCGTGCTTGCCAGACGGTTTGTTTGAAAAATAGGGAAGAATCCGAAAGTTGTAAGGAACCTTTAAATTGGTTTTCATTCATGAATATACTAGGAGAAAATTACATTCAGACTCTTTCAGATAAATTATCACAGAAGTTACAGAACTACAGTTAGTCACTAATATAACTGGAGCCTGCTTATTATCAAAGATACTATAAATTAATTACTAAACGTAAAGAATGTACATACGTAGGTGCGCTCAACGCAGCCAGTTTGCTCAACAATTTGAGGGATTGGCAATCAATATGGAAATGCACAAGAAAAAGTAAAAAATATAAACATTACTTCAAAATCCATTTTGCAGGCCATTGTATACACCTAAAGAGCCGTAGATGTCCTACATGCCCCTCGTTGGACACCCTCCCTTCACCCCCACTTAGGCACCGCCCCACCCTCCACTTCATACCATGTTTGGATCAGAGAACTGGGCAGCATCTTCTCCACTTGAGTGTGGCGCTCGTCTGTGACATCATAGTCCGGCACCAATCTTCCAGCCCATCATCAATATGGAAGAGAAGCAGACGGCAGATTCACAGGTAAGAAGCTGCCTGCCGGCTGTGGCCCCTCTATGTCAGTGGCTGGGGCATCTGGGCAGCATGGTGGCTCAATGGTAAGCACTAGTGCCTCACAGCGCTGGGGTCATGAGTTCAAATCCCAACCATGGCCTTATCGGTGAGGAGTTTGCATGTTCTCCCTGTGTTTGTGTGGGTTTCCTCCAGGTGCTCCGGTTTCCTCCCACACTCCAAAAACATACTGGTAGGTTAATTGGCTGCTATCAAATTGTCTGTCTGTGTGTGTGTATCTTAGGGAAATTAGAGTGCAAGCCCCAATGGGGCAGGGACTGATGTGAATTAGTTCTCTGTACAGCGCTGCGGAATCAGTGGCGCTATATAAATAAATGGTGAAGATGATGATTGTAAGGGGGTGATGCGATGACACTAAAGACTCTGAATGATTGACATTATGTAATTTATTTGGTGTTTAGGCGTTCCCCGAAAACCTTGGTACCCTAGGGTGGAATTATCATTTAAAAACAAGTTTAATATGCGCTACTGCTATATTTTCACCACAATACAGCACAAAAAGTATTAGAACCACCATTTCCAAATTATATTATTTTAATACACAATTTATGTTATTATATGTATAAACAGCTGTAAATAATATAGGTATAAGCAGTAATTTCTGATATCAGCGCTTATAATTGGAGAGTTCTGATTACATTGATTATAAACTGCAAGCTCTGATGTCATCATTTTCCCTAGAGGCTAACGCTTCTTTCAAGTCACAAAACTCCTGGGGGGAAATTTATCAAGCTGCGGCTTTGTGTGGAGATGTTGCCTATAGCGACCAATCAGATTCTAGTTATTGTTTATTTAGTACATTCTACAAAATGACAGCTAGAATCTGATCGGTTGCTATAGGCAACATCTCCACTTGTACAAAGCAAGTATATCCACTATATCATTCCATTCTAAGTCTTTATATCCTTTTTTCTAGAGCAATTTCATAAAAAAATTCCTACTAACCATTATTTTTAAACACTAATTGAAATAATTACAATAGAAAAGTATCACCAAGGATTTAACTTATGAAAAAGTTTGCTCTGTCCTCGTATTATTACACTTTATCTTTGCAACCGCTGACTCGGAAATTTCCACCCGTCTGAAGAATTTACAACAGAATCCCAAACGCTGCAATTGGAAAATGTTCCACCATTCAGTAAAAAAGTCTTTGAAACATGACAGCAACATAGCACAAGTTCAGAGATTAAGTACTAACATTACTTGGATGGTGAAATATTGTGGTAGACCCCACAACAAGCTCCGTAACAAGGTATATAAATTATTAAATTAGAAGTCTATGGTAACACAGCAGTGGACGATTTAATAAAATACAGGGGAAAATGTCTCTTTCGATGCTGTTTTCATAAATAACAGTCAAAAAATAATTTTCATAGATAAAAATGCACTTTGCACCCAGCAGAGAAAAATAAACCAGTGGTCTCTTCAAGTTAGGTCACTCTTATAATCAGTTTGACAAAATAAGCCTAATATAATTACTGTTATGTACATTATAACAGATAAATACTTGTTATAATTAACAATTAATTAATTAGAAGACATTGAATTCTCAGTACTACACTAGGGAGAGACGGTTTCCAATCTCCTGGATGCTGATTTTTCTGGAGTAAGGATGAATGAGCCACTTTGACAATGGAATTAAATCAGTGCAAAAAAAACGATTAAAAAATTCAATAAATAAAAAAAAAAAGTTATTTTTGTAGAGATTTAAAATGAGGGGTTTCGGTGTTTGGGTTGCGTTCCATTGTAACGTGGAGCTCCACTCTCTATGGAAGGTAATCTCGTATATTGTACTTACAGAACATTTAGAGGGGAAAAAAAAAACCCAGCTACATTTCAGGTGAAATGAATTCTGCAGTAAAACCAGATGTAGTAATACGCTGGGTTTTACTCTCAGGACGTTCAGCCAAAACACAGTTTGACACATCATCATTTGATACAGATATTTGACAGCACGCGCTGTATAATAACGGGTATATGGCTGGGACAGGTCAGGGTCGTTTAAGTCCTACTCATGTGTAGCAACAGGTGCGCTGAATCCATTCACGACAAACATAACACACAAATAAATGAATCTCATTTTTTCACTAACCAATTTTACTGTAAGACTCAACAAAAATAATACACTGCGGGGGAGAGTGTCACTTGTTCTCTTGCATCCATCTCTTCATGAGACCTATAAGTCTCATCCTTCAGCTGACAGAATAGGGAAATAGGGAAGAATTGATGGAATTGCGCTTGCGACCTGACGCTATTATGTCATCACTCTGAGGAAAGCAAATTTGTGGCTGCTGTTATATTGTCCTATAAACCAGTGGAGCTTCCTTAGGGTGGTACTCGTTATTTCAGCAACTTTAATACCGACAATGAGTATATAGACAAAAAAAACAAACATGAAATTCCACAAATTCACTAAACATGTTATGTAATAGTCAGCAGTACTCTTGTATGATGGGTCTATATTCTCAGTATCTGTTCTCATTCTGTATATATGAACTACTGCATAGTACCACTTCTCTTGTATGCTGGGTGTGACAACATGGACTTCCTATGCCACCCTGTTGTGCTGCTGGGCTTGTCTTGCCACCATCCCCTTTCTTTATCCCAAATGCGCCCCCCCCTGTCGCAGTAGGAGGAGCCTGCTGCCACCACTAGGGCTCCTACACCGGCACCTAGAACCACTGCCTTATGGATAACTCTCGCTGCTAGTGTACCCCCTCGCTGGGCACCTGGGCTGGTACACTTGACCTCTTCCTTTAGATCAGGGTTGCTGTTGATGGTTCCCCCCTGGCCTATCACACTGGCCAGAGCTGCAGGTAGCGGGCAGAGCGTTGGTACTGGGTGCTGGGTCCCAATCTCAGAACAGCCGGAGAACAGATTAGATTTGGTCTAATCTGTGGTCACAGGAATTACAGCAGGAACGTAGGCGTCAAAGCAGGATCTTGAAGCAGTGATGTTTACTAGCTCAAGTGTCCTAATAAGGACAGTTCACACACTATTTTAACGTACCAGTGATCAGAAGGTCATATGGAACAATAATACATTACATGATCACACAGCTCTCCTTTTTATGCAGATTCTGACACAAATCCTGGCAGGGGATAACACCGCCCCCTGATCCTAAATGGCTCCTCAAAGACTGAATATTTCATTCAAAGATTAACATCATGATGAAAAATCCTTTACATTTGGAGGTAACACAATTTTACACTTTTAGCAGAAATTAACATGACTGTGATATCCTCAATCCCATTGATCACAGGTTTCCTTTCACTTTAACTAGCCAGGATACAGATAACGACTCCCTGCTGTGTATTCAAGTGTTGGTCACTCAGAAAAGGTCTAATTAGCCTAACTGGGATTTCCTCTAGAAAGAATAAAACAAAAGTTGAATTTCCCCTGGTCTCAGAAATAAATACATTTCCTATACTAAAATACACACAATATAAAAAGGAAGTAAATTTCTAATACACAGCATCAAGCATCAGTACATTTCTAATACACAGTATCAAAAATCAGTGCCTTTCTAATGATAGAAATTGGCACACTGTGCTAATAATTTTAAAATATTTTTGCAATAAGTTATTTATAAGTGACCCAGCCACACTGAGTCTATATTCTCAGTATCTGTTCTCATCCTGTATTTATGAACTACTGCATAGTACCACTTCTCTTGTATGCTGGGTCTATATTCTCAATATCTATTCTCATCCTGTATATCTGAACTACTGCATAGTATTACTTCTCCTTTATGCTGGGTCTATATTCTCAGTATCTATTCTCATCATGTATATATGAACTACTGCATAGTACCACTTATCTGTTTATTTTCTAATCCTGAATATATGAACTACTGCATAGTACCACTTCTCCTATATGCTGGGTCTATATTCTCAGTATCAGTTCTCAGTAGCATTGTTGCTCCTCATGCCGGGGTCCTCGATAGTGATCTGAGTGAAGTCTGTATGTTTTTCCAGTTATTATGTTGTGTTTCTCTCTGTCTTCTCACAGTCTGAAAATATTGTAAGTTAATTGGCTGCTAAGTACATTGTCCCTAGAGTGTATTTGCATGCCTGTAATAAGGAAATTAAATTGTAAGCTCCATTGGGCCAAGGACTGATGTACATACACTGTCGAGTTGTACAGAGCTGCAGGATATATTTGAGTTGTATAAAGAAAAGATAATAGCTATAACATCAATTCACAATAACACAATCATGTTGCTCCTGAGTTGACCTCATGATAAGTCCAAACGATTCAAAACTGTTACTGTTGTGCAAGGGAAACGTCTCTCACTTTCATGTCATTGATGCATTGTTGGACTATGTGGAATAATGAATTGTTTTCATCTGTAAAGCATTAGATCAACTAACCACAATCAGACTAAATTGATCAAGTCTCCACTAGAGAGAATGAGGAGAGAATCTTTATTGGCGGATGGTCCACCAGGGAATTAGGAAGCCATAGAAAGACGTCTCTGCTCCGTCCACCTCACATTCCATCACATTCCTCAGACATTGTGTGTGAGGCTGCTTGGCCTGACATAGACGGTGTGATTCATTCTCCTTAAATGTTGACTGCATTAGAATTAGATCAAGCAAACCTATGGTTTTATAAAACAATTCCATCTCCAGCACTGCATTCCTAAACTCCAAATACTTCATAAGAAACATGAATCACAGAGAAAAATCGCAGCTGGACAAAGGTGGAATAAGAATGAGAAGACATTGAGGCAACATTGTAGAAGAAGTTCATGTGATGGGTCATTGAGCAGGTCCAGAATCCAACATTCTAGAGTGTGGAATCCTTTGTACGTCAGGAAGAACTTACAGACGGTTCCACATAGGAGAACATTTTAAATCGTTGTCCACTTAAAATTTTCCCATTGATCCCCCATTTCTAAACAAACTTATTTTAGTAGAAGATGGAAGACGTGTCTGTGATATAACAATGGTCCAATAATGACCACTGCTGGTAGAAGGTCTACACTGTTCCCCTCAACTTGCTGTAAGATGTTATACTTACAACGTTTGATGCAGTTTATAGGTTTATGCTATGCTGATTATAATGTGATACATTGTTGTAGCACATTATAATCAAACTGATATTATAAAGTGCTATCACAGTATAACACATTGTAATCAGTAATAAGTGGATTGAGACTGCAGGGAAATCTGTCTAAGCATGTAAGTAACACCTTAAATTTAGGATACAGCAGTACTGGAGGCCTGCAGAGATACCACTTAATGCTGGATCCTGGTTATAATGTACATCAAGGACCTAATTCATGTTCGGACATACAATCATGTGTGTAATATTAAGTCCCATCAGAACGCATGCAAAAAAAAAATAAACTAACAACTCAGTGCTCTAAATATTACTAAAATTGTGTTTAATATAAAAAAATTATACATTTCAACATTAAATACAGAAATCAGGAACCACTTCTGTCTCACAGCGCTGGGGTCATGAGTTCTATTCCATCGACTCTAAATCATGTTACTTACATCTAAAGAACATTTCCAGAATACGCACATATCTCACACAAGACCCTGCAAAAAACATTATGTGCACTTATCATCTCCTACATCGACTATTGCAATTCCCTCCTTACTGGTCTTCCAAAAAACAAACTTGAACCCCTACAATCTATTTTGCATGCAGCGGCTAGATTGATTTTCCTTGCAAACCGTTCTTCCTCTGCTGAGCCACTCTGTCAGTCTCTACATTGGCTGCCTGTATTTCAACGAATCCAATATAAAATTCTTCTACTAACATACAAGGCTGTCAACAAAATTTCAAAATCTCCCGACTCGACACCTCCATTCTGCACAAGATCTGTGTCTCTCTTCCACTCTCATCACATCCTTCCATTCCCGGTTACAGGACTTTTTTCAGGCTGCACCCACTTTGTGGAATTCCCTCCCTCGCACAGTAAGGGCTAGATTTACTAAGCTGTGGGTTTAAAAAAGTGGGGATGTTGCCTATAGCAACCAATCAGATTCTAGCTTTCATTTATTTAGTACATTCTACAAAATGACAGCTAGAATCTGATTGGTTGCTATAGGCAACATCCCCACTTTTTCAGACCCGCAGCTTAGTAAATCTGGCCCTAAGACTTTCCTCTGGTCTTCAAACATTCAAGCGTTCTCTGAAACCCCACCTCTTCAGACAACCTTATAATATTCCTCAACCACCATCGTAATACCCTATTACCACCCTCTACACAGCTAACAAAAGACAACAACCCTCTGACCAACATTGCTGTGTGACTGATCACACAGCTCACTCAATACTTTTACCTTTGCATTCTAGCTGGTCCATTGTGCAATATGATGTAGCACATGCCCTTGTGTTTCTAACTCCCATTGTCCCATAGATTGTAAGCTTGCGAGCAGGGTTCTCTTACCTCTCTGTCTGTATGTATTACCCAGTATTGTTTTCTAAATGTTTGTTCCCAATTGTAAATTTGCTGGCGTTATAGATATAAATGTTGATGATGATGATGATGATGAATTCGGTTAATTGGCTGCTGACAAAATTATTCATAGGTCTGTATTTTAGGGAATTTAGACTGTAAGCGCCAATGGGGCAGGGACTGATGTGAATGACAAATATTATCTGCACAGTGCTGGTGATTTGGTAGCACTATATAAATAAATGGTATCAGGAGCAGGCTGAGCTGGGGGACAGGGGGGTAACTGCTCCCCAGGACGGTCTCATAGTGGGCTACCTTGGGTTGTATCACTGAGCTACCTGCATTTTTTAGCCTTTAATATGTTCCTAATAGGCTGTTGAGTTAAGTCTCCCCCCCCCCCCCGGGCTGAAATTTGCCAGCCCTCGCCTGATGTGTACTGTAGACATGCAATGTCGTAAAAGTCATCACTATCAGTCAGCACCTACACCTGCTCTGCAGCTGGTACACACTTTTGAGTAACACCCTGGTGTAAGGTCTGTTTCTGCGCATGCCCTGAGCTATTTCATGCAAGATATGGCACACCAAGGGATTTGCGGCTTTTGACTCTTACTAAAATAACTGCTATAAATATGGAATATGTTAATAAATTTTCTCAGGCATTGTCTGCATTATTTTTCATGAATCTGAAATGCAAATAGATCTGAATGAACGATATATATCAGATGAACTTTCACAAATATATGTTTCAGAAACTTATTAAAACTAATCATATTTATTTAGAGCAAATTTTGCAGAACTAAAAGTCCCAGTAATCTGGGGTAATTAGTTCAGCTACAGAAATACAGTTTTAGAGGCTGCTATTGGGGGAATAAAAATAATTGACACAAGACTCTGCCTGTAGGTGTATTGAACATGTGGGACCAAGACAAGAAGCCTTAAGAGGGGAATATTTCATTCTCAGTTAACTCAAGATTAAAATCTCCATTTTTGGTTATATAATTGACAAATATAATCCCAATCCTATTCGTAATAGTTTGCTAAATACACTCTGTAGAGTGTATCCAGCACTTACATTTCCTGCAAATATTTCATCTTTGGTGGATGGGGAGAATGCAGCTCCCTGTCTAAGCCTGGCATGTTTAGAAGGACTATAGATGTCACTTCCCACCAAGTATGATGTCACAGCAAGTAAACGACAGTAAAGGTAAGTGCTTGATACATTCTACTAGAGAGTGTATCTAATGAGCATCTAACAATGGAGGCATGGCACTGGTGGAAAGGATCCAAAGCACTTATTGGATGCAATAAGGAACCGTATGTGTATTTGGTCAGCCCCTTCAGAATATTCCCATCTCCTGCTGTCCTACTACAGTAATTCCACAGCTCTCCAGCAGAGGTCCCGAGTACAACTGAGTACGATAGACATCCGCAAGTCATAGACATGGAGCATCTAAGGCAGGGGTCAGGGAACATTTTTACCTTTTACCCCCAAATATATTTAGATACGCCAACGTTACCCCTTTGATTTGAAAGGAAGGAAATCATATATTATTAAATATTGGAATTCAAAATTTTATTAAATCTATTCAAAATTTCTTTGAAAGCTTTAACTTTAAAACTTCAGGTTTTGGAGAAATGATGTTGCTTCATTTTTGATACGAGAGCATCAATATTGGGGCATTTTGATATCATAGCAATTTGTATACAGTCTTCAGCGTCCAATCGATTTCTCTGATTTGTTTCTATGTTCGTAAGAGTGGAAAATCCTTGTTCGCATAGGTAGGTTGTTGTAAAAGGCAGCAACTTTTTGACTGCCTCCTCATGTGCAATTTTGATGCCTTTGCAGCTGTTGACATCCAAAAATATGACAGATCTGCTTTGTTTTCAAGTGCAATACGTGCTTCATTATTACATCAAAGCTCAAGAAGTGCCTCTGCCAACCCTTGAGGCTCTTTTGGTGCAACAGCAATTTCACATTTAAAGGGGTCTACAATCCAACTGACAGCATGTGAATCGGCAGCATTACCCCCAGGAATTTTATTTTTACCCCATTTGGGGTAATTTATCTCTGTTCCCTGACCACTGCTCTAAGGGAACTGGTTTGTAAATGGGGGAATGTTGTGCGGAACCCACCAACTGTGGAATCTTTTTTTTTTTTTAGATTTGAAATAAAAGAAAAGCAAAACTAATAACAAAAACATCTGACATCCCATATAACGCTCTACACCTTCACATACTTGAAGTTACTAAATAGATTTGTAAAACAATATAGCAATTTTCTGCTGATACTGAATCTTGCAGCCCAGAGCAGGACAGGAAAACTGTCTAGATGGAGAGATGTATATAATCCTCATACAGTAAAAGCAGATATGTATTTGAACTATTCACATTGTAGGTGGTTATAATTCCTGTAGGAATCAGTAACTTGGATTTGATTAAATATGAATATAGCACATAATCTCAGCCAGTTTATTGTCCTTCTAGGATTAGCTAGTGATATAATGTCTGGCTCTAATAAGTACTTTCACATGGAAAGCACTAATCACGTTAAGTGACATTGCCAGCGACTGAGCGCTTTCTCAATAAACGCGATGGTCTGGGTTCATCAGGGTTAAGTCAAATTCCTGTTAAAGAAACCTCTAACTTTAAAGTTATGTCTCCGTATTGTGACCAGGACGATTTCTGTGGAATTAAGTTAATGCTGCATATTGCAATAACAGTTCTATTTTCAGCTAAATCATTCTCAAATGGTCTAATCATTTAAAAAAGACATTTTAAGGCTTTGAGCTACTATTCTTTTATTTTTGTTTTTAAAACGACATTGAAAACAATAATTTTATTCTGAATTCTGAATTTTATTTCAGCCTGATCTACACAAACTGATTTGCCAACTATGACACATGGAAAAGCATAGGAAGTGAACGTTTTAATTATCTCTACATTAGTATAAGTTTTACTTATATTTTATTGTTTTACAGGGATGAGAAAGAAGGGACTACATTATAATGTGCATGTTTAGTTTTACTTCTTTCTCTTTGTTTTTTGGTAAAACTTTGAGCTACAATGTCACTGGGTACATTCATGTACATCCTGGTAGATGCAGCAAAAAAAGATTTGTTATTACATCAAGATGTGCAGAAATACATAAAATAAGCCTGAAATTGTTCTTCTGAAAATTAGGGGACTATTTGCAACTAAAGATAAATTAATATTCTGCAGTTCTGTTCACAGTATGATTCATTATATAATATAATTCTATTTTTAGTGAAACAATGCTGAAATCTGCTTTGTGTTGTAAATACACCAGGCCACGCAAAGTCTATGTTAAAGTGTGTTTAAATGGTTTTTTTTAATCAAATTTGTTGTAAAAGACTTTAACATACAAATTTTGTTACAAATCTAAATTCTATTTACAACACTTTTTTTCTCACAGATTTCCCAGCAGTGAAACAATAAAATCTGTACAAACTCTAAATTTGCAGAAAGCTGTTCACAATCATTGTAACATTTCTATAAAATGCTCAAAGTATAATACGATGTATCAAAAAGGAACTAAGGTTGTAAGGTTCTGGGCAGGGATATTATTAGCTTTTGTGTTAATATATTGTTTTAAGCAATATGTCTGTAAGATAATGTAATAAAAATAATATTAATAATAATATAATAATAATTATAATAATAATAATAATAATAATATATTATTAAGTGCATTTACTACAAAGCAAAATATAAAAAAATACAACATAAACTTCAGTGTATTAATTTATTTTAATCAATTTTAATAATAATTAATATATTGCTATGTAGCTTATTTGTGAAGTAGCTAATTAAAATAATTATATTGGATATTATAATTCACTGGAATAACTCCTGGGGGTAAATGTATAAAGTGCCGATTTCTGCAAGTACCCGGAAATCGGCGAGTTTGCAATGAAAATTTAAAGCAGCAATGACTTTTAAAGGCATTGTTTTGAAAAACAATGCCTTTAAACTTGCAGAAATCTGCACTTAATATATTTACCCCCTGATAGTTCAAAGAGGACTTCTACCACGACCAATCAGACTCTCCCAGAGCCTTCAAATCTTGATACGCTTTCTGAAAACCAACCTTTATTACAGCTTACCTTACTCCCACCGATACTACCCACAATGATGCACCCTCACACTTACCCTTCTCCCATCTATATTACTGGTCACTGGTACACCCTCACACCTACCGTACTTCCACCTATACCCCTCACACCTGTATTACTCACACAAATGCACCCTGACACCTACCCTGCTCACACTGGTGCGCCCTCACACCTATCCTACTCCTATCTATATTACTCACACTGGTACACCCACGCACCTACCCTACTCCCACCTATACTACTCACACTGGTACACCCTCACACCTACCCTACTCCCACTTATACTACTCACACTGGTACACCCTCACACCTACCATACTCCCACCTATACTACTCACACTGGTACACCCACGCACCTACCCTACTCCCACCTATACTACTCACACTGGTACACCCTCACACCTACCCTACTCCCACCTATACTACTCACACTGGTACACCCACGCACCTACCCTACTCCCACCTATACTACTCACACTGGTACACCCTCACACCTACCCTATTCCCACCTATACTGCTCACACTGGTACACCCTCACACCTACCCTATTCCCACCTATACTACTCACACTGGTACATCCTCACACCTACCCTACTCCTATCTATATTACTCACACTGGTACACCCTCACACCTACCCTACTCCCACCTATACTACCCACACTGGTACACCCTCACACCTACCCTATTCCCACCTATACTGCTCACACTGGTACACCCTCACACCTACCCTACTCTCATTTATACTACTCCTCACACTGGTACACCCTCACACCTACCCTATTCCCACCTATACTACTCCTCACACTGGTACATCCTCACATCTGCCCTACTCCCACCTATACTACTCACACTGGTACACCCACGCACCTACCCTACTCCCACCTATACTAGTCACACTGGTACACCCTCACACCTACCCTACTCCCACTTATTCTACTCACACTGGTACACCCACGCACCTACTCTACTCCCACCTATACTACCCACACTGGTACACCCTCACACCTACCCTATTCCCACCTATACTACTCACACTGGTACACCCTCACACCTACCCTACTCCCACCTATACTACTCACACTGGTACACCCACGCACCTACCCTACTCCCACCTATACTACCCACACTGGTACACCCTCACACCTACCCTATTCCCACCTATACTGCTTACACTGGTACACCCTCACACCTACCCTATTCCCACCTATACTACTCCTCACACTGGTACACCCTCACACCTACCCTACTCCCACTTATACTACTCACACTGGTACATCCTCACACCTACCCTACTCCCACCTATACTACTCACACTGGTACACCCTCACACCTACCCTACTCCCACTTATACTACTCACACTGGTACATCCTCACACCTACCCTACTCCCACCTATACTACTCACATTAATGTACCCTCACACCTTCCCTACTCCCACCAATTTTACTCACACAGGTACACCGTTATACCTACCCTACTCCCAACTATACTACTCACACTAATGTACCCTCACACCTACCCTACTTATTATTGTGGTTTTAAACTGACATTTAACATGTCTTCCTTCATACATTCATGCAACGTACATCAACTCTTTAAGGAAACGCATAACATCGTATCAAGTGAATTAATTAAATAAACTACAAAAACCTTCTTCTCCACTTCATGCAATATTAAATAAATTCTTCAGTCTTCATTCTTGATCTGTCCTAGTTCAAATGCTAATTAAAATAATTTGCTTCTTTTATGATCCAATGTAGACCAAGATTGGCACAACAGTATAAATCCTCATAACAGACCAACCAACCCACTCACGAAGAGCCCCAGATGGATCATGACTATGAATGAGAGTAACTGGGACTCCATCACAGGCAATCACAGGCAGATTTTCATGCAGGCTACTTTCAATTGGCTGGCTGGAGTCCCGGAAAATCCCGACATTGGTCATTTTGCAGCAGTCATTCATGGTGAGCTAATTGGCTGTGGTTAACAATCTGTAGTCCCTTATCCAAACACTGAATTAGTGTCTAGAGAAAGTGACCTAACAAGCTGTGAAGTGACCTGAAATGTGGATACTGACGTTCGTGGAGAATATGAGAGCCTGATGATGTACTGAACTTTTACCCATTTGCTTAGCGTAAATTGCGCAAATTCACACTTCACATGCTCCCATGGAGAATGGAGTTACTTCTTTCATACATAACAAAATTAAATGAAAAAATGAGATTTAAATTCCTTAACATGTACATTTATTAATTGTATTTACTAAAAAGAAAAATGATTGCACTTTTGAATGAGGGAAAGGAAAATATCTTAGAGATCAGAAAACCTCAAATGTGCAAACTTCCTTCTCTTCCTTCTGTGCCCTATAATAACAGATAATTAGATCTTATTTATGTCTTATAAAAATGGCAAAGCTGAAGCATAATGTTATTCATTTTAAAGTGGCTCTTATATTGGAGATTACATTTTTAAGTTCGTCCTAAAGTTTGTGGTCAGTTCTATGATGCAAAAAGTCCAAACCACTGTAGAACGTATCCAAATGAACAATAATAAAACAGTACTTCCTGAATAAGTGAAAACACAGTTGGGTTTCCGATTGGATCCAACAATGAAATATAAATATATTTTTACTATTTCCTTGACCTACAGAAAACCCAGAAGATTGATGGTAGAGCTCTAAACTTGCGCTGATACCAAATATATGCGTCTGTACGAAAATACATCCCATGGTGAGTCACCTCGAACCCTTCCACAAGGCTGTCTCGCCACAAATGTTTCCTTTGTTCCAAAAACATATTTGGAGGTGGGGCAGAATCTCACTTGGAATAAAGTCTTGAGACAATGTAACGAGTTTACAATTGATGGGCAGATAACAGGAAGTGAATATTCTTACAATGAATCAGAGGGCGGCAACACATACACACAACATTCATAATACTGCCGAGAGACTGGTGTTGATTTAAAGAATTCAGCATGGTACCCTGTGAATCTTACTGCCTACTGCTGAAAAGTTTGAGTAAGTCTCTTAAAACACAGACTCTGTCCTTGGCTTAGAACAACGTGCACCTGCGGAATAAATTTTCTCAAATCTTTACTTTTTTTTCCTCCGTCTTATTACCGCAATATTAAAAATACTATCAGAGTAGACTGTTAGAACTCGTTTTACATTACAATAATGGAGCAAAATCTTATATTTCCTTGACTGTAACATATAATAAATCTGAATTATATGTTACCTCTGCACTACCACTGAATCGTGTGGCTTTATTTCCCAGTAGTGCTTTGAGCATCGTTGCAAAGTCTAATTCATTTTTTGTTAGCTCTCGTTCGTTGGACAGGGGATAGTATTATATGCTGTCACTTATAGCTGTGAATGGTTTCATGCTGTCAGATCTACATTTCTGCAGAGTTCAGCTGTTCACTTGACTTTAATAAAATATAATACAATTGAATAAGTGCGATTGGTTTTATTACAGCAGCTAGAGTGACTGCTTACTTAATTGTGCGCTTATACAAAAATAAAGTAAGTGATAATTGTAGGGTTAAAGCAAGTTGTAAGTGGCAGGAACTTTATGGCTCAAAGTCCTGCCACCTTTTCTGCCATTAAGGATTCGGATTCCAGTTCTCTCTTGGTTTCACCTCTCCGGTGCTTGATGGCTCCTCATTATAATAGCAAAATAAATCAATGTAGATTAGAACGAAGCACAGTTCAAATACCCAAATTAAGAATGCAGGATATATTTTGGCATAGCCAAATACAGAGGAGAAACAGACTCATATGTAATTTAGGAGATAGCCAAAGGTCAGGGGAAGAAGATTTTTTATAATCTTTGTCTGGCCAATGATACGAAGAAAACCAGGACGTGACAAAAAAAGGAAGTGACCAGAAGGTTTGTCGGAGGGAATTCAAAATCGGACATCTTTGCTAAGGGCTGATGCCCTTATATCACTGACACCTGCCCCTATCAGGAGATAGAAGCTGTATCTATTTATTGGTAATAGGACCTGAGACGTGCATGGTGAGGACACCAACATCTGATTTCAATAAATTGAACAATACTCCTCTCTTGAAACCCTCTGGTAAACAGCAACACCAGCCTGTGTGTGATCAGCTTAATACAATGGATAACTAATTTTTTTTTGCAAAATATAGCATATTAATTTAAAAGATATTCAGTAGGAGAGAGCACTTGCCTCATCAGGTCTCCGGAGGCTAGTTTCTTATACATTCTGAGCGTAATAGTTTACAGTACTGTCAAATTTATGAATTTTGTCATTGGTGACGATGCCAAAATTGATTTATGTATTATTGTGCTGTAATAAATTATTTAGTAGGTTTATTTTAGTAGTAGTTTTTTGCTTTTGTGATCACCTTAAAATTGTTAAAATGGATACAAAACTTCATACAAAATAAATGTGTTACATTAAGAATCATTCTATTCTCGACAGACTCAAGCTTGGAAAATATTTATATTGTGGGGGCTGCATGTTCCCTTCCCTCCCCTTTATTGTTTACATCGCTGGTGCTGGGACCCCAAGGGGGGATTTCAATTAGCTTGCGGGTGCTCATTTTACTGTTACTACGGTAAAATCTCCGCTCATTTTTCCTTGCAGCCCATAGAGGTGCAGGGAAAAATTAGAGGAGATTTCTGTAAAAATCCTTCAGCCACTATGCTCTGAGTTACATTGTGGCTAATTGAATACCCCCCCAAGTTTCCCCCTCCCCAAAAAAGATAGTCTCAATAAAATTAATGCATGTTTGACAATCAGAGTACCACAAAAACAGATTTTTGGACATCCTTTGGGGCACCATCTCATAGCTTTTGCTTTTTTTTATTGCCAAGTTTGTTAACCAGTGATATGTTTACCTGTAGAAATCTAAACTGCAGAGTACTGATTGAAAGGCTGCACTTTATAAGCTCTCACTGGTTCTGCACTCATTGCTAGTGATAGTGTTACATGCTAGCTTCCTGGTTCCTGTAGCTGTGTCCTGTATGATTTTGACCTTGCATGAAACAGTTCCTGGTTCCTCATTCAGCAATCTCTTGGATTCTGATACCTGGCTTTGCAACTTATAATCTGCTGGTTCCTGATAACTGGCTTTGCAACTGCACACTATTCATATAGCTCTATAAAGTACCCTCAGGCATGGACTGCGGTAATTATCATTGCTGCGGAGACAGTGTTACATTCCTGCATTTTGTGTTATATTTCTGCATTGCCACAAAGACCAATACATTCCTGCATTACCTCAGAGCCTGCCTTTTCACCTGTCTACTTTTGATTACTGCAATATCTAGTATGCTTGTGCTCAGACCGTCATTATATGTGGTGAACTGCAATAAACTCTGTATTGGTTTTATTACAACACCTCATATTCCGGTAAATTCCTAGCATATACAGTATGTCCATGTTTCGGGAAATTTTTCTGCTTAACTCCTTCATAACCAGAAAAGGGTTATACCTCCCTGAACAGAATCATTTTCAAAACTTCAGTGAGATTTACTTTGTACTTTCTTAATCTACCGAAGTAAATTTATTATTGCTTTTGCAAGACTTGGATGGATTTGTTTTGATAAAATATATTAGCTAGGAAAAACATGCAAAATGATAAAATATTCCATTGCTGATATTATGTGTTCAAAGCAATCCTAGATCTAAACTGAAATATACACGACATGGCCAAAAGTATGTGGACACCGGTACATCACATCCATATGTGCTGGTTGAACATCTCATTCTGAAACCATGGATATTGATATGGAGTCGGTCCCCCCTTTCCTGCTTAAACAGCCCCCTTTCTTCTGGGAATGCTTTCTGATAGATTTTGGAACCTGGCTACTGGGATCCACATCCATTCCACACAAGAGAATTAGAGAGGTCGGGCACTGATATTGGGCGATACGGCCTGCTTTGCAGTCGGCGTTCCGATTTATTACAAAGGTATTAGATGGGGTTAAGGTCATAGGCAAACCGAGGGGGGTTTCCTAGTGCCTGGAAACTCCCCTCCAAGCATGGGGCACTGTATAATTGAGGTGGCTGGACCCTGCTTCACACAGCTCTGCTTTAAAAAAGGGAGAGCTGCGTACACCTAACAGTAGTGCACGCAGCATTGCCCATGTATATTATGGGGATAGGAAGAGTTGGAGAGCAGCCAAGCACTGTCTAAAATTATAGCCACACCCCCATGCATTCTTGTCATGCCCACTGGCGGTCTGGAGTGGAAACCCCCCTCTACAAATCCTGCGTTTGCCCCTGGAGGTCTGAGCTTTATGTCGACCAATCAAGTTCTTCCACACCAAAATTGGGAAGCCACTCTTTGATGGACCTTGCTTTGTAAGCTCTACACCAGGTCTTAAGAATCATAAGCATTATCTGGAATGTCATTATATGCTGCAACATTCCTTTACTGGAATGAAGGGACCCAAGCCAAACCATGAAAAACAGCCCCAGAACATTATTCCTCCTCCACCAAACTTTACAGTTGGCAGAACACGTACGGTAGGTAGATTTATACATCAGACTGCCACATGGTGAAGCTTGTTCATCACTCCAGTCAACTTTCAACATTGCCCATGGTGATCTGAGACTCTTGTTTGGCTGCTCGGACTTGGAAAACCAATCCATGAAGCTGCCGATGAACAGGTATTCAACATTACTTCCAGAGGCAGTTTGGAAATCGGTAGTGAGTGTTGCAACTGAGGACAGTTTATTTTTATGCACTATGTTGCTGAACCATCGTTGGCAGATATGGTTGGTCTGGCAATAAATGGGTGCTATGGAGAGAAACCCTCCCCCATCTCTTTTAGATATAAAAATCTACGGAATAGCACAGACAGATATGCCGCTGGAAAGCATCAATTAGCTAAGGAAAAACCAACACAAAACAAAAAAACGAACACTCAACAAATGAAGAAAAAAATGCAGCTGTCCATTACTATTCCCAAGGCTACTGTTATCAATGTATTACATTTCGACCCAACTTTAATTATCACTACGCAAAATAATAATGTACCATATTAGTAATGAATAAATCCCTACAATTAAACATAATTTATTAAGCACTTGCAAACTTAGGAGGTTACTTGATAAAAAATAATGACAATGTTTACATGGTATGTGATACACATTTATAAATATAATAGGTAGAGTTCCAGCGCTACCATTATGCAAACCTAAGTGCTCGCCCGGGGCGGCAACTGTTAGGGGGCACCTAAAAAGCTGAATGTCAACACAATGTCACTCATTTAGTGCTTTTATTGTCCTCATGGCACTGTTACACTTAGCACAGACGCTGACATGAGAAACAGGAATTGGCGACCACCCGCCGTCCGTCTGTTTAGGTAAAAAGCAGCGTCAGAAGTGGGATCCCAGGGGAGGGGGAGAGCCTCCGAGGAGGGCGGTATTGTCTGGGTCTCCCACAAAGCTTCTGCCACCCCTGAACAGAGGACTTCCTAAACATTTACAGACATAAGGCTGAATGCAAAACAACAGCCAAAGATATTGCAGCTTTCATTGACAGTATTTAGAGGGTAATCTGAATTTATTAATTGCAATGAGGCTGCAAATCTCCTGCATAGCACTGTGTAATATAATTGTCATAATACAATTAAATAATAATAATGATAATAATAATTATGATAATAATAATAATAATATATAGCAATGTCCAATATTAAAATAAATCTCTTTTTAGACTGGAAAATGGACTCAGAAAACTTCTGTACTCTGATGACATTAAACTTGAAGGAATGCACCCGGAATATCCCGTACCACCTTATGCAAAACTGAGACCATCTAAGGACATTTTCTGCATAATTTTAGAAAAATTCTAATGATTGATGTGGTGAATTTAAACTTCTATGTCTGTTTCCAATGAGGTTTGTGTAAGGCTAAGCTGCTTATTTCATTCTTTACATCAAAATAAATATTTCTTTTAATCCATTTTTTAATCTCGATTTTTTTTTTTTTAGACATGTATATAAAAAAAATAATCAGCCGTTTGGTGGAAGGCTTTGACCTAGGATGATCAAAGCCTTCGCATACCATGGCACTTCTAAATTGAATTCCCAGACAAGCGATTGGTTTTGGCAAAATCAGAGAATGTGGGTACGTAACAATGGACGGGAAAGGCTGTAATTAGAAGAAGTGGAAGTTTAAAAGGGAAAAAAGATAATTTGTCCAAACCACAAAAGTGTGGATTTCAGATTCTCTGCTTTGACCAAATTGTTTTATTATGATTTTTCGGCTGTTTTCTTCAATACGACGTATTCTTCCGAAGACACAAAAATGCAGATTTGTTTTACTGTGAAATAGCAAGGACAGAATTAGGGAACATATAATACTTTTAGAGGATTACCAAATACCGTCATTTGCCCTAGTATTCCCCGACTCTCCTCAGATACCCCTGACAAGTCACCATTTATGATTAAACAAAGGTAAATTAATCTATTTGATAAAGCTCATTATCCTATTTGTGGTAAAGGGGGTATCCTTAAGAGGATCCTTGTGAGAAGTACTTACAGAGATGGGTAGAGAGACCGTTACAGACGTTAGATGGTATATGGTTGATAATTATAAGGCTGAATATGTTATCCAAGCAAATCAACAGCAAAAGTCATTGCAGTTTATTTTATATATTGATATTTATTTCTTATAACTGCCGCTTTTATTGGCAGCATTTCGAGGGTACCCTGAATATATTATTTGCAATACATAAATCTAATAGATAACAATGACCACATAGTTACAAACCGTAAGGCACATTTAGTGCAAAAGCTGTTTTGTGTCATCACGCGCTGAGCTTTGCGCAAATGCACCAATTTTTATATGGAACCCCCACGAATTTCAGTTCCATCATTCCATTGCACTAGCGAACGGAAACAAATTAATATTCCAGGAAGCAAGCACACTCCATGAAATGCGGATGCATTGGCCAATAAAAAGAACCCTTGGTGAGGGTCTGGACATTTTGGGGTTGGCAAATGAGCTTCATACAGGTATACAAAGTAATTTTTAAACAATTACTATACTTATTATCTAAACATCACAGTACTAGGCAAAAGATAAATCCACACCGTCTATGCGGCTATTACCCAATTCTGTAATAAAGCAGTATACTCGCTGGCATTAGGAAAGTAATCGCTTTGGGTACGCAGTGGTAATCAACACCTGCAGTTGTGGTCCTAGGGGGAGGGGCTCAATGGAGGACAATTACAGTGAACGCAACCAGCATCCAAAATGCGCTGCAACATCACTGCCACTCCCGACCACAGGCAGTAGTGAAAATGGTTACGTGGACATTGAAACTAAGGGGCTCATTCCCCGTATCTGTTTACATGCCTTTAGTAGCAATAAAACATGCTGGTAAAATGAATTTAATAATAAATAAATGCCTTTGCCATCTTTATCATAACCAGAAAATGCTATTTTTGTGCTCACATTTTTGAGACCAAGCTGCTTTCACCTCTGTGTCATACACCCATGTGTACTAAAGGCACTAAGTTCAGTACTTAATAGATCATTATTTCTTATATTTTTGGACTCCATCATAAGCTGGCCAGTGATTTATGGAAGGCAGGTGTGGGACCTGTCCTTAAAAAGGGAACATAAACATAAGCAGGCAACTATAGCCCTGAACAGGTGAATAGTTTTATTTTCTCTAGAATATATGGGGGTATTGAAAATTGAAAGAAAGAGACAAACGGAGACAGTGGCTGCCAGTTTTCTGTAAAGAGACTTTATTTGGTTGAGGGGGAGGGGTAATTTGCTGGAGGGATTGGCTTGTTAGGGCTTGGCATAGACTGGGGAAATGTTTGCTGGACTGGAGAAAATGAGGGTTCGTATCTAAATCTAAGTATAATATATTATGTAGATTAACAAAATAATTCCTATATACATTCAGCCCTTCACTATGTGGTTCAGCAATATTTGGCCCTTCATGGACCAGCACTGGTTTAACCCACACAGATGAAACCTGTTGCTTGCCGTTCTTGACATTAAACTTCTATCAATCCCTGGAAACGTGCGTTCAGTGAGATCTGGGAAGCCAAAGGTTGGCTTAGGTCTTTGTATCTCGATGTCTTTGTTGTTAACAGACATCTCTATCCCAGAGACACTCAGAGAATTTATATTAAGGCAAAGATGATTTTGCAGTCAGACTCTTGGCTTCCTGCTGAGCGTGTAATCAGCATTTCCCTTACTGGGATCTAGGGGTAAGTAATCATTCTGATCTGAGTGGTCATATCGCCTATCATCACTTTATTATTCTCAGGCCCTTTCTCTTCTCTGTATGAGTAAAACAACAGTATTCATTATGTAATGACAACTGTTACTTTGTGTCATTTTTCTTAATAATTCCATAGGATGCCTTGTTTTTTCTAATAGTAACCTACTCTTTAAATACAGTAGTATCACTCAAAGATTCAACACGCTGTCAGGTTAATAAATACAGGGGCGGCACAGTCAGTGATTTTAGTACCCTATAGCAGATTTTTTTAGGGGGGGGTGTCTCTTTTTCTGGGACTATTCCCAGAGCAATGAGCACCACTAAGCAGCATAGTACAATACAGCACAGAATACAGGGCTGCAGAATATGACAGGTAATGCATATTTCATCAATAGGGAGCCAATGATTTGGTTCTCTCCGATGGATGGATTACGTTGCTCCCACTTTATAACACCCCCATTATAATACCACCATCACTTACTACATTAACATATATTAATTACATTACTTGGCACTGACTTTATGGTGCCAAACTCACATATTACACAATAACATTCTATATATATTCATAAAATACAAATAGACTAATTTCAAACATCTGACAAATTGTGCACTGTTGTGCGTCTGTGTTGAGATCACTACAAGGGTCTATAAGCCATAATAAGCAATAAAAAAAACAATAGAATTCAAGTACAAACTGACAGTGTCAGGCCGGCTGGGACCATTAGGACTTCAAGAGATTGTATTTGCGGATCCTGCACTTATACTTACAGCACATGATACTGCTCACATTGCCCCATCCATGTTCTCAATGTGCACATCTCAATATATCTCGACCAATAAAACTATGCACAGATGTACTAAACCACATTATTAAATGACCTCTATCACTGAATGCAATAAAATTAATTATTTGTATTAATAAAAATAGTGACTGAAGTTTAAGGTGCACTTGACTAGGTTCAGAACACCACATTGCATTCAATCTTCACCTGTTTGTGATATGATCCATATTTTGGTTGGGTGGGGGATGGGGCATTGCTCGGAAAAATAAGGTCCACCGGTGCATCTACATCATACTTCACTAGACCCAACTCTGCAGAACACCTCACCTGCGCAAACCATCACCTTACTCAACCCAATGCATCAAGAGTAGATCTGAGAGCATAGGTGCAAATCGAAGCGCACAGCGGGGCCAAAGGCAGAGCAGATGCAATACACTTTGTGAATCACCTCCACAGTCTTAAACAAAAAGTGTGATATATAATAATAATATTTTCATACAAAGATCCGTCTTGAGAAAGACATTGCATGGTGAAACGCGTTGGTGGATCGGAGAGTCCAAACCATTCTGTCTCTGGGACATTTCTATCTGCAGGAGGGGAGAGCAGGAGACAATCAGACAGGAATCCTTCACTCATTTGTTGTTGTTACCTCTTGCACCTGCATCCTTTGGTATTCATAGCATGTTGTTTGCCTTTTCAACGGCTAAATGTGATTTTATCTTGTTTATTTATAAGCAATATTTGTAATCAGTATCATCATTTTAAAGAAGGCATTATGGCAAAAATCTGCCTTCTTTCTCCTTGCATGTGCACTTGGAAATATGGAAGATACATGCATGTTAGAGTGATTTAAGATGACCCAGGTTTACCATCATTGTCAACATATAGTAAGTGCATAGACATAGGGGGACCTGGTGTTCAGAAATACTGCGCTTGAATATGCAGAGTTTAAAACTTTTCACATATTCCTCATTGTGGATGTAGCAATTTTCTCACTTATTTTGAATGTTAATGCATTATATACACTTATTTTTATCTTTCGTTTTATATTAACACAGTGGAAATTTAATAGGAATGAATCAGAAGAAAGTGAGAGTCTACTTTTTATCATATAAACTTATTGAGGCACGTTTAGGACACACACTGGTTCTTTTTATATATCACAGTAACAACACCACACTTTTAATTTTTGTTGTATATCCATTAACTTTATTTAGTGTTTACAGTATTTATGTAATAGTTATATAAACTGTAGTGAAAGTTTAGGATAGTGTATATTTTTAGCTTGATTTTATATTAGTTACTCAATTTGTTTAGAATGGATTTACAATTTGGCTGGAAGCTACTGCAATTGGCACTTAACACTGTGATTGTTGCAAAGAAATGTTTTTAATTCAACATATGGCAAAACAACACGTAAGTCAAACAAGCCTTTGTTTGGTCAGTATACATTCATTTTACAGTGACAAAAACCTTTATGCAACTTGTTTGTGTTTCTTCTGTCCTGAAGGTGTTGCAGCATTCCAAGTATTAGCAATAAGACACATGTCCATCTTTGTTTCACTTTATTGGTAAAAGTTGACTTGTTTTAAGAAATACTAAACCCTATAAAATCTGTAACAAACAAACTACTCAGTATTAAATGGAGGGCTGGGGGTCCATGGCAGTACAGTGTGTTTGGGTTAGATCGGGATTGTTTAAATGAAACAAGAAGGTGCAACTGGAAAGTTCTAAGTTCTATTTTGCATTTGTAATGTCACACACACACACATATATATATATATATATATATATATATATATATATATATATATATATATACTTTTTCCCCAGAACTGCTAAAAAAGCCAAGAGGGAAATTTGTGTCCCAAACCTGGACAGGATTTAGTGTCCAATACAAAGGGAAAATGCCCCCATTTGGGAGGATATGAGGGTTAGGGGGATAAGTCACAGAAGCATGTGTGCATCTAAAGCATTATAAAGAGGTGTGTTTCAGACCACAATATCCTGTTACATCACTGCTCTGTATGGTTGGGGAACCCTGCTCCTTCCACTATATAACTATCAGTCTGTGCCTCCCTGCTGCCTCCATTCCCCTCCTCACATCATGTCACTGCCCCTGTCACATGCAGCCCTGTCCTCACTAACACATCACTCATCTCCTGATATACTCTGTGCTACTGAGGACCCTGCTCCTTCCACTATATAACTCTCAGTCTGTGGCATCCTGCTGTCTCCATTCCCCTCCTCACATCATGTCACTGCCCCTGTCACATGCAGCCCTGTCCTCACTAACACATCACTCATCTCCTGATATACTCTGTGCTGCTGGAGGACCCTGCCCCTTCCACTATATAACTCTCAGTCTGTGGCTTCCTGCTGCCTCCATTCCCTTCCTCACATCATGTCACTGCCCCTGTCACATGCAGCCCTGTCCTCACTAACACACCCTCCATCTCCTGATATACTCTGTGCTGCTGGGGACCCTGCTCCTTTCACTATATAACTCTCAGTCTGTGGCTTCCTGCTGCCCCCATTCCCCTCCTCACAGCATGTCACTGCCCCTGTCACATGCAGCCCTGTCCTCACTAACACATCACTAATCTCCTGATATACTCTGTGCTGCTGGAGGACCCTGCTCCTTCCACTATATAACTCTGTCTGTGGCTTCCTGCTGCCTCCATTCCCCTTCTCACATCATGTCACTGCCCCTGTCACATGCAGCCCTGTCCTCACTAACACATCACTAATCTCCTGATATACTCTGTGCTGCTGGAGGACCCTGCTCCTTCCACTATATAACTCTGTCTGTGGCTTCCTGCTGCCTCCATTCCCCTCCTCACATCATGTCACAGCCCCTGTCACATGCAGCCCTGTACTCACTAACACATCACTCATCTCCTGATATACTCTGTGCTGCTGAGGACCCTGCTCCTTCCACTATATAACTCTCAGTCTGTGGCTTCCTGCTGTCTCCATTCCCCTCCTCACATCATGTCACTGCCCCTGTCACATGCAGCCCTGTCCTCACTAACTTAATCATATTAGTGAACAGTCACCCTCCGAGTTTAGCCCACATTGATTAATTTATCTCATTCCATTAGAGCCTTATTAATACCAAATGTGATGCAGGTTTGAGGTCCTGCCCTTCAATCTGAAAACACCCACTGCACAGATTCCCAGTAATCTCACGCAGCCCCCACCCTGCAAAGCCAAAATGCCCAGATCCACAAGATTCTCTCCTCAGCCCTAGTGCCCAGATCCACAAGATTCTCTCTTCAGCCCTAGTGCCCAGATCAACAACACGATTGTCCAACTCTTAGTTACATTTCACAGCCTTATTAGAGACCCTATAGCCACATTGCTCAAATTCCTCCCAACCCTATTGCACAAACCTCTCAGTCATAACAACAGACCCATCCAACTGCATTGCTGAGATCCCTCAGCCACATGGTACAAACCCCAGGAGAACCCTGGTCTGGCCTGCTCAGAACAGGTTTTACTAGGCTGGATTGAAAGCAAGACTCATTACTTCAGTATGCAGTGTGCCCCCTTCTCCAAAATCCTCCATGTGCTGGTCATGCTGAGAACATGAAGGTTACAGGTCAATCAGTATCACTTTCTCTCTGCTTTAATGTACAATACAGATATCACCAACATTCATAAACATTTATTTATATAGCGCCAGCAGATTCCGTAGCACTTTACAATTGGGAACAAACAGTATTAAAACAATACTGAGTAATACATATAGACAGAGAGGTAAGAGGGCCCTGCTCATAAGCTTACAATCTATGAGACAATGGGAGTTTGAAACACAAGGGTAAGTGCTACATCATATTGCACATTGGACCAGCTAGAATGCAAAGGTAAAAAGTATTCAATGGGCTGTGAGATCAGTCACACAGCAATGTTGGTCAGAGGGTTGTTGTCTTGTGTTAGCTGTGTAGAGGGTGGTAATAGGGTAACCTAGGGAGATTAAGATGCTGGTTGAGGAATATTATAAGCTTGTCTGAAGAGGTGGGTTTTCAGAGAACACTTGAAGGTTTGCAGACCAGAGGAAAGTCTTACTGTGCGAGGGAGGGATTTCCACAAAGTGGGTGTTGCCCAAAAAAAGTCCTTTAACCGTGAATGGGAGGAGTGGAAGAGCGACTCAGATCTTGTGCAGAACGGAGGTGTCGAGTTGGGAGATATTTTGAGACAAGTGAGGAAATGTATGTCGGTGCAATTTTGTTGACGGCCTTGTATGTTAATATTATATTGGATTCGTTGAAAAGCAGGCAACCAATGTAGAGACTGACAGAGTGGCTCAGCAGAGGATTGCAAGGAAGATCAATCTAGCCGCTGCGTGCAAAATAGATTGTAGGAGTTCAAGTCTGATTTTGGGAAGACCAGTAAGGAGGGAATTGCAATAGTCGATGCGGGAGATGATGAGTGCATGAATTAAGGTTTTTGCAGTGTCATGTGTGAGATATGTGTGTATTCTGAAAATGTTCTTTAGGTGTATGTAACATGATTTAGATATAGAGTTGATGTGGGGAATAAATGATAGTTGTGAGTCAAGGATTACACCCAGGCAACGAGCTTGCGGGGTGGGATTTATGGTCGTGTTATCAACAGAAATAGAAATGTCAGGCAGATACGCTGGTAGCTCCTTACTCTGGGACTTCCACATAATCAATGTGTCAAACACCTGGAGGTTCGAAACAGAAGAGTAATTGGATGGTGGAATCTCAATTTCGGAGCCCAGTGGGTCGGCCAAATGATGTTCTAAAAACTGTGGCTAGATGTCACTAGCAGGAGTGTCATTAATCGTATTATAAACTAATTACATGTTAAGGGGGGTCAGTGTGGTGGCATTGAAACAAAGTTAGAAAAGCTGTGAGTTCTAAGATCTAGATCTCTATTGTCAACGAATCTTACCACATACGAGGAGACTAATGGCTAGATTTACTAAGCTGTGGGTTTGCAAAAGTGGGGATATTGCCAATAGCAACCAATCAGATTCTAGCTATCATT
The DNA here is from genome assembly GCF_038048845.1 of Mixophyes fleayi. Lineage (NCBI taxonomy): Eukaryota > Metazoa > Chordata > Amphibia > Anura > Limnodynastidae > Mixophyes > Mixophyes fleayi. The sequence goes on from NC_134406.1 coordinate 273,191,947, forward strand.
TTGTAGAAGGTACTTAATAAATGACAGCTAGAATCTGATTGGTTGCTATAGGCAACATCCCCACTTTTTCAAACCCACAGCTTAGTAAATGTCGCCCTAAGACACTATTTTTCGGGGGACTGCTAACAAAACAAGGTTGTGAGAGCACCATCCTGCTATTTCAGAGGAAAAAATAGATTTGTGTTCTGTTTGGGTAACCCAATTGCCCAATTACCAAGTTTACATAAAACATTTATAAGTGTCTGTCTATCCGTTTACTGCCCACATTTCACTAACATACTTTAAAGTTTGCAGTGCAGACTCATGAATAACCTATTTAGGGGCTTCACACATGCTTTCTATTAAGTATTGTTTTTCCCATGGCTGTTACTGTCAATACATGTACAATGCATTGTATTAGTAATCACTTTATCAGATCTAATCTGCAGCAAACCAGCTATTCATCTTGACCTTCCATGATCATCTACCCCGTTACAACCTCAAAACTCCGAAGCATTTCTTTTCAGGCAACTTACTGAAGAAGACAGATGAATTGTGGAAGTCTCGGGCTTGATATTTGAATAAAACCCTGGAAAAAAGTATGTGTTGGACTGTATTGGATGAATTAAACTGCCTGTTTAATGTTAACTTCTTAAAATTGGATTATGTTGGAAGCAAGAAGACATTACCGCCATCCTGCACAATCTCCCTGGATTCCCGCTCCCCCCTTTATACTGTCGTGTTTAATGGCACGTTTAATATGTTTTCCAGACGCTGTGATCTAAGATCTCGGAGTCTGATAACTTTCTAGCTAGTGCGAGCCAAACTACTTTGGCCAAGACGCAGTTTTTTTTCTTATCAGACATTTGTGATGTTGAATAGATTGTTGACATCTATCAAGTCTCCTGCCAAATTATCCGTAATACAAAAAAACCTAAACCATATTATGGTAAGAGCCTCAGAAAAGATACAGCTTACATTTCATAGATATTATTTATTGAATATTCTGCATGGTTACAGAGACTTAAAAAACAGATCAGACATTTTGTAACACAACAGAAAATCACATTATTCTCTGTGTCTTAGCCAAGATAAAATGAAAGAACATGTTTAAGTATTTTTTTTTAGCAATAAATAATTTATTTCAATACAATATAAGAATACACATGTTATACTTTTGTTGAAAAAAGCAAGAGGAGTTCATATTGGAGAGATGATAAAATGAAAAAGTAAATATGTCCTGTTGTTTTAAATGTAAATGTAATGTATGTTTCTCTAAATGTCCAGTAAATATATAGACGTGAGTTATTTTTCATGTTTTCATTTATTATTCTGCAGGGTAGTTGGCACTAAGTTGAGCAGAAATTATTATTATTATTTTTCTATTTATAAGGCGACACAGATTCCGTAGCGCCGGATACAGAAGCAAGTAAAAAATAGATGAGGTATAATTAGCACAGATGAGTGTGAGTGATGCTTTGGGGACTCACACAGAGTGCAGCAAAAGAGAAGACAGTAGGTACGAGGGAGTCAGACAGTAGACAGACATGGTACAATAGCTAGAGAGGACCCTCTCCATGAGAGCTTACATTCTAGAGGGAGGGGTGGTGAGAGACAGTAGGCCAAACTGAGATGGAGATGGCAGACAAGGAAGAGAAGGTGATGGATAGAATGATCAGGAGGTGATAGGATAGGAGAGTTTAAAAAGGTGAATTTTGATTGAGCATTTGAAGGACTGAAATTTGGAGAGAGTCGAGTGAGACGGGGAGGGAATTATAAAGATTATTATTATTATTATCGTAGATTTGTAACCGCTGTGCCGTACAGTAGGGAAAACAGGACATACATAAAACAGGGACATACAAGGCAGACAAAAAAAAATGCAGACATGAAAACAAAGGGTATGGAGGACCCTGCTTATTAGAGAGCTTACATTCTAATTGGAAGAGGGCACAGCTGAAACAAAAAGAGTGAGTGTAGTTCAGAGTGGAGATTGGGACAGTTGTGAGGGTGCATTGGTGTGAATAGTGTTATCGAGGATAAGGTCACCTCTAAAAAGGAGATGGGTTTTCAAAGAGCATCTAAAGATTTGAAGGCTGTGGGAAAGTCTGATTGGGCGTGGTAGGGAATTCCATAAGTGGGGAGTAGCACGGGAAAAGTCTTGTAGGCCAGCATAGGAGGAGGTAATGGGAGGTGAACCGAGGCAGAACGGAGAGGCTGGGTAGGTATGTACCTTCGAGACAAGGCCAGAGATGTAACGGGAAGAAGTGTTGGTAAGGGCTTTGTAAGTGAGGGTAAGGAGCATGAACTGAATTCTGAAACGGAGAGGAAGCCAATGAAGGGATTTACGCAGAGGAGAAGCAGAAGAGGAGTCACAGCAGAGGAAGATGAGCCGAGCCGCAGCATTCTCTAAGGATTGAAGGTGAAAATGTGAGATTCAGGAAGACCAGTGAGAAGGAGGTCGAAATGATTTGTGAATGGACCAGGATTTTGATTGCTTCCTGAGAGAAGAAGGGACGGATTTTCGTGATGTTACGGAAATACATTGAAAAATCCTCCAAAGCGGCTCTCTCTTAAAGCTGACTTTACAAAATTAAGAATTGGAACAAATTTGTCCCAATCTAACCCAGGCCACACCCTGTCCCACCTAGCCAATCCCACATAGTGCTGGACCCTTCCATACTAACCACTTTTACTAATGAGAAATCCGGACTGTATGGACCTATGGAGAATGGGACTATGAAACTTGATTAATAATACAGGAATCAGGTCAGTGAGATGTGTGTGTCTGTGAGGGAGAGAGATGCGGGATCTCAAGCCCCCCACCCTTTGAATGAATACACATTTAGTTAATAAATCACAAATACAGTATCCAAATCAGAATATTCTACTGTAAATGTGTTCAATTAACCATTGTTTGATGTTTATTGTGGCCATTAACTATGTTGTCCACTACTGTAATCACCGGGCTGTCAATCCAAATCTTGTTCTTTTAGCAGAAATGTAATGTTTATAAATTGGGGGGAGGGGATAGGCCCACGGATAGTATGAAAGGCAGTTTATGTTGATCAAAGTTAATTTTTATTCTTGGATGTTCTCCTGTTGGAAGGACGTTTAGTCCAGAAATGATCTATTATGGGGTCAGAGTCAGAACAGTGCATTGTCAGGTCTCTCTCACCTCCAGTCCCCAGTACCAGCACTCCCTGCTACTGAAGTTCCTCCCCTAATAAGAACTATCGTGTGAAGCTTCTTGTTTTACTTTGCCTATATGTCCTCTTGCTGTTTCTCACCTGATCAGGTCTTCGGTGCTTACTATAGAGTTTGAAGTGAGTGTTGTTAAGTTAGTGGTACCACTTATGTCTTTAGTCTTTTAAGATCCCAGCTAATCTCTACTCACTATGGTTAGACAGGGCCAGTAGGTGTCACTGTTCTGGTATAAAATGGCACTGGACATGTGGTCAGATGTTCTGAGACAAGTGGTCCTGGATCAGCTCTGAATGAGGCCGCCTGGTGTTTTGTCTCTTTTGGCGTGACTGAGACCATGGCTAACCATTACTCCCTACTCCTCTCTATCCAGACCTGGTCTCTCTTTCCCTGCTCTTACTTCTATTATCCTACTTTACCTAATAAATATATATCTAATATCTAACTGCAGAATTTTACTGGTGCTTGTCTTGACTAATTTAGAAGCTTGCCTATTAAGTACAAATCTTATATATTTTAGACTTAACCAGAGACAATCTATTGATTTGCTTTCCAACTGACTTAATCTGACACTAATGCTAATCTACTAATTTACTGGCTAAAATGGCAAATAATATTTTGGTTACTGACAGACTATCATTTTTACTAATGTATTGACTTATTTGACAGATACTATTATTATTATCTTTTATTTATAAGGCGTCAAAAATGGTCCGTAGGGCCGTAAAGAGAGCATATAGTAAAACATACATAGCAAAACAGGACAAAACAATAAAGGCAAAAAAGCATAGTACATTAACAATATAGACAAAACAAAATACTGGTAAGGAATAGCTTAACCAGCCCTGAGGACAGTGGCGGATCCAGGGGGGGGGGGCGATCGCCCCCCCTAGCAGGGGCTTGCTGCCGGCGGCTGCACACTATGTGCAGATCCATTCAGCAGAGAGAGTTAGGGAGAGAGTCCTGCCCGGCTGCTCTGATTGACACAATCAGAGCAGCCGGGCAGGACTCTCTCCCTAACTCTCTCTGCTGAACGGATCTGCACATAGTGTGCAGCCGTCAGCAGCCTTAGGTGTCAAAAAGGGGGTGGGGCTAAACCCCCCCCCCTAAATCGCCCCTGGTACAATTAACTTCTGGATCCGCCCCTGCCTGAGGAGCTAGTAGGAGGAAAACCATACACTAAGACATGAGGAAAAAGGGAAATAAAGGTCAAACGGCACAAGTTGAGGATGCACCCAGTGGAGTGGGCGCATCAAACAGGATCACAGGCCCTGATTGAGGAAAAGATGGAGTGCTGGTGGCAATAGTAATGGAAAAAGGAGCCTTGCTTGTGAAAGCTTACAATCTAAAGGAAGGAACATATGAACTGAACGTGAAGCGGTGAGTTAGGAGGAGAGCTGATAGGCTTTGATGTAAAAATGTGTTTTAGAGTCAATTGAAGCCTTGCAGAGAGGTTGAGACCCATATCGAGGAAGGGAGTGAGTTCCAGGAGAGGGGAACAGCATGAGAGAAGTCTTGCAGGAGGGAGTGCGAGGGGGTGATGAGTGGGGAGGAAAGGTAGCGGTCATGGCAGAATCAAGAGGGCATGAGGGAGTGTGGATAGATATGAGGTTGGTGATGTACGGGTGGGGATTGGAAGAGAGCTTAATAGGTGAGTATAAGAAGCATGAACTGGATAGGTGGATGTATAGTGGCAGGAAAGAAAAAATAGACATGAAGGAGGTAGAAGTAGTCCACACAAGAGATAACAAGTGAATGGATGAGGGTCTTAGTTGCCTCCAGGATGATGGTCTAATACTGGAGATATTTTGAATGTGGAAGTGGCAAGTGTGGGAGAGGAACTGATTGTTGGGAGGGAATGTGAGAAAGAAGCTTAGGATAACTCATAGGCAGCAAACTTGTGGGACAGAGGAATGGGAAATGTTGAGGGGAGGGAACTCGGGGGGATAAAAGTTCAGTTCTAGATATGTTCGGTTAAAGGAAATGGTTGGACATCCAAGAGGAGAGAGGGAGAGAGATCAGAAGAGGAGAAGTTGATGGAGAAAAAAAGAAAGAGGGTAAGACAAATGGTGGTACGGTTAGTAATGACTGTTCAATGTAGTGAAATCAATGAAGGTTACCGAATGAAGTGGAACTAAGGAGGACCCAGAAAACATCTGGTAAATTGGATAGGCTGGAAGCACGGAAGTCATTGCATTTATATATGATTACTGGTTACATAGCATTCGTTTACTATTGTACTGTTTGGGATCCTCCCCCACAGAATTATGAAGGTGTGTGACCATAAGTATCTGCAGCTCAGGATAGGATTAAAAGGCTCAGCAAGGAGCTGTGTGTCCTGCAAGAGGCAGGGAAGCTGAGAGGACACATTCTGGATGGACAATAGACTTGTCACAGGAGACTGGAATCTGTCAGAGACTCAGTGAGAAGACAGCTCAATGTGAGGCCATTGTTTGTCCTGCAAGAGATAGGAGGTCTGAGGAGATGGCTAACAACCAGCTCATAAGGAAACTGACATAGAGACTGTAGTATGACCTACTAGAGGCAGAAGGTGCTGCAGGCCGAGACAATTTGGAGACAGACAGATGTTTTTTGCAAGAAAGCAGCTCAGAAGAATTCTCTACTACAGATATAGAAAGAAACCACAGTGATTGATGGAGCAGGGAAACCCCAGCCATACAAGGACTTTATGCGTGCAGTCACTGAAGAAAAGAGGTAAACAGCATAGCCGCCTAGACACCAATATTAAAGCCTCCATGGGAGACTGGCATTTCTGTGCAGCTATCCATGGTGTGGTACGGTTGGAGTAAGGAGAGACAGTGTTAGGTGGAGACACGAAAGATGAACTAATCATTGTAGACATTGTACAACAGCCAACTGCTGGCAGGCCTGATTGTTATTCACCTTTTACTTTAGTCAAACCTCCTTCCTGTTCTGGTTGTGGAAAAGACTTCACCTTTTATCCAAGGGTGTCCATAAAACTTTTGTTTTTATGGACACTAATATGGCTGTTCACCAACTTGCAGCATCTCAGTGCCCCATATATTTATTTGGCATCATGTTCACTGCTGAAACCAGAGCCAGGACACTTGTTTCCAGTGTTTGGCATCAACTGCAGCCTCCAAGGAGGCTGGAAAGATCACCAAAGCTGGAACAGAGACAGCAACAGCAATTATTACTTGAAGTCAATGGGTCCAGCAGCTGAACTGAGAATGCACCTTGGAAGATCTTCAAAACAAGCCTGTCCTTGGTGAGATGTCACTCCTTGGTACACCTTGTAATTCCCATTGCCATCCCAAATTTTTAACTTGTGTACATTTGTGAGAAGATGGTTATGTTGGAGAAAGGGCACCGAGCCATCCCTAATTGCCATCCACCTAACCACATAGGAATGTTAATGTTTTAAAAATAACTTTTCTTTTACATTATATCAACTTGTACTTTAAAGGAGCACAATGGTAGAGATTCTGAAATAGACACTTAAGTGTAAAGCAATTTGTCAGAGCACAGTCAAATCTGCAGATAAGTGCCCAGTATTCTCTCGTAGGTCTTTTCTCAGCAAGTTCTCATTGTGCTTTGTTATTGTGTTGCATAACACCTTTAAATATAGCAATGCATACAAGAAAAAATATTTGCAAACATTGATGACACAATCCACACAACAAACATAAAAGACAAGAAACAAAGAAGAAAACTATTCATCGTTAAGCCCATCAAATTCTATGAACACCTGACAGTCATTGTAACGCACGCGTGTGTCCCACTGCTCAGGGAAAGCTGCAATTCTCATCTGCACAACACATCAGAAAAGTGAGAACTGTATTTTAATAACATTGTACCGGTTCACTAATTGCAAATATGTTTTATCCATTTTATCTCCTTCAGAGAAGATGCCAGGAATTGTTTTATTTGGCCAATAATATCCCAAATGCAGCTCATAGCAATCAAAACGAACACAATGTGCCGCTTCCTTATTTGAAGAGGTAAATCTGTGACATCACTGCTGTGACATCACAAGGACCCTCCACCCCCACCCCCAGAAGAGGCCTTTTCCAGGGCATGGCAGGGGAGACCGGTATCAAGTCTCCTCTACTGTATAATAGTATTAGATCCATGAGTATAGGATCTAATAGAAGCACATGCATTAGATCCAACTTACACTCCTGGGAAAAGAGAAACCCAATGATTTAAACCCTGTGAGTTACATCATGCCATTGGTCTGTTTAACACTTCCCTCATGAAATGCACCCAGGTAATTACCTCCTGATTGTGAGTGCACTGTAACCCTCTCTCTGGTATATCTTGTAAATACAGCCAGAAGTATCCGTGACATGCATTAAGTCCGCACACAATGTAAGCAGAAGTTTGTTCATCTCATACTAAGTGAACAGTGTGCCCAACGATCATTTTGATCTCTAAAGAAGATCTTTATAAAGAGCTCTGCACTGAATTTAAAAATCAGCATGAGACCAAGTATGTGAGTGCAACCTGTCTTACCAATATTAGGTATCACCAGTGGTGGATGAGTTTAGTCGGTGCCCCCTGGGGTACATGTGCCACTCCCAACCCACATGGGAGTCTGAGCTATATGTCAAACATACATTACGCAGAACACAACGCATTTTAGGTGCAAATGCTTCACATTTAATAAATAATCCTCTTTCCCCCACATTTAATACAGAGATTCCACATTGTGCTTTAGACCAATTAATATAACAATAGTTCTCACCAACACATTTCATTAATAGACGCAATGATTTAAACAAATCAATTCCACCACATTACATGTGTAGTGCCCCCACTTTACATTAATAGCCTCCCCAGCCCCCACATTACATTATTATGCTCACTACATTACCTTAAAACCATGCCCTACATTACATTAATACCCTACCAACCCAACACTTCCCTGGCCTGCACAGCTTAAGTGCTTGGGAGAAGGATTCTTCTATCTGCCTATTGGAGGGTCTCACACACAGGGAGCCAGCTTCAGGCCCACTAGGTTGAAGCTAGGTTGGGACTGCTCCATGTGAAGGGGAGGAGGGTGGGGAGTAGGAGGAGAAGAGAAGGGAAAGTGAGACACAGAAGGTGAAGTGTAGGAGGGGAAGAACAAAGGGGAAGGTAAGGGAAGTGGTGAGCAAACCTGTCTGTCATCCTCGGCATCCCTCCCCAGGCTGACAGACAGGGCGTTGAGCTAATCAGTGCAGAAGAATGATCCCAACTGTAAGTAGGGCACTTAATACAGTGGCTGGTCATTGAGAAGGTGCTAGCCAAAAGGAAGGACATCAATTTCTGGGCCTACACCTATAGGTCGGGGTTGGCCCCAATAAGCTCAGGCCAACCAGATAATTTACCTGCATCCCTCTACCCCTATGCCAGCCACCATTTTTTTTTAACATGGGGTAAAAAATTAAATGAAAAAAGACTAAATAAACATGTAGCAGTGGCTGGCAGCCCAGGTGGATGGACCAAAACAGTGGGAACACCTATTGCCTGAATACTGGTCATTTACCCTCTCCACCCCTATTATAACCCACCACTAGTGATTACTGTAAGTAGCTGAGCTAGCTGATTACCTTTTTGGGTAAATTAATGGGCTTACGTTAACTGTGTAAAAATTACAAAGAGCAGAATTTTGAGAAAGTTTATTGGTTCCTCAATGTTGACAAATTTTCCTTATATAATGGACATAAAAATTGTATGTAATATTTCTTGCAAAATATTATTGAAAGAAAGCTCTCCCAGTCTCTGAGAAAAACAAAACAAAATGAAATGTATTTTGGTGAACTGAAGAAAAAAAAAGAAGTTATTCACAATTTTGCAAATGCATTAAAAACCTGACAGATGGCTAGGTCATGAAGGGGTTAATGGTGTGTACTGTTGTACACGAACTACACCTACAAATACATCTGCATTAACACTACGAACAAACTGCCCAGTTCTCGCTATAATGCCGTAGAAATGTTTGGGTCTTAATAGATTTAGGATTCTTGCACAACTCTTTCCTTACTATAAGTTGGCAGAGAATCCGATTTCCACCTACACAGATGGTTGTATCTCCTACAGTCAGACGCACTTTTAAAGTATGATGTAAACATGGCATAAAAATTGTCAGTCAACACGTATCGGCATACACATAATGAAACACACGTCACACATACTGAAACACACGTCGCTGCTCGCACACTTACTATATGACAAAAGTAAGTTATGGCACGTCTAACAATTGCAAGAGAAAACAAAATAAATGAAACCAGGACCAGATGTGTGTGTGCTCAGCTAACGGTGGAAAACTCGGCTTTCCCCAGCAAGAAGGCCAGATTCCTGCTTTGAACCCACCATTGACCTTCACGTCTGGGAGATTCCCCCAAAGCCCCTAATTGTTGTCAGAAACGGTAAAGGGAAAAACCTCATCACTTTTTATATAAACAGCCCAAAACTGCAGTTATTTGCCAGATGTTCACAGTTTTTGCAGTTATAAGTCAATATAAAACAGCTCATATAGCTCAGCGGGAAGTAAAACACACTCAGACGTGTGTCTCTCGCTATAGATACCACACACAGGTCCAGCTCTCAGCTATGAGGTTGCTCAGGTGATATCCTGGGCAATGAGAGAGAACGTCTAAAGCACAACTGTGATTGGTTCAGGACTGATTGTGGTAACAACTGTGATTGGTTCAGATCTGATTGTGGCAACAGCTGTGATTGGTTCAGGGCTGATTGTGGCAACAGCTGTGATTGGTTCAGGGCTGATTGTGGTACAACTGTGATTGGTTCAGGGCTGATTGTGGCAACATCTGTGATTGGTTCAGGGCTGATTGTAGCAACAGCAAAAGACCGGCAACATTTCAGCTTAATTAAGGAGATAAAATAAACTCTAAAATTGACTTACTCTATGGACTCACAATATGGTCAGAATTACAATAGAAATTTCAGGCGCTCAGAGGTGTAATAATGTCTAATAAAAATATATAAAAAAAGAGTCCTAACCGCCGCTGTTCCAACAGGGAAAATGCCAACCCCATTTACAAATAAAACAACCACTAGATAAAATGAACAGCGCAGGTAATGGACTCGAAATTAAAATATATAAACTTCTAAATCATAAAACTCACATTAACAAAATTCAGAATAATGGCAACAAACTTATCAAAGAGAACAAAATAGTTAAAAAAATAATAAAAATGTAATGAATCTTTACAATCATAAAAATTACACAACCTACATATATGTCGAAATCTGCTAAATAGACTACGTAAGCACTCAATTAATGATAACTAAATAGATAACAATTAAAAAAAGTATGAAAATAATATATAAATTAAATAAAAACTTGAATGTGCAGGAATACTGGATCAAATCATAAACCTCATGCATTAATCAGACATAAGGACTCAATCACAGCACTAACTGTGCACTAGCCACAATACGGAACTAAAAGAATAATTAGGAAACTGTGGTTCCCAGAAAAAAACAATGCAATAAAGTCCTAATATAGAAATCAGATGTCGGTGGAGAAACTTAATTAAATTGATCCCGAGTGTGGGGAATCCTAATGAAGGCACCCCCTTTATGTATCTCCTTGACGCTGGCAGGTGAGCTTAACCCCAATATAGCTGTATTGTGCACAAAATTGTCCTTTATGTATATGCTGACACAGTGATTATTATATATTGTTTGTTTCAGAGAATCGGACAACATTTTTTTTTATTTGCACATATGACATTGGTCTTATTTGTCATTGGCTGCCGTCTCAAATGATTTTATTCACTTTCATTAATTTAAACAAGCACTTTTTCTCTTTCACTATTTTCTAGCTTGTATTTCTAGGAGTTGACGGCGGAAGCACTACAGTGACTGCAGCAGCTAACAGCATAACATTTGCTGTTAGCTGCCTGCCATTCTCCTTGACCAGTGACAGTCGGAACTGGGGGCGGGGACTCCCCCGACCCAATGAATGCTGGCGGGCTCCCCAAATGCCCCTGGCTCCTGGGCTCTAGCCCAGTTAGACCTTGTGTTAATCCGGCCCTGGCCACGCCCCATCAAGGTGTGGACATGTTCCCTGCTTGGAGGCCGCCTTCCCAAATGTTGGAAGATATGTTTTACATGGCAAATGCGACTTTTGCATTTATTAATGACACGGCCATGACACTATTATGTATATGACGCCTCAATACATTATTATATTATGTACAAATAGGGTAATGTGATTTTTGCATTTGCCACTAACACGGTCAAACCTCCTCTATATGCTTTTGTTACTTGTGATGTAAAACTAACGCATATGCGACTGATGCAGACTCCAAAACAATCTTGAGATCTGTCCGACATCCGGAATTGAGTATTTTTTCCAGATGTATATTACACCTGTGTTTTTTTATGCAAAATGTATACGACTCTACATGAGGCCACAGTGTCTGAAAAGTCAAAAGTATTAAAAAATACCCACCTGACACCCAGTGTGTATGCAGTGGCGGATCCAGGGGGGGGGGGCGAGATCGCCCCCCCTAGCAGGGGCTTGCTGCTGACGGCTGCACACTGTGCAGGTCCGTTCAGCATTGACAGTATGCTGCCCGGCTGCTCTGATTGTGTTTTAAACACAATCAGAGCAGCGGGACAGCACACTGCCACTGCTGAACGGACCTGCACATACTGTGCAGCCGTCAGCAGCTTTAGAAATTAGAAGGGGGGCGGGGCCTAAATCGCCCCCCCCCTAAAATCGCCCCGGGTAGAGCAGTTGCCTAGATCCGCCCCTGTGTGTATGCCTAAAAATTCACTCACTGGGTTTTGCGTATCTTAAAGGTCTGACATAGAGATCAGCAGAAATGTCTTTGAGAGATTTCTACCCCTGGGTTCTAACCCACTATGAGTTTGAAAAGAGAAGAGGCAATTTGTAATAAATGATAATTTCACTAGTTTTTATATCACTGTAACCTGACGAGGTTGCACTGCTCTTGGTATACCGTACAGAACACAGCCCCCCCCCCCCCCCCCCAATTCACCCCCCCCCAGTTCCTTAATATACACAAGTCAAAGTTTTAACGCTTTTCTCCCTTGACACCAATAGAGCTTCCGTTTATTCGATTTCATAGTTGCTGTACTTGCGCTCCTCCAAAGAGGGGGTAGGAGATTAGGATGCTGCCTCTGACCCTTCAGGGTTTCTTTAATACCTCACAAATATGCAATGAACCAGTTACCACAGACTGGGTTCAGTGATGTATTTTAGTCACCAGAGATCACATCAGTAATGTACAATAACCACTAGTGACATCACACTTTATCCGAATAAATTGGAGGTACAATGGCTTATTACGTACAATAACTTCATATTAATAAAACACATTCTAATAAATAAATACTGCGTAATAAATACATTATTTATTATTCACTTCCTACGTGTGAGTTTTCACGCAGTAACTCAGCAGCAGTTCTATGTTGAAAGATTGACACTTTGAAAAGTTTAACTTCGTCAAGCAAAGTTTAATTTGCCAAAATCCCACGTAGATATCTGCATATATCTGCAGGCTGGGAAAATGTGCTACTTTAAAATGACAGCTTTCCTGTAATTACACAGTTTCACTTGGAACGTATACTGAAAAGCAAATGGTGAGTTCAGTTTTCCAAGTGAAAAATGAGGTGAAATTGTTTTATATTTGGCCTGAACGCAAATAGTTTGAATAACTTTTTTCCCCTAAAAAAAATAAAAACAAAGTAGTATATTTCTGACAAAGGAATAGAATTAGGTGTAGATTTACTAAAATGCAGGTTTGAAAAAGTGGAGATGTTGCCTGTAGCAACCAATCAGATTCTAGCTGTCATTTAGTTAGTGCATTCTACAAAATGATAACTATAATCTGATTGGTTGCTATAGGCAACATCTCCACTTTTTCAAACCTGCAATTTAGCAAATATACACCTTAGACAGTGTTGGATGGAACTACAATGGGTGCAGGGGGCTTGGTCACTGCAGGGTCTGGAGGTGAGGGGGGGGGGGGGCGCTGGAAATGCCTACATGGTGGTTTCACCCCTGTGTACAGGGTGAAAATCTGATAAATTACAGTGATAAGGGATATGATGCCTGGATACAAATGTAACACCCGTTTTTTAGCTCGGGTGTATATACAGATTTATGTGTTCTGTCTGTATATATACTTTTATCTTGTTTTCTTTGTTGTGCAGTGCCTGCAACTCAGGGTTCAGTAGAACCTTCATAGGGTAATGTTCTTGGAATGAACAACACTAGAGAGAGATTAAGGAAACCTTCAACCCCTTTACTTAAGACCCTAGACACACACAAATGAAATAGCAACACACCAGGCTTGTCTTTGGAAGCCACTCCGGAATATTTATTAGTGAGTCTTATATATCTAAATTATATACCTTTAAATCAAGCAGTGGTTTAAGGGTAACTTTGGGTGCAACAAACCCAATAAATACATATCAATTTATATACACACGTTTCGACTACATCAAATGAAGAGAACTAGCTAAAACTAAATACACTTTAAACGTGTCTCACTTGTTATATACCACTAAGAGCATAGGCAAACCAAGGGGGAGGGGGGTTCCTAGTGCCTGGAAACCCCACCTCCCAGCCGGGTGTACTCTTGAGGTGGCTGGACCCTGCCCCGGGTCCAGCCACTTTGCAGATTGTGTGCAGATTGTTTCTGTCTGCACTGTTCACAGCCATCTCTCCCCAACAAGTATTGAAAGCAGCAAGAACAAGTAGGAGAGAGCAGGACAGTTTGTCAACTGTTCTGTCATACTCAGTCAGGACTTTGTCCTGATTGTAGGGACAGTTGGGAGGTTTGTCCCACTTCACACAGCTCTGCTCGAATAGGGAGAGCTGCGTGCCCCTAACAGTAGTGCACGCAGCATTGCCCATGTATATGATGAGGAAGAGTTGGAGAGCAGCCAAGTACTGCTTAAAATTATACCCACGCCCCGAAACATGCTGGCCACGCCCACTGGCAGTGTGGCATGGAAACCCCCTCTCTACAAATCCTGTGTTTGCCCCTGAAGAGGTACCTCTAGCCTTTTTAATTGCCATCCTGCTAAATTATTTTAGCCACAATACTTCTCACTAGCCACATACATTAAACTCAATAATAATTGCTTCCATTTCACTAACACATATCATACAAAAACATTTGTTTATTAAACAAATGAGGTCGTTTTAGTAAGTAGTACTAATGCAGATCTTCTTCTTCTTCACAGTTACAAATAGCACAGAGCAATGTCACAGTTATCTGTATTCCTCAACATCAGCTTAACATGTCATTTCACACAGCATCACTTTCCCATCTTTTTACTTTCCACAAAACGTTTACTTTCTTCTGACGGTTTAGAAAGGCACGCTTTCTTGCCTGTCTTTTCTTCCAACTCAAAAGGAATGCAGAACTCAAGTAATAGACATGCTGTTCCCTCTTTCCTCTTAAGCATAAGCATACAGTTCCTTTAGTAAACACTGACTCCACAACTCATGGTTATCCTGCTTTCCCGCAGATGAGGAATAGGATCCTAGAGATTAGTACCACTAGCTATCTTTCCCTACACTTCACCCTTTGTCACCAGATCACAGTCCTACAAAATGGTCTTACAAATACTCTTCAGATCTCCCCACTTGTTTGCTACATGAGTAGCAACAAAATTACTCAGTCCATGTAGATCAACAACAAGGTGAACATGGGTTCTTCACTGGTCTCAGGCATCTGTGTCCAAGACGACACCTCTCTGCTCAGGTATCTGATAAGTTCTCCAAATCTCCACTATAAAATCTTCACTCTCACAGGGTGTCTCTATTAATCCCTCTGTCTCTCAGACCTCTCAGACTCCCGTTTCTCTATGACAGGTTGTAGGACACTCTCTGAGGATGTCTGTCTCTCTGACTGGTTCTCAGAATCTCCAGCTTCCGTTTGTAATGAACTTTTCACACACTCCCCCTCCCCACTGCATGGTGGGAGATGTAGTTCTCAGCCATCAATGTTAAAGAGACCCCTATATCGCAAACAATGATTGCTACATGAATTCTAATAGCTCTATCAAATTAGACAGCAACAAATAATAAGAAAAATGGCACTTTCCATGCATTGAACAGAATCATTCTCTGTGTGTACTCTACCTTTGCTCAAAGCGGCCAACAACTCCTTCCTCTACTTTGTTGTGTTGTGATTGACTGTTCCTTGAGTCATGTAGAAAACCCAATAAGCCACTTCCCCTTTACTGTACTTGGATCATTAGCAAGGTACCATCAAGCCACAGTCTAAATATATTTATAGACTATAAAGAAACATGTGTGGAAAAGCAATTCTCTATAGCAACTGATCAAAAATAGGCTTTGACGGGCAACGTCAAGGAGGTAGAAGCCGGATGAGCTGATCTAGCGCAAGTTAGACAATGAAAGGTCATTTCTGACCTTATTGATTTCTACGGCTTATTACACATATGGCTTTAATAGTAAGTAACTTACAACGCAGCATTATTGTAAACATGAGCCCTAATATAAAGTCATTCTCTAATCACCATCAACAAAATTCAGCCTTCATTAGAGATCCATTGCAAAAAGTGGAAAACAGAATGTAAATGAAAACAGCTGTTTATTTATGAAGTTACAAATCTTTAATAAGATCAATTTAATGGCGCCAATTCTTTTTTTTTTTTGTAAAGGCTGAAGAATCTACCAAATTAATGACACTTTTACAAGCATTTCTACGTCCTCTAGGGAGTGCATAAAGAGAAGGAAGGGTGAATAGACTGTGTTGTATAATAACGTTTCATTCGCCTTCCAGTGTATACATGACTCATGGTACACCTGTTTTATAACTCGTAATATCTCTAAAAGTATGACTTGTTAACACACTTTGCACAGCAAATACATATTTCACGTTGTGTGACTTGAATCGCAGACTAAATCTAATTAGAGCTAAATACTCTGCAAGGAAAAAGTTTTGACTTGATCAGCAGAACCGTATTTTATTGCATTCTGCTATATTCTTACCCATATGGCTGGATTAACCAGGGTGTTGGTGATCCAGGCCTTCTTAAAAAATAGGCCTACCAAACCCAGCAAACAGACACAGTTTTTGTATTTTTTGGATAACAAGGAAAGACTCAGTAAGAATCTGTAATGGAAATTAAAAACCCTTACGGATCCATTTGTGGGATGATTTGCAATATGGAATGAGATAGCAATTTGCAAATCTGCAGCTTCACAGTGCAAATGCTGCTCTGAGATATTGGGCAACTAATTAAGTGCTGTTGTGCCCAATTATACAAGTTTTTGTAGAGCTGAGTCTGTCACCAACATCCCCTCACTCTCCACCCCCCTTACACAAAATAACCTAGATTTACAGTGTTATTAGATTGTAAGCTCTTCAGAGCAAAGTCCTCTCTCCTCCTGTTTTCTTTTCTCCACCTTGTTTACTATGACTCCTTCTATTATGCCCCCTGTTCTATATCTTGTCTATCGTGTATAACAATTAAACTTAATTTTGGTATGTATCATTGTGTTTATATTTCTTGAGTGTTCCATATTTTTCCTTGTTGAATCACAATGTTTTATGTACTGGGCTCACATTGTACAGTACAATTTTGTGGCACCACATAATTAAATAATAATCATAATAATTACGTGCTAGGAAGTGACAGAGATCAGATGTCAAACTACATTTTTTTATATAAAACGTCTTGCAGAAGCCAAGTGCACTGTATATAGGAAAATACACGTATAGTCACATATAAACCAACCTATTAAATATTCAAAAGAGCAAATATGACAGGCATTGCTATATCTCCAGAAGGATATAAATACATTAGAGACTGTACAAAGAAGGGCAACTAAAATGGTGCATGGCCTACAGCACATAACTTACCCGGAAAGACTAAAAGATCTTAATATGTATAGTTTGGGACAGAGAAGAGAAAGAGGGAACATGATAGAAACTTATATCAATATGTATCAAAGGATATAACAAGGTGCAGGAGGGAAACATTCTACAAAGGAAGAGAAGTATTAGAACATGAGGACATGTACTGACACTGGGGGGAAGAGAAGTATTAGAACACGAGGACATGCACTGACACTGGGGGGGAAGAGAAGTATTAGAACACAAGGACGTGCACTGACACTGGGGGGGAAGAGAAGTATTAGAACACAAGGACGTGCACTGACACTGGGGGGAAGAGAAGTATTAGAACACGAGGACATGCACTGACACTGAGGGGAAGAGAAGTATTAGAACACGAGGACATGTACTGACACTGGAGGGGAAGAGAAGTATTAGAACACGAGGACATGCACTGACACTGGGGGGAAGAGAAGTATTAGAACACGAGGACATGCACTGACACTGGGGGGGAAGAGAAGTATTAGAACACAAGGACGTGCACTGACACTGGGGGGAAGAGAAGTATTAGAACACGAGGACATGCACTGACACTGAGGGGAAGAGAAGTATTAGAACACGAGGACATGTACTGACACTGGAGGGGAAGAGAAGTATTAGAACACGAGGACATGTACTGACACTGGGGGAAGAGAAGTATTAGAACACGAGGACATGTACTGACACTGGGGGGAAGAGAAGTATTAGAACACGAGGACATGTACTGACACTGGGGGGAAGAGAAGTATTAGAACACGAGGACATGTACTGACACTGGGGGGAAGAGAAGTATTATAACACAAGGACATGTACTGACACTGGGTGAAGTAGGTTCAGAGGAAATGTGAGGAAAAACTACTTCACAGAAAGGGTAGTGGATACGTGGAATAGCCTCCATCAGAGGTGGCAGAGGCTAATACAGTAGAGCAGTTTAAACATGCTTGGGATAGACATAAGGATATTCTTACAAAGAACTAAGGATCCAATAGGGTTTGAGGTTACCATAGGTTACAAAATGGGCTGACTAGGTGGGCCAAGCGGTTCTTATCTGCGTCAAATTCTATGTTTCTATGTTGCTATCCCGTCACTCTCATGTATAAATTACATAAATGAGGCTGGGGTGATAGTAGATGAGGCATTGAAGTGATGTTTTACTCTATTCAGCAGACACACTCCCATGTGTATATGGCTCAGCTTTGTATACTGATCACCAGTTCTGGACCCGTTATTTATACTAGAGAATCCACAGCTTTGTATACTAGTCACCAGTACTGGACAAGTTTTGTATATTAGCTACCATAACATCCTCGGCTCTGTTTACTGATTACCAGTTCTGGACCAGTTATTTATACTAGACACCAGAGAGTGTTCAGCTTTGTATATCAGCCACCAGTTCTGGACCAGTTATTTATACTAGACACCAGAGAGTGTTCAGCTTTGTATATCAGCCACCAGTTCTGGACCAGTTGTTTATACTAGCCACCAGAGCATGCTCAGTTTGTGTACTAGTCACCAGTACTGGACCAAAATTTAATAATTGCCACCAGAGCATCCTCGGCTTTGTATACTCATCACCAGTTCTGGGCCAGTTATCTATAGTAGACACCAGAGCATTCTCAGCTTTGTGTACTAGCCACCAGCTTTGGTCCAACTTTACATACTAGTCACCAGCTATAGAGCCTGTTTGTATACACCAGAAATGGCCAGATATAGCTTAGGTTTCAACTCTAAATATTACTATTTACCAGATATTTCTAAGATTTGTTTAGTAACCAACAGATATCGTCAAGCCTTGTATACTGGTCACCAGCTGATTCCACCAACTAGTCATCATCTGTTCCTTGTTGAATTCGAGAGTACACAGAGTAGTCTTGTTTGCATTTTTAAACAAATGCACATAGCTGTCAGAATGTGAACCTTGATGAATCGGGTCTAAAGTGATGTGGTCACTACTTAGCACTGCCAGGCAAAATGAATATCTCGTTGAGATAAAGGGCATCAGCACTTCTGGGATACAATGTGTGGTCACTGTTAGGTGTTATTGTGGGCACTTTTGGGCATGAAGAGTGGACAAAGCAGGTATAAAGTTTGTGGGTAATGTTTGGCACCATTTAGAGTCAAGAGTAAATCCAGCTGGATATTTTGCACCTTGGCAAAACCATGTTTCACTGCAGTGAGGGCAAAATTAAAATGTGGGGACAGGTTCAGCGTTGGGAGGGGCTGTTCTGGCTGAACTCTAAATCGCAGCCAAAAATAAAGCAGTATTTGTGTGCTTCATTCAGATGCAGGCAGCATTTCCCTCCATGCAAAAAAATACATTTGCCCTACTTGCAGCATAAGTTGTCCAGGGGCAAATTTGCACCCTTTAGCTTTATAGTCGCCGCTGGATATATACAAACCCAACTACTGGGTGCAAAATTTGTAAATGGTAAAAAGTGATTTTGTGCTGCATGGGAGGAAAGGTCAAATGCACATCCTGATTTTCAGCCGGTCAGTAAGTATTTGCAGCATGCAGTATATGCACAATCTGCACTTGGGCAATTTTTTCATCTAACTCTAAATCCAAAGTATGTGGTGGCTGTTGGACATAATGTATTTAGACCATAAGGAGTTACTTAACAAAGATGGGTGTTGTCATAAGGTGGCAAGCCGATTTCATAGCTGCAGGTGTCCAGGAAAAAGGGTGATAAATAAACTCAGTTCAGGGAATATTCCTAGTGTCTGAGTACAGGATATATGCTGTAAAACATACAAATCTATAATAACAGGGAGCGTCTTGCAGATCTCTAGAGAGTTTAGGAAACCAAAAATCTGCAAGTTATTCGTATAAAAGGGGGTTTCCGATCACACACCCATATACATTACAATTACACAGCTCCGTGAATGAGACAAATGGCACAGGATACATTGGTTTCTCAACTGCATTATTATCCTTACTATGTATCCTTCTGGGAATGATAATTTCAATTACGTTAAGTGTGTGTAATAGTTGTCATTTGTTGCTAAGCTACAGCCCCTCATACACTTTCAGTTTACAGGGGATGGAAATACTGTAGCTATTTAAGTCAGAATATACATTAAATATATATATATATATATATATATATATATATATATATATATATATATATATATATATCTATCAGGTATGCACTTATTATAATTACTTTCTACTGTAAATATATCCCAAATCTAGATTTTATTATATAGGATGCTCTCCCATAACAATATATAAATTTGTTTATTGTCCGTACTGAGATAAACATTTCTTCACTTATTATTGAATAACAAAGTTTTTAAACAAACTTTTTAAATTAATAATAATTGGGGAAATTTCTGTCTCAGTACGGACAATAAACAAATTTTAAGTCCCTGCTCAATTAGAACCTTCTTTATTCTTTCTATTCAGCTATTTAAGTTACTCGGTTTTGTACTTTTCTGAGAGAAGGATACAGCCATTTGTTTCTGTCCACAGTAGAAACAGGACTGGCCCATGAATACGTTCTGTTTCAGATGTAGTCACTGAAATATATTCTTTTGCCTTTGTAAGTCCGTGTGTTTCTGTATTTACAAATTTGCTTCTGAGAAGGGCTGTTTTATGACAATACTGGATCGAGATCAATGATCTCATTAGTGGGTCCCCAGAATATTGGAACTGTGTCCCAGAAGTATCATGTTCGCAAGATCTAGCAAATCTGTTAAATGTTTCAGGCCTCTGCTCTCCAGGTTTTAATGTCCAATTGGGGGCCCCTATATTAGTAGGTCTAGGAAAAAATTTAAACAGAGCCGGTGTACCTAGTCTGTTACATATCTGTGTCATCTGATAAAGGCAAACTTTCCCTTCACTACCAGTATAGTCTGGTGTAAAGAAGGCCAGCAAAGAAGCCACTTCTCTTCAGAAAAAACATCAGGGACAGACTGATATTCTGCAAAAGGTACAGGGATTGGACTGCTGACAGGTCCCCTATGGCGCAAACAATAGGGAGAAGTAGGTGGACACTCCCTAATGATGGGTGGGTAAACAACTTGTCAGTAGCACTATTTCCCCTAAGAAAGCCCCTCTTGAAGGAACATGGCTAAAGGAAACTGAGAAGGGCTTCTACCATTGTCATTGGTGCCTGGCATGTGAAACCAGCTGTGTCTCTAGCACCAAACCCATTGTAGCATTCCAGTCAAATGTTACCGGAGAACTATGTAAATTCAACAGCAGACTTACCTGTGACACCACAGGGGTGATCTATCTCCTAGAATGCCCCTGTGGTTTGCAATATATCGGAAGGACGATTAGGAAGCTTAGCGTTAGGATTTCCGAACACCATAGGAACATTAAAAAGGGTCTAGAAACCCATAATGTTTCAGCACACTTTGCTGCACAACATTCCAAAGATCCTTCCTTGCTACATTTCATGGGAATCAGGAAGATTGCCAAACCATGGAGGGGTGGGGACTTTATTAAGACCATATCTCAGAAGGAGTCAGAATGGATCTATTGTATGAAATCCTTAACACCCCAGGGCTTAAATATTGACTTTGAGTTGGGTCAGTTTCTAGGACCAGCCATATACCTCAGAGAAGTTGTTTTATACTCACCTTTATCTCTCCATCATTATCATTAATCTATACCTACTCCCTGTTGTCCTCTTGCTGTAAACAAACATGCATATATACACAGCAGCATGTGCAAATTTTATTATCCCCCAGGGAGCTTCAAGATATATTTGAAGAGGATAACACGTTTACATTGTCAGTAGTATACTGTGTTATTCCCCCCCCCCCCCCGTGAGGGAGATGTACCTAGCTTTACCTAATTTTACTTTCAAAGGTTGGCACATACTTTTGTATCTTCCTATTTTCACAAATATCGGACTTTCAACTCTGATGGACATTAGAAATTCCTTCTCATACTATGTTGTGGATTCATGGATCCATTTGATTTCTAACACATGATTTGACGCTTTATATGCCAATCAGTTCACTGACCTATTGAACACGTCAGTCCCGCCTGTTCAGACACTCGCCCAGACCATTGGACGACTCACTATGACACACGGTGATGCGGACCAATTGAAAGTGGAATAAATCCGCCTATCACTAAGAAGGGCGCCCCTTTTAAAACCCACCAAGGAACTATGGACATGTAACACTATCCCTGAAGAAGCCTATTTGGTGAAACGCGTTGGCTTGGACTCTGGCCCTCACTACAACATGGGTTCTGAATATCAGAACCTATTGAGGGCTGTTTTCCTGTATATCGCCGCATGCGCATACGCAGAACATACCCAGCCGTGGCCGCGACTGTGGAACACACGCAAGATCACTGCCATAGCCAGAGACAAGCATTGGGAGGAGAATACAAACCCTTGACCAGGTAAGTGAAAGGGCATAACGCCCGGACCCACTGGCTGGATCCTTGGACTTCCGATATCACCCCTTTAAACAGTTGACCTTTACCGGTTACCTACAGACACCTTGGGACCGTGGCTCCACTGCATGTGTGAACTCCCATTCTCTGGAACTTAATACACATTATATATGGTTGGATCTGATTTGTTTGGACTGCAAACAAAGACTCCGAGACTTTACTGTTACTGTCCATCATTGTTTCTTTAGCACGGGACCTATTATAGACTCTATTTGGAGCTGTATCGTTATTTCCTACATGTTAGGTATGGCGTTGTGTATTATGTGGTGTTAGGAATCCTGCACCCTCAACAGCGATACTTATACAGATCTTTGATCTGATTTACAACTTTGTATCTAACGGGTAGAAGCTCTTCCTTTGGTACCGGCATTGTTTATTTATTTATTCTGTAATTTTATGCACACATCTCTATCTGTGATTACAGGTTGCATCAGTGTTTTAATATATATTTGTTTACCCATTGAAGATTAAAAACACTTGCTGTGCGTCAAGGGGTCCTGCATTGACCTTTTTTTTTTTGTATTATTTTAGGGTTGATACCACCAATCCACCTGGTTGTTTACCCACCCATCATTAGGGAGTGTCCACCTACTCCTCCCTATTGTTTGCGCCATAGGGGACCTGTCTGATTAGTTATTTACTTACCACTTAGGGTTGGAACTACCCTTCTTTGTCCTCTAGGCAGCAACTGATTTACATTTGGGAGCGCGGTAGCCCCCCCCCCCCCCCCCCACCCCGATCTTCTAATTGGACTGCTGAGGACTGGGGTAAAGTCATTTTCTCTGATGAATCCCCTTTAAGATTGTTTTGGGCATCTGGAAAAAAGCTAGTCCGGAGAAGGAGAGGTGAGCGCTACCATCAGACCTGTGTCATGCCAACAGTAAAGCATCCTGAGACCATTCATGTGTAGGGCTTCTCAGCCAAGGGAGTGGGCTCACTCACAATTTTTCACAAGAACACAGCCATGAATAAAGAATGGTACCAAAACATCCTCCAAGAGCAACTTCTCCCAAACATCCAAGAACAGTTTGGTGATGCACAATGCCTTTTCCAGCATGATGGAGCACCTTGCCATAAGGCAAAATTGATAACTAAGTGGCTCGGGGATCTAAACATTGAAATTTTGTGTCCATGGCCAGGAAACTCCCCCAGACCTTAATCCCATTGAGAACTTGCGGTCAATCCTTAAGAGATGGGTGGACAAATAAAAACCCACAAATTCTGACAAACTCCAAGCATTGATTAGACAAGAATGGGCGCCCATCAGTCAGTATGTGGCCCAGAAGTTGATTGACAGCATGCCAGGGTGAATTGCAGAGGTCTTCAAAAAGAAGGGTCAACACTGCAAATATTGACTCTTTGCATAACCTAAATGTCATTGTCAATAAAAGCCTTTGACACTTATGAAATGCTTGTAATGTTACTTCAGTATAACATAGCAACATCTGACAAAAAGGCCTAAAAACACTGAAGCAGCAAACTGTGTGAGAACAAATACTTGTGTCATTCTCAAAACTTTTGGCCATGACTGTATTAAAAATCCTCCACTGTGCCATAGAAAAGCTTATTCATTTTTTTACCATCTATACAGAGTCAGCCTTCCTGAAATTTAACACCTTATATTGTGTGACATGTATCCTCCTCTGTCCTTATACTGAACCACACTGAGTGATGATAATCAGGTTCACTCACCTTTTACTTGTGAGAACTACATGTAAGGGAATTCCGTACACCTGCATGTACTTGCATCAGACCCCTCCCCCTCCCCCCCCCCACCAATCCCATCAGGCAAATTAAATGTTCCCAAAATTTTCACCTCTCATTTCATTGCTATTTTGGGGTTGTCTTCTTTCCAATTCCCTTCCCTGTCCCAGCATAAAGAACAATGGTTTCCTTTGTTTGTATGGGTGCTAAAGTTGTTTCAGTTTTATCTCCGATACTTTGTGCTAAGGTAGCTTAGATGTTGTTTTATGTTTAAAAAGCCTCCACCAAATCCTTATTCTACTCAGTCCTTTGTAAATAAAGTATCACCTGGAATAGCTACATTTTTGGATTGCATTTATCTAACCCACTCTGCAAGTTCAGTAATAACACAATAAGTTGATAAAAAAACAAAGACATTTTTAAGATGCACAAATAGGGCGATCAGAAGCCCATTGCTTTATGCCACAATCCGCAATCACAAAGGCAATCATATGAGTGAGTTTGGCTAATCCTTTGGTCTCCACCATATTTAAAGCATTTAAATAAGCACCAGAGAACTCTGTTTGTCTAAGACACTCGCTCCCATCTTTATGTAAGGTTCTCCAAACCATTATATAATTTAAGAGTTGTCTACCCTCAGCATTAGCTTCAGCAGACTCACATGTGTCATCCAATAAGACCGTTTGCAAACAATTTAAAATGGGTTCCAGTATCACTGGGACACTAAAGTTTATTATTAGAAGCATGAAATATTCAAAAACTTTTTGTGTAGCAACCTAATATTGTCAAATTGCGGCATCTATGTCCTAACCTTGTCAAATTGCGGCATCTATGTCCAAATTATATCCATAATCTGATCAAATAAAATTGATCAACCTGAAAAGATCGAATTGCAGCACCTATGTCCTGCGTTTCAAAGAGGAAGTCTGGTGTGCATAGGAAAAATGATTCCACGATGATTACATTGATCTGAACCAGTTATATATTTTTCAATATTTATGGTAACCCATACAGGAACAAGTTGCTGTTCACTTGTAATACAGGCAGTAATTTAGGCTGCTTGGTAGAGCACTTTAATGCCAAAATTCCCAAAAAGTGAAGTGCAAAAGAAAATGGATTTCCCTGTGGTTTAGGAACACACTGGAATTGTGTTAATGTTAATGTTTTGCAATCTTGTTGCAAAATATTTACTTACTTCATATTTGTTTTTCCATATTAAAATTGTGCCAAGAAAACTTCTGCTCTGACTGCAGCCAAACCTGGAGTTTAACCTTTGTGGCCCCTTCTTAGAAGTAACTTTGCTGAGAAGTATAAATGTTTTGAGCCAAGAAAAGGGGTTTTATTTGCCAGAGCTAATTCACATTCTTCAAATGAATAAATCTTCAGCTACTTCTGTGCCAACATTTCGATTTTTCATCTTTTTGAACTATGCTATTTATAGTTTAGTAAACATAAGTATATAACACCAGATGGGGAAATAGATAGAGTAACAATGTAGCAATAACTCACTAATAACTCTCCATTATGACTCCCCCCCCTCCCAGTGTCGCATGTTGTAAAATTTGCTTTTTCTCCCTAGCAACAGGCGGATTAATGAACCATCAGGGCATGTAAACATTGTGCCTTTCAATCAGATATTAGTTTCAACCTTAATTCAACATTACTCCTTGCACTTATAATTGTTTATTTTACAGGTACCTTGGGAAAAGAAATATTTATGTGCTAAGTGTGGGCTACAATTACTAGGTGTTTGTATAGTGGGCCCGAGTGTGGTCTAATTTTAGAAAATAGCTGGAAAATGGTGTCGGAGTCATTGCTCTGGATTAACATGTGTCGTCCTCTGATTTTCCCAATCTGCAGATCTCTCGCACATATGGAAACGTGCGCTCTCAATATCTCTCTTTCCGCTCAGCACTTTTCATCCTGGTTTCACACTCTGCACTGTCAACACTAGACACAGATAATCCTTAGGGGCGATATATTCTCTTACATCCACTTATCTATGAAAAATACAAGCCCTAAGCTGATTTGGTCTCTGACACTGACTTACTGCTGGAAAGTAATCTGTAGCCATAGCGGAGTAGAACAATCAGTAACCTGACATTCAAGTCAAGAGTCAAATAACATATTTTGCAGCCTAGCTGTACAGTCATTCAGTAGACGCTTTCCCAGAATTTACAGATTTTTCACGGTCCCTTTATTTCTTCATGTATTTACACCACCGAATTTGTTGAGATACAGTATTTTTTTCTGTTGAATATTACTGCAAGTGCATCATACAGTATTAAGGGACTGATTCATCTTCATACGCAACTTACAGAAAACTTGCGCTAAAAAAAATACAGCTGAACTTGAGCGTAAGTTTGACTGTATTCACGTATGTACCAATATCGAGATGCGTTTCTATTTGAATCTGGGTGTAGATAGGCTCTGCCATGTCAGTACTTGCCGTATGTTAGCAGACACCATAGGCAAACTGAGGGGGGTTTCCTAGTGCCTGGAAACTCCCCTCCAAGCCTGGGGCACTGTATAATTGAGGTGGCTGGACCCTGCCCCCACTTCACATGGCTCTGCTTGAAAAGGGAGAGCTGCCTGCTCTTAACAGTAGTGCATGCAGCATTGCCCATGTATATTATGGGTATAGGAAGAGTTGGAGAGCAGCCAAGCACTGTCTAAAATTATAGCTATGCCCCCATGCATGCTGGTCACTCCCACTGGTGGCGTGGTGTGGAAACCCCCCTCTACAAATCCTGTGTTTGCCTCTGGACACAATAGATTGCAGGCTGCGCACTTGTCAAGGAACATCAGAACACATGCCAAAAACAACAACATTTTAGGAAATAAATAACATAATACTATAATCATTAATACAAATATGTGTTTAGAATTGTTTTTATTTTTATTACATAACATACATAAATCAGGATGTTCTGAATGTGCACTGCGCATACACAATGCATTTTTATAGTCTCTCTTACTTGCATACATGTTTTGTGCTAACTAGTGGCACACATACGTGTAGTTTTTAAATACACAGACTATGCCGTTTCAGCCATCACCATAAGTCAGCACTTACACCTGCAGTGTAGCTGGTGCAAAAGATATGGCTAAAAAAGATGTATTTACAAGATACCCAGCACTTGAATCATCCGGATCCTTGCTGGAGCTACCTCTGCTTGCCCTTGGCACGCACGTACTGTACATCGCCTACATTCATCCTCCCCTCAAGTCGCAAGCAGACGAAAGTGTAATTTAATGCAAGATATGGCACGCAAACTGACTTACATCCTAAGTTGAATCAGGGCCTTAATGTTTAAGTAAAAGTTACAACAAACTCTTACATGTTACAGACAAGGGGCTTGATTTACTAAGCTGCGGGTTTGAAAAAGTGGGGATGTTGCCTATAGCAACCAATCAGATTCTAGTTATCATTTTGTAGAAGGTACTAAATAAATGAAAGCTAGAATCTGATTGGTTGCTATAGGCAACATCCCCACTTTTTCAAACCCGCAGCTTAGTAAATCTAGCCCAAGGGTTCAGGGTCATTAAGGAAAGTAAATAAATAAAATTAGTAACTTTGCACTTTAGCAAAACCATGTTGCATTGGAGGGGAGGTAAATTTAAAATATGATGGCAGATTTATAGTTGGGGTAGGGCATGTCCTAGATCAACTTAAAATTTCAAGGTAATAATAAAGCTATCAAGTATTTTTGTGCTACATGAAAAAACAACCAGTAATTAACTTATGTGCAAACTAATAAACTAATTTGCCCCCCTTGCATTGTAACATGGTTTGTCCAGGAGATAACTTACTCATTTTTTTTACATACTTTCCTTAATGAATCAGGCCCAGTGTGTACAGACAGGCATCATATAGAGTGTCAAAATGTTTTAAGTTTTTAGTATGAGAAGACGCATCACTTGAAAAACAAGACACATTACATGAAACGCGTCATCACTGATGATGACGTCATCGCGTTCACGAGTCTGCCATATCTTTCATAGAACACGTCTAGTTAAGACTTGGTCTAGAAACAAGCTGGATTTAACACTTTGCCTACAGTATATACACAGTATACACCACTAATTATGTTTGCTCAGATAAGAATCAGATTGATAATTTTTTTCTTAAATTAACCTTTTATTTTTTCTGAGCTGACGTAATTATCAACATCAATACACTGAAATCAACTGTAACTAAATAATCTGTTATGGTCCATTTCAAAGTTTCTTCTACACCCCACCCCCAACTACCCCTGCTTTACTTAAAACTGTGGGTGTTTAGAGTTTTATGTCTATCTACAATTGCCCAAATTTTCCACCAATTTTTCCATGTGCCGTTTAAAATGTAAAATTGGTGGTTGGTGGAATTTTCAGAATTTGTTGTGTATTGTAAAAAATCAATTGGTTTTAAGGAATAAAAAGTTGTTAAACGATAATCAGTTCCTCATCTCTAGATCTCATCCTGTTTGCTCCTATGTGTATAGAGAAATTGGAAAGTAATCTAAGATTGGTTTGTTTGCTGCTCTGAAAAGT
The DNA here is from genome assembly GCF_038048845.1 of Mixophyes fleayi. Classification (NCBI taxonomy): domain Eukaryota; kingdom Metazoa; phylum Chordata; class Amphibia; order Anura; family Limnodynastidae; genus Mixophyes; species Mixophyes fleayi. The sequence goes on from NC_134406.1 coordinate 273,220,675, forward strand.
ACAAACACCATGGATCCCTATTAATGTTGTGCTCCAACTTTTTATATTGCTATGTACTTTGTGGGGTTAGCTTGATGTTTAATCTAGAGAAGAATTCTGCCTAAAACTTTAATTTTAGATTTAAGTGGATCTTGTTATGTTAAGATGAATTACAGAGTGACATTTAGGGTGTGGAATGTTCCCGATCTGGCAGATCCCTCAATGCCTCCAATTATCCTGAGCTGCCTCTTCTACTGCTACTAAAATATGCCAGACAGCCCGCAGTTTTATCGATGCCCCCTTCCTTGTGAGGCACAAAGGGGCAGTGTCAACAACAACACTGAAATAATTGTCTGAAATAAGCCTCCCCTGGAGCAGAGCAATGTTGGACCGTCAGAGGTAATGGGGAACCCGCAAAATCGGGAGCACTTTGTCTTACGACATCTCTAACGCCACAATTATTTTTCTGCGGGTAGCATGTACATTTTAGAGCTTTCAAGACACAGGGACTTCGAATGTTTAAAGAGTGCTGATCAATTGGAGTACTTGATGTATAGCAAGATTGATGTGCACCCAACGCGTTTTGCAGCCAGCATTTTTGACACCAGAGAATTCCACAGGGATCAGAAGCACTGCATTGAGAGTTCTCATATCATTCATCGCATTCGAGGGCTGAGTATTTGAGTGGAAATCTCCTTTAACGTAAAAATTTCAGCAAACTGTCATATTCTCAGCACTTTGTTCGGATGCTCTGACCAGCAAATGTGCTGTTTTATTTGCAACAACTCGGGCTTGAGTCTTAAACCAGATGTTTCTCATAATGTCCAGCTGCTGCCAGGAGTCCGTCTTTAATGAGGCTCCTATTTAATCTTAAAGTCCATCACTAAAGGACACATCTGCTTATATGCTGTATATTACATATATACTGTATGCAATAATTACGCCTGCTAAATGATCTGCTCGTTATTCGCCGCATCCTCCTTGATAAGAAGCCAAAACAGACAGAATATTACTAGTAACACAATAAATAAAATTATATTTCACCACTTTTAGTTTGTTTAGAAATGAGGCACCGCCACAAATCACAGTTAATCTGTGCAATATAAATAGTAAAGTGAGGGGGAAAAAAACTTTCAAAATTTGTGGGTTTTTTTAAGTGAGATGCGACCTTTGAACCTCTGCAGGGGAACGATAATTGGGGAAAAGTCGTTTACAGTGCGTGGAACATGGAGATTCAGCAACAGATGTGTTCTGACAATCTGTAGGACCAATCTCAATATAGTTTCTATAAGTTCTTTGGTGTGTTAGTATTTGCTGTAATTGTGTTAATACTGTTCAAAATCAGTAGCCAATTAAGATATATACAGAATGTACTAATTCTTTCCTGGAAAATACATAAACTGAAAGCGTAATTAGGAAAATATGCAATGCATAACAGCCATACAGCCTCAGCAGTGATGTGTGTATTATGCTGATTTACTCGCTTCGAAATGAAAAATAATTAACGTTTAAAAAGATGATATTATAAGATCAGGAATTTGTTTTTGTGTTATGATCAATGTTATTGTTATGGTATCGTGTGCACTCCATACAGCTAATAGTTGGTGACAATTCAGCTTATTTATAATTAATGTTAAATTCTGAGAGATCTTGAAAGTATTTCAAGGATATTGCTTCTAGAAAATGCTCAATTTTGTCAGGATGGTCCCAGTTCTCAGACCCCAAATAAGGTTTATTGGACAGTAGGAGCAGCATCACCTGTAGGAGGGCATTCTTGGGTGGATATGGGGTAGTTCATGGTTATATAGTGAGAGGTAAAATATTACAGACATCATAATAACTGTCCTGATTTCAGCAGGAAATTCTCGAATATAGGGCTCGGTGCTGCCTGGGGACATGTTTGTCCGCGGGTGGCATAGGCCTGGAAACCCCCCTCCAAGCCTGGGGCACTGTATAATTGAGGTGGCTGGACCCTGCCCCCACTTCACACAGCTCTGCTTGAAAAGGGAGAGCTGCGTGTACCTAACAGTAGTGCACGTAGCATTGCCCATGTATATTATGGGGATAGGAAGAGTTGGAGAACTGCCAAACACTGTCTAATATAATAGCTACACCCCCATTCATGCTGGTCACGCCCACTGGTGTGGAAACCCCCATCTACAAATCCTGCGTTTGCCCCTGGGTGGGGATGTAGGGGGAAGGGAGATAGCTAATATTCAGCCTAGAGATTTCCAGCGCTGGGCGACCCTTTGGGGGTGTGATCACTCCCCCCCATTGTGACATGACCACGCCCCCTCCATTATATTAATCAGTATGTGACAGAAAAAGGATCCGTTGTGTCTACTTTGCACATTGTATCCTGGGGAAGATTCGCAAAGGTATTTAAGATATTAACCCTTTCATGGACAGTGTGACGCATCTCAGTAAATGTACTAGGCTGGATTGTTGCATTGGGAGGCTCTGTAGCTGACATCCCTATTCCCACATGCAGAAAGATACCCTGTGTTTTTTGTTAGGGTGAACCTTAGTGAACCAAAAAGGATCTTAAGGACCAATCAGGTGCCAGTTGGATAGTCAGGTTTGGTCTAGTTAGCCGAGTAGAACCACAGTTTTGGGTCAGTCCATCATGTAGTAGGGAAGTACGTGGAGCTCTATGGGGGGGTTAAACTGGACGCATTACTCATGAAAGTAAAATAATACGCACTATTACCGTTACTATGGTAACAGTGCCCATTATTATCATCATCATCATCATCATCATCATTTATTTATATAGCGCCACTAATTCCGCAGCGCTGTACAGAGAACTCACTCACATCAGTCCCTGTCTCATTGGAGCTTACAGTCTAAATTCCCTAACACACAGACACACACACACACATAGACATATACATACAGACAGACAGACAGACTAGGGTCAATTTTGATAGCAGCCAATTAACCTACCAGTATGTTTTTGGAGTGTGGGAGGAAACCGGAGCACCCGGAGGAAACCCACGCAAACACAGGGAGAACATACAAACTCCACACAGGCCATGGTCGGGAATTGAACTCATGACCCCAGTGCTGTGAGGCAGAAGTGCTAACCACTAGGCCACTGTGCTGCCCATTATTACCATTAGTACAGTAATTCCAATGCTGATTTTTGCTCACAGCTCCGAGAGCCGCGAGCAGAAATCAGAGTTAAAACAGAGAATACCGACAAACGCTGATTACGGGTGAACTAACGCTCCTGACCTTCATGCACGCCTGTTGCTGGAGCGCATCTGGAAAAGATATATATTTTCTTCAATATTTTGACCTGTGTTACAAAGATAAAACATTGAGGGCCGGATTCATTAAAACCAGCAAAACGAAAGTATTTATTTTTATAAAACGCAGGTACTTCGGGCACACGGACGTCCGTATTCAGCTGGAAGCAGATCTGAAAAAACATCTGTTGTTGAATGCGGTTGTAGTTCCGCTCTGCTGTGAGAGACGGTGGAATATAAAGTCCCAGCGGAACGCACAGAAGGGGGAAAAAAAGTATTCAATTATTGTCACCTGTTAATAATATAATCACTAATGAAAAAAACATTTAGAAAAACACTTTTTTCAGTTATTTTCTTTTATGAAATACATTAATCATGATGTTATTAATGTCAACTGTGCATAAAATTAATTGTTACAGTTGCTCCTGATTGTAAACACATGTTCTAGCTGTATACACAGCCGTCATCATTAGTAATCAGCACTTACACCTGACCTGTAGCTGGTACAAGTGACATGACAGAAAATCACGTGCCTGAGAGATGCCCAAAGCTTGAACCGGATTCTGTGTGCGCTCCAGCTTGGCACGTCCTTACTGTACACTGACTACTTGCATTTGCCCATTTACCTCCGCATTTTGCCCATGAACGTAGTTGCATTTTCTGGCGAATGGTTTGTTTCTGGGAAAAATACGGCACATATCAGCATTTACGTTTCTTAATGAATCAGGCTCTGAATTATTTAGGTAAAGCATTCAAAACTTATATGGGCAAATCTGCCCAAGATCCAGACACTCAGCAGTGTGGCCAAGCATCGGATCAGCCTTTCTCTTATCAGAATATAATAATTATATAATCATCATCATCATCAGCTATTTATATAGCGCCACTAATTCCGCAGTGCTCTACAGAGAACTCACTCACATCAGTCCCTGCCCCATTGGAGCTTACAGTCTAAATACCTTAACACACACACACACATATAGACAGACTAGGGTCAATTTGATAGCAGCCAATTTACCTACTAGTATGTTATGAGTGTGGGAGGAAACCGGAGCACCCGGAGGAAACCTACGCAAACACAGGGAGAACACACAAACTCCACACAGATAAGGCCATGATCGGGAATCAAACTCATAACCCCAGTGCTGTGAGGCAGAAGTGCTAACCACTGAGCCACCATGCTACTATTTTATAATATTATGTATTCTATTTTATGATATTATGTATTTATCTTGGATTTATTTAGGTTTTTTTTTTGGGGGGGGGGAGTTTGCACTGTTTACAGGAGACATAAAATTAGATATACACGGAACACAATTATAGAACATATGACACTTAACGTGTGCTCTGCATGCACCTGTTGTTTAAAAAAATAAATGCCACAATTATAATAATATTAATAATACTTATTACATATAATAAGCACTTTTCGGTTTCATATAACATATTTGGTACACATACAATGTAACGAGCGTTGTACATTTGCATTAATTTAATAATAACTTACAATAAGTAGGTTTCCTTTTCCCATGTGACTGCAGATACTTGATATGCTGCACAGAAAGTGTAAGTGCGCCTTCTACTGGGGAAAGTGAGCACAGCAACATAATCTCATTATTGGGCTTCCATGGAGCTACTTGCTTGAGGAGTTTTAAACATTGGAAAACTTTATATATAAATCATTCTAACTTGTAAAAACGTTTGACAATGTTGCACGGTTGGAGGTCAGTGAATCTGTCCGTCGGTAACATTGAAACTTTGGTATTCAATTGTTTGCTGAAATGATTCAGAAATCTTTGTTTATATAATATAAACAATTTTGCATAATTTGTCACTCAAAAATCAAATGTTAAATTAAAAATGAAAAAATTAATCCAACAAATCAACCTACTAAATATTTTCCTATAAGAAAAAGATCAGTAATTTGGCTTCAGACTTTTGTTACTGTAATGAATTGTTTCAATCATCGCCATATTCTTATTACCAATCAATGTATAACTATGTATTTAAAACATGATGTTTTGTTGCTGACAGCTATATATATAATATATGTTTGATGTAATTGTCAGTATATGGTCTTATTCTACATGCATTGTCTGTTGCACAGTACCACTTCTCTGCTTCTCTATGCTGGATGTAATCCTCATCTCACTCCTTCTGTATTAGCCAACATCTCAACCTGTCTTTCAGCCATCAGCTCATGGATGTCACAAAGACACTTAAAATAAAAACTAAACACATTATATTTCTTCATCACACTCGAAAGCTCTGTCTGATATCTTGTTATCAGTGGATGGCGGAGTTATTCTATCTACTTCCCATGTTTGCCACCGTGGGGGTAGAGTTGCTAAAACTTCTAAAACGGAAAAGTGGAGGTGTTGCCCACAGCAACCAATCAGATTCTATAATTTTCTAGGAAAATGATAGCTAGAATCTGATTGGCTGGTATGGGCAACTTTTCCTTTAAAGAAGTTTTAGTAAATATTCCTCCTGATGTCATGTGCTCTCTGCTTTATTCCTCCCTTACAAGTACAATACAGCGTTCAAAGTACGTCCTGTCCTTACACAGATTTCCACCAAGATCCCCATTCATGCCCTTATAATGACCTGATAATTACCTGCTTTGACTTGTGCATCATCCTTATATTTGGCCCTATAATTAATCACGAAGTCTGCTCATCTACACTTCCTGACCTCCCTCCGTTGCCCATCTCTGTTGTATAACGCAGTCTGCACAAAGTACGAAACGCCATTTTGCACCTCAAACCCTTGCACTTTGGCATAAACTAGGCCCGCCAGCTCAGATCAAGGCACGTGACATGACCTCATAAGTGTTCAAAGCAACACATCTTCTGAGGGCTCTACTGAAAAATTAAACAGTTGCAACATAAAATATGTACTTGCAGTTTAATATGTTATAGAATCTAGGTTTTGCTTGTCTTAGAAAATGTCTATGTTCCAAATAAATGTAATGTTTCATCTTGCTCCACAAACTTAGATGCTTTGGTGGACAGCTGGGTGCACCGGTGAGAGTTGTACAACGTCCCCTGAACGGATGTTTCCTGCTGCTCTTTCACATTCCACTTTGTCAGTGAGATCCACTGTTTGAACTCTTTGCACATCCACAGGCCACACCTGGAACTGCCCCGGGGAAGATCACTCTGCCCCCATCACTGCGGGTCCTGCTGAAAATGTCCATGTTGGAAACTAAAAAAGTCACCTTGAGCCCATACCCTTCGTTAAATTCTACTTTTCCTTTTCTTTCCTTCAATACTGCTAATTACTGAATCATTTGTAATTCATTAATCATTGTCTGAGGTTAATCAAGATACTAAGGAGACATCTGGACAGTTTTTACACATGTGTCACTATAATATCTGTTGTCATTGTATTGGAACAAATGTGCCTAAAAAATGTTGTAATCCATACAAAGTGCGACTTGAAAAACTCTAAAAGTAAATTCTGAGGCCCAATTGACTCCTGCACCTCCACGGAAGTTTACAAATCAATGCAAGGAGAAGAAGGCTTAATGGCCTCCAACTAACTAGGCAAACGCTCAGGGCCGGTGCAAGGTTGCCCGGCGCCCTAGGCAAAGTTTAAGCTCTTACCTCCTCTTACCTCCTCTTGGCTGGCTAGGATGCAGTTCAGATGTCTGATGCAGCACTGATGTCTGATGCAGAATGCTGTCCAGGCTTCACTGCTGCCCAGGAGCAAAAACAGGATATCTAGAGTGGAGGCTCCAAATGTTAGATTTCAGAACCAAACAAACAAAAAAAAGAAAACATGACATCACTCACCTGTTACACACTGACATGTACCCCGCTGCCCACCAACTTCACTCACACATGCCCATCTGCCCACTAGCTATTCTCACATATGTCACCTATGCCCTTGCATAGCTGCAATTTGTCACAGCACTATTTTAGTACATAGACTCCATAGTCTCTAACTTAAGGACATTTATAAGTGTAATCCCACATTTTCTGTAGCATCCATTCTCCCCCCCCCCCCCACCCCACATATTCTGTAGCATCCATTCTCCTACACACACACAAACACATTTTCTGTAGCATCCATTCTCCCGCCATTATCTGTAGCATCCATTCTCCCCCCACCACACACATTTTATGTAGCATCCATTTTCCACCACACACTTTTACTGTAGCATCCATTCTCCCCAACACACATTTTATGTAGTATCCATTCTCCCCCCACCACACACATTTTCTGTAGCATCCATTCTCCCCCCCCCACATATTCTGTAGCATCCATTCTCCCCCCACACACACACATTTTCTGTAGCATCCATTCTCCCCCCCCCCCCCACATATTCTGTAGCTTCCATTATCCCCCCCACACACACATTTTATGTAGCATGCATTCTCCACCACACACATTTTATGTAGTATCCATTCTCCCCCCACCACACACATTTTATGTAGCCTTCATTCTCCCTCTTCCACTTTTTACTGTAGCATCCACTCCTCCTCCCCCCTCGGTTCTCTGCAGCATACTTCTGTCACCCTCCCCTCCGTTTCTCTGCAGCATACTTCTGTCACCCTCCCCTCCGTTTCTCTGCAGCATACTTCTGTCACCCTCCCCTCCGTTTCTCTGCAGCATACTTCTGTCACCCTCCCCTCCGTTTCTCTGTTCCATACTTTCACTACCTCTCCCCCTTTTCTGTACTCACCTTCACTTTTCTTCCATTCTCTTCTCCGCCTCTTGTTTCTTGCTTCTTTCCTCTCTCTTTACTTCTGTCAGACTCCTGTCGGCTCTCTACACTGGCAGCGTTGTGACGTCACGACGCTGCCAGGCGCCGGGCACATTTGAAAATGCGGTGCTGCTACAGTGCAGCACCGCTTAGGTCTACAGGACCCCTATATTGCGGGCGGACGATCCGCCCGGCGGCGATCGCGCCGCCCGCTTAAAATGAACTAATTAATAATTGTTTTTTTAATAATCAGTCTCCTCGGCCACAGTGCCGCCCCCCAGAGGCCGGCGCCCTAGGCAGCTGCCTAAGGCTGCCTAATGGTAGCACCGGCCCTGCAAACGCTCCACACAGGATCCCTCTCCATCCCTCTCGTTTCAATGTCTTAATACTGCTCTCAGTGATCTTGTTGTGCTCATCCATTCACTTACCATGAACGTTAGAGCATTCTCTCACAAACAGCTTCATAAGTCAGCCGTAGAACCCCCACCCCCCCTCCCTCAGTGAGCACCCACCGGTGTCCTTCAATTTTGCCACTTCAATCTCTATACTTTTAAGGTCCATCTCTCTGCAAAGAATGAGAGTTGTGTTCAGATTATGGAACGATGGACACCAGGTGCCACCTGCTCTGAGAGACATCTTGTATCATCCAGGCATCAAAAGCTCTATGACCAGTAGAGGAATCCTTGGGCACTGCAGGGGTGCAGCTGCTATAGGACCTCGCTCCCTTACAAGACAGGGTTTAATGCTTCTGGACCAACATATGCTCAGACGAGGTTCCTTCTCTGCTTTATCATCATCATCATCAATATTAATTTATATAGCGCCAGCGAATTCCGAAGAGCTTTACAATTGGGAACAAACAGTATTAATACAATACTGGATAATACATACAGAGAGAGAGATATAAGAGGGCCCTGATCACAGTTTACAATCTATGGGACAATGGGAGATTGATACTTGAAGGTAAGTGCTACATATTGCATATTGCTTGAGCCAGATTGCAAAGGTAAGAAGTGCTTAGTGGGTTATATGATCCAGTCACACAGCAATGTTGGTCAGAGGGTTGTTGTCTGGTGTTAGCTGTGTAGAGGGTGGTAATATGGTAATCTAGGGAAATTAAGATGCTGGTTGAGGAATATTATAAGCTTGGAGGACACTTGAAGGTTTGAAAACTAGAGGAAAGTCTTATTGTGTGAGGGAGGGAATTCCACAAAGTGGGTGCAGCCCGAAAAAGTCCTGTAACTAGGAATGGGAGCATGTGATGAGAGTGGAAGAGAGACGCAGGTTTTGTGCAGAACGGAGGTGTTGACTTGGTAGATATTTTGAGACAAGTGAGGAAATGTATGTTGTTACTTTATTGAGAGCAGAGCGGCTGATTCAGGTGGAAGTGGGGGCCTCGGATGGGGGTAGTAGCCCATTATTGCTGGCCCCCACTCTGCTCTGGGCCCCACAGTGTCCTCACCTCCCGCAGGGGCAGTAGTTCCAGCAGCTTTTGTTGTCTGGATGATGAAATATGTACCTTAGAACAGTGCAGGGTCATGGTCGACCCTTTATCAATATTTGGGTCACCTGTTGAACCCCTGCATATGACTGTAGGGTTCTTACACAGAGTTTAAAATAAAATAAATGTTTTCAATTTTAGGTTTAGCTTTACTATTGTCCTATGACTCAACAAGTAACGGTTTTAGGTAGCACAATATATGGAAACAGCTCTGTGCTGCTGAAGAATTACCGTGGTCTGTGCTTTCTCCGCTAACACACTAAAATAAACAGTTTTCCATGGTACCGGTGGACACATCGTTACTGTTTTCCCTCACAGACTCGACCCTTCCATTCATCCATCCTACATTTTACGGATTTCACTTACAAGGTGACAACAACGGACTGAAGTCAGAGATACTGAACAGGACACGTTGGATGTATTTATTAGAAATAAAAAAGGTTCCATACAAAACCTGAGAAAACAAGAATCTCACCGGAAACGTCCGCGTGTTTCTGAGCCTCATTTGGTGTTGTGAAGATGTGTCACAGTAAAGTGGAGATAGTACAAATAGCATAAAACAAGTATACCAGACAGAATTTATTTTTGAAAACCCAAACTGCTACCCAACTAAGCTATTGTGTTCCTCTACCCAGGGGGCTGCTTTGCAGTTTTAGACTTTAGTCATCAGAGAAAGAGACAATGTATATTCTACTATCTGCTCTACTCACACTAGTGCACCCTCACAATTGTCCCGATCTCCACTCTGAGCCACTCTCCCTCATCATCATCATCACCATTTATTTATATAGCACCACTGATTCCACAGCGCTGTACAGAGAACACACTCACATCAGTCCCTGCCCCATTGGAGCTTACAGTCTAAATTCCCTAATATACACACACAGACTAGGGTCAATTTTGATAGCAGCCAATTAACCTACCAGTATGTTTTTTGGAGTGTGGGGGGGAAATGGAGCACCCGGAGGAAACCCACGCAAACACGGGGACAACATACAAACTCCACACAGATAAGGCCATGGTTGGGAATTGAACTCATGACCCCAGCGCTGTGAGGCAGAAGTGCTAACCACTGAGCCACCGTGCTCCCTCCTCTTGTTTCAGCTGTGCCCTTTATCAATTACAATGTAATCTCTCATGAGCAGGACTCTCCCCATTCTCTGTCTTCATGTCTGCATTGATATTGTCTACCTTGTATGTCCCTGTTTTATGTATGTCCCTGTTTTATGTATGTCCTGTTTTCCCTACTGTACAGCGCTGCGGAGCACTGGGACACCTTACAAATCTACGATAATAACACTGATAATAATACGCTATGGGCTCCTATTCTCGTTCTGTTAACACAGCTCATAATATCGCCTATATTATAATTGCAATGTTGAGCTTCTGTATGAAATGTGAGAGCTACTATGTTATATGGGTACAACAGCCCAGGACCCTAGCTCATCTAAATTATATATATATATATATATATATATATATATTCACTAACAAGTGAAGTGAATAACATTAATTATCTGGTTACAATGGCACCTGACAAGAGGTGGGACATATTAGGCAGCAAGTGAACAGTCTGTTCTTGAAGTTGATGTGTTGGAAGCTGGAAAAATGGGCAGCGTAAGGATCTGAGCGACTTTGACAGGGGCCAAATTGTGATGTCTAGATGTCTGGGTCAGGGTATCCCCAAAACGGCAAGTCCTGTGGGGTGTTCCCGGTATGGAGTGGTTAGTATCAACCAAACGTGGTCCAAGGAAGGACAACCGGTGAACCGGTGAACCGGTGACAGGGTCATGGGTGCCCAAGGCTCATTGACGTGTGGGGAATGAAGACTAGCCCATCTAATTCAATAACACACATGAAATACTGTAGCACAAATTGCTGAAAAAGTGATTGTCTGACTATGATAGAAAGGTAAACAGCAGAAAGAGGAGAAGAAGGCTGGATAAATTTGTGCACAAAATAGTTTAGCTACATTGTGGTTTATCGATAAGTTAAAAAGTATCTTTTATTAGTAACAATGTTAAAATGGTGGCTAAATGGTTAGCACTTCTGCCTCACAGCGCTGGGGTCATGAGTTTAATTCCCGACCATGACCTTATCTGTGTTTAGTTTGTATGTTCTCCTTGTGTTTCCATGGGTTTCCTCCAGGTGCTCCGGTTTCCTCCCACACTCCAAAAATATACTGGTAGGTTAATTGGCTGCTATCAAAAATTGACCCAAGTCTCTCCCTGTCTGTGTGTATGTTAGGGAATTTAGACTGTAAGCTCAAATGGGGCAGGGACTGATGTGAATGGGTTCTCTGTACAGCGCTGCGGAATCAGTGGCGCTATATAAATTGATGATGATGATGATGATGATGAAAATGTAAAACATTTGTGAGTGTTGTGTGAAAATAAAATGATTTTAAAATACTGAGTTTGACATAAAATTGTAATAACATTTTCAAACCATACTATTACCAACAGCAGATTATTAATTAAAGAATAGTTCAATAAATTAATCTGTTTTAGAGGGTACCGTAATTAATTTGTAAGTTGCTGGGGATGGGAGTGAGGTGTTTTAGCAAAAGTAATCTTGTCTATGGGCAGGCTGATTGATCACTTACCTGCTGGTCCTACCTGGCTGGCCACGCGTGACTGGCACGTGGGCTTGTCACTGCTTGCCCTGTTGTACTGGGACATGCCAAGTAGACCCAACTCACGAGCAATATTTGTTATTTGCCGACATAAAACCAGGGCACAGTGTAGGTTCCTAGGTGCCCTGTTACTTGTTGTTCTTCTATTGTTTTGCCTGTGTCTATCGACCTGCCTTGAAGTTGGTCTGTTCTCTTTGACCCTGTTGTGTAATGTCTCTACCTAACTGTTGCAGATCACGGCTTGACCTGTCCCTCGTTTTTGGATACTGATTTGGGGATGCGTCTGCCTGTTCTTCAACCTGGCTTGACATTGACCTCACCTCCTGTGTCTCTGAATCTGGATCCTGTTGTATCGAAAATGGGCCCAGACGTGACACCCCAGCCTCTGGTACCCCCTTGTGGCACAAAAGATCGACAGGTCAATGTATATTTATAACTATCTGTTGCTTCCAAAAAACATTCACAGTCCAACTTCTTTAGGAAGACACAACACAATAAGAGAGCATTAATATGCTATAAATTTGCCACTCAGCCTTGAAATCAGCTGAAATAGCACTTACACGAAATGCTCATAACAAAGTCAATTGAAGCCAAACTTTTCGCCCAGAGCTATTAGACTTTAGAGGTTTCCAAGTTTATTTCTTAACACCAAGCGTTCATCAGTGGATATATAATGAAATAAGAAGGAAAATAAATACTTGGCAGAAGGATTCAACAGGGACCAATCATGTTTAGTCTGTCTGCTCTACTGCGGTGGGTGGAGCTGAGGAAATCGTATTACACCAGATGGATGGAAATGATAAACGCAGAGAGCCGAGGATTGTGAAGCCCACCGGTACGTTTCACGGGCCAATAGATTAATTGTTACAAACATGTTAAAGCTTGTTACAGTTTTAATAGCCGGACTGATCTCTGTGTCAAACATTTTTCTGCTTGTTAATGATTAGACGAAAGGGGTTTTTTAAATATGTCTCCTTCATGAATTGTTCCAGATGGACCTATAAATCCTGAAATGATCATTTTAAGCGACATTGTTTTCACAGTGGGTTTTCATAGAACTAGCAATTACGTTTTAAAGATGACCAGTCTTTTCCTTTGGAAAAATAGTTGAGGTATTTTACATAATCCAGATTTGATGAGATTGCACGATACAATAGCAAATACAATTGGTATGTGTGGTGTGAAAAGTAGATGCTTTGCGGTCTATCCGAAGATGGCAGATGGTGATGATCCATGGGAAAAAGAAGAAAAAAATGCAACAAGATTAAAATGTAACCTGTGCCAAAATGTAACATAAATGGCTTTGAAAATCAAAATGTGGAAAACTCACATTTCAAGTGGGAAAGTCTGAACTGTTACCAGAGTCCGTCATTTCGGAAACATTTGTAAAACAATGATTAAACTGAAAATAAAAAATAAATAAAAAAAAGATGTGTTAAAGCGGATCTCTAACCTCTCACCTGGTCATGAACCATTAAGCAGCCTATTAACTTGTTAGGAACCAGGGACATCACCTACCCAGACACTTCCTGACACATTCATGTTCCTACTGAATTCATTGTCTGTATTGTCATAAATATTAGCTTAGCCTCCATCATCATCATCACCATCATATCATCATCATCATCACCATTATCATCATCATCATCATCACTATCATCATCACCATTATCATCATCATCACCATCACCATCATCATCATCACCATCATCATCATAATCATCATCACCATCATCATCATCACCATCATCATCATCATCACTATCATCATCACCATCATCATCATCATCATCACTATCATCATCACCATCATCATCATCATCATCATCACTATCATCATCACCATCATCATCACCATTATCATCACCATCATCATCACTATCATCATCACCATTATCATCATCATCACCATCACCATCATCATCATCATCATCATCACCATCATCATCATAATCATCATCACCATCATCATCATCACCATCATCATCATCATCATCACTATCATCATCACCATCATCATCATCATCACTATCATCATCACCATCATCATCACCATTATCATCACTATCATCATCACCATTATCATCATCATCACCATCATCATCATCATCACCATCATCATCACCATCATCATCACCATCATCATCATCATCATCACCATCATCATCACCATCATCATCACCATCATCATCATCAACATCATCACCATCACCATCACCATCATCACCATCATCACCATCATCATCATCATCATCATCATCAACATCATCATCATCACCATCATCATCATCACCATCATCATCAACATTTATTTACATAAATGGCTGCTTCCACTGTATATAGGAGAAAGGTCCACTATTGCAATAATACTCCCTACTACCCCTGACTTCTTTTCCCTTCCCCCCCCTCTAGTCCTTTCCCCTGTCCCCCCACCCCCCACCACATAGATCAATCTGCAATTTCTTGTTCGTGAAGACTTTGTTTTATATTCAACTCCTCTGATTTTTATATATATATATCTAATATATAAATGCTTAGTGGCGTCTGTGTGTGGAAAAAAAACAACAAGTTGCAGCGCCACCTGCTGGGCAGAGTTATACACTGACCTACTAAATTCTTAGTGTGTGTGGGAAAAAAAATTCAAAAAGGGCTGAAATTTGGTAGGGCTCAAACTCATTTTCGTGAGGTAATTTAACCTCATGAACACACATGTGTAGAGGCGTGCGTTAGTGTGTGTGTGTGGAAAAAACTATTTTCTCAGAAAGGGCTCATCCAATTGACCTGAAATTTGGTATACTGACATTATTTGACAAAAAATTTAGAATAGTCAAGTCAGTTAACTTCCATCATCCCCCCTTCCCCCCGTGGGAGGGGTAGTAAAGGCTAAATTTACGAGTTGAGGGGTCAAACTCATTTTCGTGAGGTAATTTTACCTCATGAACACACATTAAAAAGGGCGCTTGCGTCGGGAAGTAACGATCTTCCCCTGAGGAGGCCTGGGCTAGGCCCAAATGCATGACAAGAACCTTTTTAAGACCTTAAGTAGCTTGATTTGACTAGAATGCATGAGTTTCATGCACGGGTCAACTTGTATATATATATATATATATATATATATATATGTTTTCTTAACTGTATTGATTTTGATCCACTATCCTTACCCCCTCGCTCCCAATTTTCCTTTCCGCACCACCTCCCTTCCCACATTTATTCTAAGAAATCTTAATAAAACTTTATTATAAAAATTAAAAAGTATAGTATAGTTGAGTATTTCCTGGTGTAAATCTATGACAAATTACACATCATAATGTATTTAATCAATGGCAATAAGGACAAAAAGGTGAAATAGCAAAGCATAGAAAACAGAATAAATAAGGAGACACATGTAATGTTTCTTTCTGCTTTGTGATAAGGTGTTCCTATCTTTCCACAGTTGTACACAAATTAATAAGGATTAAAGCAGCAGAAAGCTTATGATTTTGAGAATAGAGCATGGATTTCTATATGATGGCCAGGGCTGAAAGGACAATGGTCAGAATAAAACATTTTGTACAGAATGTGGGATAGTGTCAGCGCTGTGCCTGTTTCTGTACACAAACGCACAAACAGGACACGTGGGTGACAGGGTATTATCTAATGAATTTCAAAGTGTTCACTCTTCAGCAGTCATGCAAATCTACAAGATTGTACCTTTTTCTCTCCTCATTCCTAAATGGCCCTAAGGATGTTAGTTATCTCCATACTTGCAGTGATATCACCATTCATGTCTCAATTTGTGAATTCACCAATCTGTATAAAAATACATATGTTACCTAGTAGACTGCAAGCAAATAACTCTCTTATCTACTGCCCCTAAATGGTGAAAGATTATTAAACAAAAAATCGCTGCTGCTCAGTTTGATCCCCGTATAAATGTTAGGACCTTGAAAAAATGCTCCCCAGGGCCACCCAGGGCCATGACTATAAGGTCTAGTAGGCAGTAAATTGTGAAGTGGACTGGTACTTGTTATGAGACTCTTGCAATGAGCCAACATTGAGCAATTCACAGTTATGGAATAACTGTAGTTCGTAATCCATGAGACATAACCCACATAATGAGTTGCTTTGCCAATTAAGTTGAGTCTTAAATTTAAATTCCCCATTTTACTTATTTTTCTATACCTATAACCTTGTCTTTACATCCACAGGCCACGTTGCTTAGTTTTGTGACCCAGTATTGGACACATAATTATATCTGACGCAGTGATCATCATAACATATAATTAGCTCTGCTTCATGATATAAATATTGGGTCTAAAAAGCAAAAAAACTAGAAGGAAAAAGTATTTAGCAAAATTTGCAAGTAGACGTGTAAAATCGAAGAAGTTAAAGTAATTTGGAGGTGGAATACACCTTCAGGTAATGTTGTTATAAAGCGTATGGGATCTCACTGCTTGTGGTACTGCTACCTCTCCTAGACAAGGCCATAAATGATTTTTAGGACCTTAGTGATGATCATAAAGAGGAGCGCAGTCGTCCAGAGGACAAGAACTGATTACATTTGGCGTGTCCTCTTACACTGGGTGTTGTCCTCATATTAGTTGCCTACTATGACATTCTTGTCTACTTGGTTTCCGTCTATCTGTTGACCTTCCTGAAAAACAGACATAATCTGTAGTCTCGGACACGTTCCCCTCAACCAAAATCCTGTCACATGCTGCAGAAATCAATTTATCTCTGTGTTCATCCTTCTGGATTTAGACTCAGTGAAAGCAGAAACACAGAGATAAGTTGCTCCCTAAAAATAAAAAGTGAAAACCAGCAGAAATATCATCTTCTACTCTGACCGCTCCAAGTGTTTGTTTTTATCTTAAAAGGTCAGTTTCTTGTCTGTCAATTTAATCCTATTTTTTTTCATCTTTTGTCCAACAACAAAAAAACTGGTAATTAAGATTTGAGGTTGAGTAACTGAATACATTGTATCTTATTGCTCAGCAAGCCATCGTTTTAGTTACATCTTGCACATTTTACAAATACATGACAGGTTCAGGAAGACATAATTGTCCTCTATTTCCTATAGATAGTATTTCTATACAAACCTTACATTTGTACTGTCCATGCATGATAAATCTGTATAATATATCTCTGTAGCTTTGTTCCATTTAGTCTTGCACTGTATTGTAGAACATTAGGTAGCGGTATTATCACTGATCGGGTTATCGCGCTGGTTATAGCTCAGACTGCGTCAGACCTGATATAGAACAGACATCACTGAGTGAGATGTGACTGATGTGCAGTTCACTCCTACAGACAGGAGACATAGATATACAGTTATTTCAAATCAATAAAAAATAGGGGAAAGCTGGTGACATATGATATATGCGCAGCACGGTGGCTCAGTGGTTAGCACTTCTGACTTATAGCACTGGGGTCATGAATTCAATTCCCGACCATGGCCTTTTCTGTGTGGAGTTTGTATGTTCTCCCCGTGTTTGTGTGGGTTTCCACCGGGTGCTCCGGTTTCCTCCCACACTCAAAAAACATACTGGTAGGTTAATTGTCTGCTAACAAATTTGACCCTAGTCTATGTGTGTGTGTGTATGTTAGGGAATTTAGACTGTAAGAACCACTGGGGCAGGGACTGATGTGAGTGAGTTCTCTGTACAGCGCTGCGGAATTAGTAGCGCTATATAAGTAAATGGTGATGATGATGATGTAGGTTGGTAAATTTACTAGATAAAATTCAACTCAATCAATGCAACTTAATCCTCACATGCAGCAAAGTACTCACCAATCTGGTTGTGTACAATCACCGTGTGTGTGAGGTCCGGATCATGTGACATGAAATAATGTAACATAACATCACAGTGACCACATGAAGACATAGATGAGTAAATCACATTTTATTATTTAAAATTGCAAAATAAACACAACAGTAAGTACAGACCCACAATGCGTCTTTATGCGCACAAGTGTGTCTGTGTGTATGCCACACACAGTAAATATGTCACATTAAAGCCCAACCTTATCCCACTTTAGGACCAGTCATTTCCTTTAAGTAAGTATTGCTGTTTTTCTCCTAAATTACTGCTCAATTTAAGTTTTGCAATAATCTTTATTATTATATTATCTTAATAATATAATGTGATGCAACTGGAAACTGCAATGGGCATCACATTATAGGGCGAGAATCGATCTCCGCCACTTTGGAGGAGCTGGAGAACTTCTCTTGGGAGAGGGATAAAAAAAAAGTTGTGCACCCTCTGACAACTTTCTACAACTCTGCAGATACCTCCAGTTTCTTCCACAATCCCGTGTCTACACCATGAAACAAGATGCGATTGTGCAAATGTAGACATTGACATCACAAATGTGTGTTTGGCCTGCGGTTACTAAGTGACCCTTATACAGACCCTTGAAACTGCAATTTAGTCTCTTTGCTTTGTACTGGAACGTGTAGGATTATTGTGGTTTGTTATATTGCATTAAAAAAATTACATTGATTTATAGTGTAATTCACTAGAAAACTAAGATTAACTGTCTTAAGATTCTACAATTACTGATTCATGTTTCCACTTTCCACGGTCTCTCCTCATTCACACCATACCGCACCACCGGTAGCGGCACAGAAATGCCGGTCACCAATGGCTGCTTTGTTACTAGCGGCTGATAATACTTCTCTCTAACGGTAATCTCACTTTCCCCACCAGTCACTACAGCTGTTATTCTGCTACCTTATGTATCAGTTGTTCCCCACGCCTCATAGATTGTAAGCTCCTTGGGGCAGGGCCATTCTTACCTTCTGATTCTTGTCTTTTGAATGTACTTTGTGTCATGGTCCCCTCAGTGTACAGTGATATGTAATTGTCAGTCTTCTACAAATAAAGGATTATAATAATAAGTCTTATTATATTGATACATTGGTTCCACATAAAGGTTAGGATATAACATAAGAATTAATGTCATATTTTCTGCTTTCGGAATTTGATCAAGAGGTGGAGGTGAAAAAGATTTCTATAATTATTTCATTTAAAAAAAAATAAAACATTCGAAAGCAGATTTTTGGCATTGAAGCTTGTTGTCTGTTTGCTTAAATGTGATTTAATCCACAGGTTTGTCAATTGACAGACGATTTACTGACAATAAAAAATAAGCTACATTTCCACCTGTAAGAATAAAATAGATGTTTCTAATACCAGAATCCCTACCGGCATTATAATAATACACTCAGTGTCACACCAATGGTTCTCAGAAGTTTACGCTTGGGATCTATCTAAGCCCCACTTGTTTTAGAAACAGCTTTTTTAAGCTAAAAAAAATTTAACTTAATTTTGACACAGCATAATAATGTGTCTGCATCAAATTCTAGCTGTCAGTAAATCGTTATAAAATGGTTAGTAAACATATTTCCAGGGGTTTATAACGTTACAACCAATCAGATGTCTCCATTAGCAGACTGCATTTGGGAAATTACAGCTACAATCTGTTACAGTAACTGTCCTTTCTATTAAATGAGCCTCTTAGAGTCACAGATTTCTTATCATGTTTATTTTGTATTAAAACAATGTGAACTGAATTCACGAAGTGGAGTCTTTATTGGGAAGATGGTCTTCAAAAACTGTAGTCATAGGTTACAAATATTAAAAATGCATTTGCTTTAACATAAGTTAAATGCGCTGAGGTCAATGAAGTGAGCAAGTGACCTCTGACCAGATCCAAAGCACAAGTAAAGACTTTTGTTAACAACTGCATGTGAAACGCGTTTGCATTTGACATGCTCCGTCACTTGGGTTTGAACACCAGTGAATATAAAGAGAAGGTTTTACTGAAGGTAAAGCTTTTGTCAGCCTGGTGGATCAGTGTTTGCCTGTATCATATGTGGAATTAAGGCTGCTGTTCTATGATACCATTGGGCAGAATGAAGGCACTTCAGGTACTTAAACAGCTGTTGGAGAGTTACGCCTTCAGTATAGAGCCTAATTCATGTTCAGACATAAGTCTATTTCCGTGCCGTATCTTGCATGAAAAAGGTCCGCGCATGTTCAGAAAAGGACCTTTTACGCCAATTAACGCAATTGCAAAAATCTTTATAGTTTAGATAACATCAACTTTCCATATAACTAAAATTGTAAACTACGTGTTGTGATAATTACTAGTTTATAAGACAAGAGAATTGCCAGGGAGTATTTGTTAACATATAAAGAAAAAGAACTAGATCCATCTCAATGAAATGTGATTTTCCTTTTGTGTATAATACTAAGGAATAAAAGAGAAATATGGCACTGCCAAATATATCTAAATTAGCAATATACCAAAGTTAATATGAAATTAGGAAGAAGCCACCATGTAAAAACAAAGAATATTTATTCATATTCTCATATATTAACATTTTCCTTTCTGCACAGGTGCAGTGCTGCATTTTCACCACCAGTGGTCACTATGGGGTTCATGTATCCTGGAAGCAGCTGGGTTGCCTCCCTCAGCTGTAACTAGTAATCCTGATGACCACCCCATAAATACTACCTCTGGCAGTCCGACCTGGCTGGATCATTGCAGTGCTTGGTTTGCAGTTGCTGTATTACCTTGTTCTGTATCTATACTCACCTTGCTATACCTGCCCACACTCCTGAATACCTGGCACCCTGACCCATGGCTTGTCTGACCTGCCTGCATCTCTGGAATCCTGACCCGAGCAAGTGTTAAGGACTTTGTTTATATATATATTCATCCAGGACTCTGTTACCTGTCTTGTCCGGCCCTTCATCCATTGAGATCCTACTCTGCTTGTTGCAATCAATGAATATCACCTGAACCACTGTCTCAGCGTGATAATACAATGTGGAGAAAAGAGAACCTTAACAACAGATATAACCACATGGATGTAAATACACACATATATGTTGAGAAGTATAAGAATAAACATATGTAATCTCTCGTAAGTCCTTAGGAGCCAACTGGAACTGTAATGGTGATTAAAACATCCCTTTAGCCTTTGTATAAGACAATTTTCAAAGCTCCCGGTAGAGTAAGTTTTGCCGTTCAGGGATAGCTGATCCCGGCCAAAAGAACCACTGCACAGGAAAACACTGGACCCGTAGATCTGATTGCAATGATCTTAAGAAGGAAGCCAAGTAGAATGGTGTCGATTTCAAAGGATGTGTTAAGGCAGACACAAGTTACTCCGAGATGTTAGCCTTAGAATGAGGCAGATTGTTGTAGATTTGTACCATCCAGGTGCAGTTGTTTCCAGCCGTAGAGATACTTTCATGATAAAACGCTGGACAGCTGAATATAATTATCTATATATAAAACATAAAAGAGCCAAATGAGCAGAAGCAGAGAGAGATCAGATAAGTCCTTACTGAATAGGGAAACAATCATATGTATCCTTCATACATTTCAACAAAAGGAAAATCCTAGACTCTAGGCCAGGGTTTCCCAAACCCAGTCCTCAGGGCTCCCCAACAGTGCAGGTTTTCCATATCTCCTTGCTGGAGCACAGGTGTATTCATTACTGACTGACACATTTTAACAGATCCACAGGTGGTCCTAATTATGTCACATGTGATCCGGAAAACCTGCCCTGTTGGGGAACCCTGAGGACTGGGTTTGGGAAACCCTGCTCTAGGCTGATTATTTAATGACCCAAACTCCAGTCATATTAGGACTTTCGTTAGTTCACACCTGTTCCTATTAGAAACTGGATCTATTGTCTGCAATCTAGTTCGTACCATTTGAAATCAATTACGTTCCACATACTGGCTTCTGTCCCACATCTATCAAAATAAAAATATTGAATGATTTAATACTTAAATGTATATGCTTTTATGAATTTATAAGGTAGTTTAGACATACTTATTTTCTTTCGATCTGACATGTCATATGATTAACCCACCGGAGACACCAATAAGCCAGATAGATCTTCAGTGCTTAGTATAACAAAGAAGTTAGATACTCTGAGTTACAGGTGTATCTACCACAGCTAAAGTTCATTGTGAAGTTATCAGTAGAATAAACATTTTTTAAAAACAGCCAAAAAACATCTTAGGGGTGTATTTACTAAACTGTGGGTTTGAAAAACTGGAGATGTTGCCTATAGCAACCAATCAGATTCTAGCTGTCATCTATTAACTACATTCTACAAAATGACAGCTAGAATCTGATTGGTTGCTATAGGCAACATCTCCAGGTTTTCAAACCCGCAATTTAGTAAATATACCCCTTAGACTTGTTTCATTATACCTTGTAACCCAATAAAAAGTGACATACAATTCCTAAAAATTATTAATTATACAAAGTACAATTACTTTTGTTACAAGTGAAGATGAATTTAAGCGAGTACATATAAGTAAAACAGTTGCATTTTTTTATAGCATAAAGTAGTTAAAGTTTGCAAACCTCCTTCTGAATACCCACGAGTTAGTACAAGTCATTTTTACTTTACATAACATAAAGCAATTTTGAAATCTTGTGAAATCCGGTAGCAATCATGGAATCCGATAGGCAGTACTCAATGCCGGTGTTTTTACACAATCGCGGTGTTAAGTATCAGAATATTGCCAAAAGAAACAGTTTTGTTATTTTTCTTTCGGAAAAAAAAACTTGATACATTACAATTAGTTTGGGGAAATAATCTTCTATTTCATTGGCAACATGAATCTGACCTGGATGTATATGTAATGCTTTGACAAACACATCGAACAATCAAATAATTCAGTGCATGGGAACATTTACTAAGTCAGATTAGATATTGTACAATGACTTAGAAAGTTCAGAATTGTTCTGAGCAATTTTGCTGATAAGCTTCATGTTTGTAAGAATGAAGATTTTGTGGAAATAGCTCGCATGAAACCAAGAAAGTTTAGCTTTGAAATCTATTCTCATGGCTTAGCAAATTAAATCAAAGAGCTTTGATCAGAGCCACATGAACCTTTTAAGTGAATAATTTTCTGTTTGAATTAATGATAATGCTGAATAATAAACTGGGTTGCTGAAGAAATATTGTTTTATCAAGAATGTGTCAATATATTTTCTACACGCCAATAAGTACATTTTCTCTGCAGTTTAAGAATTGTAGATATGTTATTTTTAAAATGCTATTTTGATTGTTCCGAAGCGATTTATACGCATAATAGTAGCGGATCCGCGTGTTGCAAAAACAACTACATCTTGTTGTTCTGTAATGTGATTTTTCTGATTTATCAATATTTATACATTTTTTTAGGAAGTTCTAAATATAAAATATCATATTTCTAATAGCAATACCTCCCCCCATTACTTTTAAATGGCAATGAAAAAAAAAAAACCTCAAAAAGCTAACAAACATTTAAATCAAACATTGCTGTTTAAATAGGTTAATTTAATACACATAAACATGAATTTAATAATAATATAAGGGAAGTATATAGGTCCCTTTTTCCCAAATACATTATAGTAATGTGTGTATGGTAAGATGTCGTGATTTCCACTTTTGGTATATGAGAACATATAGCAAAATAGTTTATTTTTATTTTAAACTTTTGTAAATGTATAAGGTTGCTCTCTTATACCTCAGTCCCCCAAGCCCGCTGCCTCGGTGTCACACTTGACTCCACCCTCTGCTTTATTCCTCACATCCAGACTCTCTCCCAGTCCTGCTGACTCCGCATTAGAAATTTGAATACACCCTTTTCTTACTCATTATGCTACCAAAACACTTATCCATTCTCTAATCATCTCCTGTTCTGACTATTGCAACCTCCTGCTATCTGGCATTCCCAACACCCATATATCCACACTTCAATCCATCCTAAATTCTGCTGCAAGACTAATCTTCCTCTCTCACCTCTCCACATCTGCTGCCCCACTATGTAAATCCCTACACGGGCTCCCTGTGTACTACAGTATACAATTCAAATTACACACCTTTACCTACAAAGTCCTTAACAACACCCCTTCATACATCTGAAATCTCAAATCTAAATACTCTCCCTCCCGCCCCCTTAGATCTACCTCTGACCTGCACCTTGTCTAGTCTCTGGTAACCACCTCTCACTCCCGCCTACAAGACTTCTCCTGTGCTGCTCCCCAATTATAGAATTCCCTACCACGCTCAGTCAGAATTTCCCCCAGACTTCAAATCTTTAAACGCTTTCCGAAAATTTCTTTAGCATTTACCTTATCCCTGATAACACTATTCACACTAATGCACGTTTACAACTGTCACAATCTCCACTCTGAACCACACTCGCTCCTCTTGTCTCAGCTGTGCCCTCCTCCACTTAGAATGTAAGCTCTCTAATGAGCAGGGTCCTCCATACCCTTTGTTTGTCTAAATTTATTTTGTCTACCATGTATGTCCCTGTTTTACGTATGTCCTGTTTTCCCTATTGTATGGTTCTGCGGTTAGCACTGTGGCACCTTACGGATCTATGAAAATAATATGCAGAATATCTAGCATGCATCATGTGTGTTTTCTCATACAAATGCCTAATTCATATTGTGACAGGATGGACCACTTATACCACCCTGTCTGTTATGTTGCTGGAGACAGGCTGGTCTTGCCTTGCCACCATCCCCTTTCTTTATCCCAAATGCGCCCTCTAACTGCAGTAGGAGGGGCTTAAGCTGCTGCCACCGCTGGACTCCTTAGCGGCATCCAGAACTACGCCCTTCTGGATAAGTGCTGGTGTAACCCCTCACTGGGCACCTCGGCTGGTACACCTGACCTCTTGCCTTTAGATCAGGGTTGCTGTGCATGGTTCCCACCCTGGCCTATCACACTGGGCAGAGCTGCCGGTAGCGGGCAGAGTGTTGGTACTGGATGCTGGGTCCAAACCTCAGAACAGCCGTATAACAGATTCGATTTAGGTCACAGGAATTGCAGCAGGGATGAAGTTGTCAAAGCAGGATCCTGAAGCAAATGTTGTTTATTAGCTCAAGTCTCTTGATAAGGACAGTCCATACACTAATGTAAGGGACTAGTTATCTCCAGAAGTACAGATGTTATAATACATTACATGGTCATACACCTCTCCTTTATATACAGATTCTGACACAAATCATGGCAGGGGGTAACACTGCCACCTGATCCTACATGGATATGCAAAGACTGAAATGTTACATTCAAAGACTAACATCAGGATGTGAGATGTTCTCTAAACTTGGATTTTAAATGCAATTTATACTTAACAAAATTTACACTAATCTGTGATGTCCTAAATCCCATTGATCGGAGGTTTCCTTTCACTTTAACCAGGCAGGATACAGATAATGACTCCCTGAGTGTTGGTCACTCACAGACGACAAAGATCTAATTAGCCTGCAGTTATGACTGATTTATTGGATCTACATTATGCACTGTACTCTGTGGTAACTGCTATGTTTGTTACATATTCTTTTACTAAAAACTTAATAAAAACTTTTGAGAAATAAAGATCTAATTAGCCTAATTGGGGTTTCCTCTAGAAAGGTTAAAACAAAAAACAAATTTCCTTCTCTGGTCTCAGAAATAAACACATTTTCTATACCAGAATACACACAATATAAAAATATCAGTACCTTTATAATACACAATATCAAAAATAAGTGTGATTGCAATGATATAAATCAGTGCACTGTGCTAATAATTTAAATATATTTATACAATAAGTTATTTATAAGTGATCCAGCCACACATACAATGCAATTGTTTCCAGTGTCACCAAAACCCAGTACCACTGTTACAAGTCTTTTATGTTCCAACTGTGAGAATGTATCTTATTTTATCCTTGGGTAAACTCTTTGCAGAAGTGTAATGTAAGTTCCAAATGAGGTCCAAACACTTGAATAAGCACAAGTAACACATGAACACGTATGTGTTTAACATGTGATTTCTGTCTTGTTCTTACTAGCACTAAAAATGCCAAGACAGTGGTTAAAGCTAAACTAAAGGCAGAATGTTGATACAATTAAATTATAATAAAAAATATTTTGACAAAGTTACATTATAATGGTAAAAGGATACAGATCCATCAGGCTCAATCTCTCATAACTTTTAAATTGTTGATCCAGATGAAAGCAAAACAATACCCGCTGTAACAGTTGCCATTGTAGTCTTACAGGGTGTGTGTGGGTGGGTCCCTTTCTGACCCCCAAAAGGACAATCAAATAAATTCCCTGAACCAATCATACCCATAATGCCCTCTAGTAGTTGTAATTGCTGATAGCATTTCTTGTGAGAAATTCACCCAATCCATTTTTATAATCTGCTAGTAAATTTGTCATCTACAGCTTACATGGTAAAGAATCTCACGGCTTTTCCACCCTTACAGTAAAGACCTCTTCCTGTACTGATGGTGAAACCAACCTTCTTCCATTCACAGCTGCTGACCCCTTGTCCTTGATTTGAAGAGCTTGTTAGACAAATCTTTGATTTGACCTGAAATATATGTATACCTATTAATAAGGTCATGACACATTATTTCAGTTCTGATCCCTATGTTCTTTTTTCACAGAGGTTTCCAAAAGTTTACACCATATTCCAGATATAACCTCACTAGTGATGTATACAAAGGTAATGTTATGTTTGTGTCACTTGCATTTATTGCCTTTTTATGCATCCCAGGATTTCATTTGCCTTTGCAGCTGCTGCCTGACACTGTGCAGCTTTCTTTCAATGTGTTTTCTTCAGTCCTTTCCCATTGCATTTCCCTGAAACTGATGTCTTTTTATGTAAAGTCAAAGGTGCATTTTTAGATTGATGGATTGATGCAATAAATCGTAATATGTTCATATTCATAAGTAGTTGAGTGCTGTAGGATTTTTTGTTTTTGTGTATCCTTCCTGCTTAAGGACAACTCCAGCCACACCCCTTCCCTGACAAATTCATCTCCCACCGACCAGTAGTCCCTTGTTGATTTCAGACATGAGATTTCTATACTTACACTTGTTAAAGGATGGGGAGTCCATGTGTGTAGGGAGTGGGGGGGGGATGTGTAACGCTGGAGGGTCCCTATTCATTCTGAAACATGTAATGTGAGTGCAAACGAGACTAATGATTCATTATTTGCAAAGACAAATAAATCTTGAGACTTCTATTGCAAATTACAGTTCCAAGGAGTGGAGGTGATGTCATCTGTTTGTGAAAAGTTTTTTTTGCAGAAGTTACTAACTAGGGAGGTGTCTTTAATTTATTCTGTTGGGAGCTGGAGACTCAGGAGTAACCCCACTTGTAAAAACAAAGGAGAAACAAGTGCACAGATATCTGTAACGCCGTGTACATACAGCTCAGGAGTCACACGACACTGTATTCGGTATAATAAGCTAAACCAGGCGACTAGGGAGAACACGACTTTGGGGCTTAGAGGGAAGCAGAGAATGTGAATAAATTTGATGACTTGCTACAAAATTGGCCTGCTAGGTGTTTAAAGCATGAATTTCCTCTTAGCAAAGTCTCGCTCAGGGAATATTGCATTCAGCCTCTAGCGCAGGCGATGATATATAACAAATTTATGGCTGTCCCCAAAGTTTGCCATAATGAGAAAAAAAATATATATAAAAATAGAAGAAGAAGGAAGAGTTTAGGAAACCACATTTCTTAAAGCTGTATTTCCTTGGCGGAGTGCCACGTGTCAGTACAGAATTGGAGTGCCACCTTCCACGTGTGAGTGCTTAATGCAATGAAACATGACTGTATTTTTATCCCGCTCAACGACATCAGAAAATGTTTGTCTGAATGAAATTAAAAAAAATAACAAAACAGATAAAAAATAATTTATGTTTGTATTTGGGTTGTACACAGTCCCTGGTGTGAATTCCGGCACTGCTTTTAACAGTCATTGGCAGAACTTTAAAAAGGGGAGGCTTGGCATCTTCACCAAAGTGACATTATTATAAATAAAGCAAAGGTACAAATATAAAGTAATTAAAATGCACTATTTCATTTTCCCATAAATTTCCACTGCAGGTATGTTTAAAAGTAGATTTTAGTGGGGTATCCCACAATTCTTTTACAAACAATATGAACATTCTGTACCCTGTAACTAAAGAACTCTGCCTGTCTTATGTAATACTCTCCACTGCTGCCAGACACCTGAATATTAGGGATCGGTACTACCCAGGGGTGTAGCGTGGGGGGTGTGGCATGTGTGGGCACCTTCTCTCGGGAGCCCATTGTACTTCCACCTCTCTCGCTGGAATCCTGCTGTCTTCTGATCAGAACCGACATGGATGAACCTGAGCATGGCAGGTCAGCACAATATCCAGATTTTAGTCATTTGTACCCTGCAGCGATAATACCAGCATCTGTAGGATTCTCCAGCTTTCGCCAGTGATGTCTTCCCCATACGAATAATGCCTATTCTTTCAACAAATTCAAATCATTTAGTCATTTATAAAAAAATGCTTTATTGCTTGAATAAAACATTTTTAAAATAAAATGTTACCTATTTTTAAACATTTTTTTTAAAAAAGAAAATTCTAGTTTAGTGAAAACTGAAGCCTAAATCTTACCAGATGGATCAAATACTAGACTGGCACAGCGGCAGGTTAACCCTTACTGCTTTAGGCAAATATCATGGGCGGATGCTGCGTGTCACTGAGCTGCCCCAGTGGTATTTTTTGATACATTTTGGGGATTAGGGATATTTTTATTGCCGTAATAAGCAGCAATAAAAAAAATATTACATATTGGCACAAAGGTTCTTCTTGAGGTCACTATATCTTTGAACTGGATCTCTCACTTTTAACATAGATAGCTGCCTGGTCTTCTTGATAATACTAGTTTAGGTGAACTTTAGTACCTGAGGGGGGCTAACCTTGCACTTCCTCTGCCCCCATGACTCCACGCTACACCTTGGTCCTACCTTTAGGTAAGTATGCAGTATAAGGGCCTGATTCATTAAGGATCTCAAATGAAGAGGATACTCATTTCAGTCTCCTGGACAAAACCATGTTACAATGGAAGGGGTGCAAATAAGTGGTCTGTTTTGCACATAAGTTAAATACTGCCTGTTTTTTTATGTAACACACAAATATCAACTTTAAATTTAAGTGCACAAATAAGCTATCAAGTATTTGTGTGTTACTTGAAAAAACAGGCAGTATTTAACTTATGTGTAAAACAGAACACTTATTTGCACCCCTTCCATTGTAACATGGTTTTATCCAGGAGACTGAAATGAGTATCCTCTTCATTTGAGATCCTTAATGAATCAGGCCCTAAATCAATATAAGGTTAGGTGCAACAATGAGTTAGTTCTATTTGAGATTTTTAGCAAATGTGCACCTCTCTCCTTATTACTAAAACTCCTAGTGCTGAGCTATAGTCTATGCAAATCTGTATAGTACACCAGATAGTAGATGGCATATTAGGTGCAAAAAGGAAAAACAATTCAGAGCAGATGCACTGTGTGAACCTAACATTCCATATATAAGGTGCATATAATAATCTGGATGCATGAATGTTGGACTGGTCTAATGTCTTCTGGTAAGGTTTTTAGGTTTTCCCAGCAATTTTACAAGTGTTCGCGTGAAGATCATGTCCAAATCATGAACAGCTCGGTGGCTCAGTGGTTAGTACTTCTGCCTCACAGTGCTAGGGACATGAGTTCAAATCCTGACCGTTTCATCCGGGTGCTCTGATTTCCTCCCACATTCTAAAAACATACTGGTAGGTTAGTTGGTTGCTTACAAAATTAACTCTAGTTTGTATTTGTCTGTTTGTGTGCGTTAGGGAATTTAGACAGTGAGCTTCTTTGGGACAGTGTCTGATGCAAGTGACAAATATTCTCTGTTCAGCATTGTGGAATTGGTGGCGCTATATAATTAAATGGTGATGATAATGATATCATGCAAGAAATAGAAAATGACAAATATGGTCACATGTATCATATAATTTATCATCAACACAAAGTGAATCAGTCTTTTCACCGATGAGCTGAACAAAGCCCACGTATCCACGTATCAAACAAGGCTGCCTGGATCACTGTTCTTGGGTTCATCGCTCATGGTTGGTGTTGTCAGAGTACTAATCCTCCTCCATGTGCTGCCATTACTTCCATTCTCCAACCGTATGGCACCTCCAAGGTGCCACAGTTGTTGAGACATTTCTCTGAAGTTAGTAAGTGGAAGATCCCATGAAGAAGTCGTGAAACGCGTAGACACACACACTTAATAGCTAACTACAGATCCACCCTGAGAGGCCCCACCCTGCCCCCTTCAAAAGGTAGAGGCAGGATCTGGTGGGATGGTCTCCTCCTGCTCCTAGGAGAAGTCTCTCGGACATTGCAGCAGAGGACTCAAGTAGGATCTCAGCACTTTAGAGACCCTCAAAAATAGAAGCTGGATCTTAGACTACAACCGAACCTTACCCTAGTCACATCAAACCAGCCCTTAAGTCATCACACCCCTCACATCTCACCAGTGTCCTGACAACACTCACTCAGGCTGTTACATACTCTTCACAGACAAGGACACTTGTGCACATACACTTGCATTGCAGGTCTACGGATGTTGCGTTGTTTTGTGTCTTCTTTTACCCATAGTTCTTTAGTGATCCTTTGACTAAATCAGGTCACTGTATGTATTGCAAATTCTTCAATTAAATACACAGTATTACATTTCTATTTTATTTATTTTAAAAAAAAAAACATTTTGCAGCAGCTAACGACACAGATATTGTTGTCAATTAGAAACAAAACTGTCATTAGATATATAAGAAATTGTTATACATGCAGGGCCTGATTCACTAAGGAACGCAATCTGATGCCCATACACCTGTATTGATCTCTGATGAAACGTCTCCTGTTGAATACGAGTATCAGTGCGTATACGGCACTTGTCGTATGCAGGCAGACTCGCTGCAATGTACAATGCATGTGTGCAATATCAAGTCCCAGCAGAATGCACAGGAAAATGTTAAATTATTGTCACCTGTTAATTCATTAATCAAAATACATTGAAATAAACTTTTTCTGTCCTTTTGTTTTTTTACATGGAATACATTTATCAGGATGTTATTAATGTCTACTCTACACAGAAATAATTTTTACAGTTGCTCTTAATTGCAAACACATGTTCTCTGCAGTTACAGCAAATGACTGGTAGAGCCTCACATTCCTACAAGGCTGAGGGGTAACTTTATCAAGTTGCGGGTTTGAAAAAATGGAGATGTTGCCTATAGCAACCAATCAGATTCTAGCTGTCATTTTGTAGAATGTATTAAATAAATGATAACGAGAATCTGATTGGTTACCATAGGCAACATCTCTACTTTTTCAAACCCGCAGCTTGATAAATTTACCCCTTCGCATTGATTGAACTATCGATAGTTGTAATAAAGGGCAGATAGAGAGATGCACTTTCAGAAATGAATCAAGATACGCACGTAACTATCTATTACTACACACTGAAGAGGTCAATACGTGGCTAGGTATCACAACCCCGGCAGTGGATCTCAAACCTGAGCTTCGCCTGGTCACCTAGCAGTACACATACTTTTTCTTTTCACATTGCATTCACTCGGAATGCAGCATGTCTGGGTATTAACTGGTTCCATGTGACTCCATGTTTTGATTGGCAATATGGAATTCTGCTACTCATCCAACCAACATGACCTCCCCTGAGCCTTGCAGACAGTAGTAGCTTGCAGGAATAATGAAAAGAACAGAACACCGCTATAGATATATAATGCATAATACATAGAACAAGATATAAATTCTCATCTTCTATATCCAATATCCATGTTTCTTATACTCATAAAGACACAGTGCAGTTAATTGCTTTAGATATGTTTTGACTGTCTTATTTCTGTGTCCTGTCTCACGTCTATTATTCCACCAGGTACAGTTATTTGGATCCCTGGACTCAGATCGTAAAACTGTCAACTACAGATTACCATAGAAACGTTTCAGCGCGAGGGTTCCTGCAACCAAACAACGATCTATTATACATATATTATTATGATCATTATTTAACTTGTTGCTATGTAGGATTAACATCACCTAGACAATATATCAATGAAGATCTAGTATTGAACAAAGCAAAACAGTTTATTCGCTGTAATATTGTGGGCAAATTAAAGAGCAACAATAACACTACAGAAAGTCTGAATGATACTTTACAAACGTCTTGAAAAACGAATAGCCTCAGTTTTGCTCCATAATATTCAGTTCAGGTTCTGTTACAGTTTATTGGGATACACAATGATCTGTGTCTTTATGGGGCCACATGGAAAGTCCATTCACAAATGCACAGATGTCCACATTGTACTTTTTATAGTACTTTATAAGAGACGTAGGGATAAATTTATCAAATTGCCGGGTTGAAAAAGTGGAGATGTTGCCTATAGCAACCAATCAGCTTTTAGCTGTCATTTATTTAGTACATTCTACAAAACAACAGCTAGAATCTGATGTTACTAATTCGTTTTTAGGGGGAAATTCATTACTGATTTATTAAGGGCTACAAACCTCAACAATAATGAAAATAGACGGTGCAATCAGCAGTTTAATTCACGTTAATTAATTTTAACAATATGTAATAAAGTTGTTTTTAGCTATAAATTAGGACATAATCCAGTACGTTAATGAAACAGTTCTGTGCACTACGACAAAGAAAAACTTTTATTCTTGTTGAAATTTATCTGTATGTTGGTTTGATAATAGCCCTCCATGAATACATAAATAATTAAATTATATTAAATACAATCGAGGGAAGAACAGCTCCTAAAACAATTTATTGGTGCAATAACTCCCCTAAATCCATTACCAAAATGTTACTTACCTGCTCATCCATCAATCTGACAGTTTGACAGGTCCTAAGATTCGTCTAACGTCCAAAACAGGGAATCATGTATTCTTCTCAAAGCAGCCCTCATTCATACTAACACTGGGGTTATCAACGTTTTCCCACCATGAGCTCCCCATTCATGCTAACGGGAAGGAGAGCAAAAAATAACATTTCCTATTATATTCTATCTCATCTATTTCCACCTGAAACTACACGTTTTTAGCCTTTCTTTTACTAGATTAGATAAGTTAAATTTAAAGAACTCCAAAATGCAGTATTTGATGAAGTTCCCTGTGCTAAGATGATATATAGAGTTTTACGTTTTACTTATCAGGTATGTGTGGTCCGTCTTCAATGGTCTGTCGCTGCTATGCTCTTTACGGCTCCTGATGGACTATTTTAAGCAGTCGGCTTTGCTATTGTCTCTGGCCTCCTGGCAGTTGGGGAGAATGGCATTCTTTATTATTATTATTATTATTATTAATTTTTATTTATAGGGCGCCACTAGGTGTCCGTAGCGCCGTACAGAGACAAACAAAATTACAATACGAGGTGAGACAGCACAGTACAGTAAACAATAAGCACAGTTACTCAATGAGCTCAAAGCACAGCTAGGGGTGGGGGAGGGGAGAGGGGAAGGTCCGCATACGACTGAGCCCAAGAGGGAGGGCACGGATGACAGGGAGACCCCCAGAGGGGAGAGGAGGGAGCGAGAGGGGACGGGGGGGAAGAGGGTCCTCGAGGAAGAGGGCTAGGTAGCTGAAGAGCATAGTTAAAAGTGGTGAAGACAGGAGGAGAGATGACCCTGCTCAAAGGAGCGTACAATCTAAGGGTACAAACTAATCTTTGGGTAAGTAGAACTTAACGGTGTGTACTCCACCCAAACTTAAGTGTTTTCTTTTGTTAGGCTATTATAAACATTTGCCATAGAATGGTTGTTGCTCATTGAAGGTTGATGAAAAGTTTATAAAAAGTATCAGTTACTAAAAGTATCGATTACTATACAAGAGGGGGAACAGTAGCTCATGAGCACCATAAAAAAGTGGACGGTCCATGAATGTTCCCAGTAGAACAAGTTGGAGATGTCCACACAGTTGACCTATCCCAGGTTCCCTGAAAAGCTCCAGTCCAAATAAAAATTTTTGCTTGATAATCTGATCTTCCCATTGGAAAAAACCACCTGAACCAAGAAAAGATAATGATTATCAGAAAATTAAACTACAGATTCAATAAGTCATTCCTAGTTTTCTTGTTGTTTAGGAACTTTGCTTAATCTCATCTATAGTAAGAGATTGTCACTAGGTCAAACAATTTGGACAAATTTCAACGATTAGTCCAAAATTCACAGAATTTCTGCACCCTGGAGAAACAGGACATTGCCAGTGAATGGGACTTAGAGAAGCCAGACGACAAGTATCAACAAATCTCACAGGTCTATAGCCTTATAAATACTTACAGCTTCTCTGCTGTTCACACTTCCTGGATTGTTGATATTATTATTAATATTTTTATTATCATTTATTTGTTAGGCGACACAAGGTTTCCGCAGCGCCGTACATAATACAAACAGGAGACCATACAGGGTGACATAGTACAGAGCAATAAACACAAAGTACCAATACTTCAGAACTCCGGGCAGACATATGAGCGAAGATGGAGTAGAAGAACAGGTATGGAGACAGGAGGGGAGAGGGGCCCTGCTCATACGAGCTCACATCCTAAGGGAGGGTGGACAAACAGGCACAGGAGGGAGCCATTAAAGTAAGGGAGAGAAAGGCAGGGCTGGTGGAGAGAGGGGAGAACGAGAGAAGGATGTTTGCGAAGGTGCAACAAGGTAAGGGTTAAGTGGATTGTTGGTAGGCTTTGAGGAACAGGTGAGTTTTGAGTGCCCGTTTGAAGGAGCACAGACTGGGTGAGAGATGGATGGAGCGAGGGAGGTCGTTCCAGTGGAGGGGAGCAGCTCAGGAGAAGTCTTGGATTCTGGAGTGGGAAGACGTGATCAGAGTGGAGGAGAGGCGATGGTCATTGGCCGAGCGCAGGGAGCGGGCAGGGGTGTGAATGGTGAGGAAGTTGGAGATATAGGGGCAGTAGACTGGGAGAGGGTTTTGTAAGTGGCGGTGAGGAGCTTGAAAAGGATCCTGTAGGGGAAGGGGAGCCAGTGTAAGGCAAGGCAGAGAGGGGAGGCGGAGGAGGAGCGGCATGAGAGAAAGATGAGTCGGGCAGCCGAATTGAGAACAGAGCGAAGGGGGGCGAGGTGGGAGAGGGGGAGGCCAGTAAGGAGAAGGTTGCAGTAGTCGAGGCGGGAGATGATGAGAGCGTGTATGATGGTTTTGGTGGCATCTTGTGAGAGGAAGGGCCGGATGCAGGCAATGTTACGCAGCTGGAAGCGGCAGGTTTGGGCTAGAGATTGGATGTGGGGGACAAAGGATATCTTCACATTACCCTGTTTAGTTAATTCATTAATGCAATAAATTGAAAACCTATTGTTTCTGTACTTGCCATTACCAATATAGGTGTTCAAATACCCAGGCAATACATTGATTGATTCTTATATCTGAACTGGTGTATTTTTTATAAACACTCACTGCCACACAAAAAAAACAACGTCATAATTTTTTTGCACTATAATAAGTCTGTCTGTCTATCCCCTGTAATTGAAACACTGATTGAAGGTTTATTGATTGGAGAACACTTTATTGATGGAGGTTTTCAGTTCTATTAAACCATAAGGGGGGTATTCAATTGACCGCGAGATTTTGTTTTTTTGTGCCTCGTTAAAAAAAAAAAAAAAAAAAATTACCCGCGGGTTTTCAACTGATATATCGACCGTTTTTAGTTAACACAGCGTGAAAACTTGTGCAATGCAATTGAAAAAGAGGGAACGCTGCCCCCGCGCATTAATCATTGTGTTTGCAAGTTTTTAGGGGAGTGAAGGGGAGTTTTAACGCGGTCATGTATAACGCAAAAAAAAGGTTTTGCATACATTTTCATACATTAGATTGCATTACACATTGTTAATATCTACATTACAGTACTTCCTTTAGCATATTTTTTTATTTAACTATTTTTTACTATAGAATCTAATATATAAATGCTTAGTGGCGTCTGTGTGTGGAAAAAAAAAAAAAACAAGTTTCAGCGCCACCTGCTGGGCAGAGTTATACACCTATTCTTAGTGTGTGTGGGAAAAAAAATTCAAAAAGGGCTGAAATTTGGTAGGGCTCAAACTCATTTTTGTGAGGTAATTTTACCTCATGAACACACATGTGTAGAGGCGTGCGTTAGTGTGTGTGTGTGTGTGTGTGTGTGTGTGTGTGTGTGTGTGTGTGTGTGTGTGTGTGTGTGTGTGTGTGTGTGGAAAAAACTATTTTCTCAGAAAGGGCTCATCCAATTGACCTGAAATTTGGTATACTGACATTATTTGACAAAAAAATTAGAATAGTCAAGTCAGTTAACTTCCACCATCCCCCCTTCCCCCCGTGGGAGTGGTAGTAAAGGCTAAATTTACGAGTTGAGGGGTCAAACTCATTTTCGTGAGGTAATTTTACCTCATGAACACACATTAAAAAGGCCGCTTGCGTCGGGAAGTAACGCTCTTCCCCTGAGGAGGCCTGGGCTAGGTTCAAATGCATGACAAGAACCTTTTTAAGACCTTAAGTAGCTTGATTTGACTAGAATACATGAGTATCATGCACGGGTTAACTTGTCATCTATACCATGTCAAAACACATTAGTACAAACATATTTGTACCAAAAACATACATAAGTATATTTAATTATTGATTTTTTTAAAATGTATTTGTTATTTTTTTTTATTTCCTTATTTTGTTCACAAGAAAATCAACTTTTACATGTTAGGCATTAGTGATAACCATATTTGATCTTTTTTTTCCTCATTATTACATGATTTCAATTAGTTTTCAGAGGTTTTTTTATTTTTTACACACCCCAAAGAGGTGCGAGATAAAACAGCATATTTTCCTGTTTAACGCACCGTGTTAAAAAACAATTGAATACCTTTTAACGCGGCTGCCTCTTGCACACCCTATACTTTCAATAGACCTTCTACTGGAGCGCGAGAGGACCGTCTGTTAAAAAAAAAACGGAGCGTTAAAAAAGGAATTGAAACGCGGGTAAAGTTAACCAGCTCGAAAATGATAATTAAAACAGCGTTAAAATGACTTAAGATGATTAAAAAAAAAATTATCGCGGCCAATTGATTACCCCCCCCTAAAACATTGAAATGAGTGATTGTAATCTCAGCAATAGGAGCCTAGTGAACAGATAAAGACGGAAGAACTCTGGGAGATACCGGAATCCGCGAGCAGGTGGGTGGCTGCGATGAGCGCCGGGACAATGCTGTAGACCGTTTGTGGCGCCTTATAAATAAAAGCTAATAAGATATTTGCTAATGATATTTGTAGCTCTTTTAAAAAAAGGCAACTTTATTAGGCTTAGAGGTCCTTTAAGAATATACAGCATATATTCAACAATGCTAAACATATGCTAAAGGAATACATTGTCTATGGATAAAGATTTAGAACTTGTGGCTTGTGCTGTATTTAAATCTCCAACGTCCTTTAGTTACAGTAACATAAGGTGACGGTGAGACAATGGCACAATGGACGCGTCTCCCAGGCCACAGCATATTATTTACAGATCAGATCCTTCAACGTCGGCTGGGTATGCAGCTACTCTCCAATTTTCAGATGATTTTGGTCTGGATAATAACAAACGGTTATGATTTACATTTCAATTTTTATAGCAACCATAAAAAGCTGCAGTTTTATTTTACATACCGTTCCAAATGTAACAGAAAAATAAAATATATGATTGTAATGGGGAGGATTGCGGTGTATCAAATTCTGAAGCAGCGCATATCGTTTCTTACAAATAATGGCATTGAAACGTCTGCCAGGTTTGAGGAATAATATATTTCCCTGCTTCATAGTGATCATCGATAACTACAAAATTGGTTTATAAATTAAGTTGTTATGAATTTTAGATCAAAATCTGCAAATTGCGGAAAATTTTACTTGGATCCAAATACTAGTGTATATAAATATATTTACCCCACACCCGCATCGACAGTGTTGTGAGTGAATCGTTTATTTATGGGGCGATTTGGGGGGTTTAGTTTTATTTAGTTCCATTTAGAATATGATGGATGCATAAAGTAAGGACAAAATAAGGTTTATTTATATATTGTGCATTTTTTTTGTTAACTTTTTTTTCACTTTTTTGCTACAATGAGCCGAAGTCTCAGGAACACTTTGTGCATTATGATGGGAGCCACTTAGTTCACAGGTTAGAACACACTGAAGAGAGAAAAAGTAAATTTTGCTCCTGTATTTTTTGCCTGTGAAACTCTTACAAACTCTATTTACTGGCTTCAAATTCAATTCCAAGTTGAAGCTGCCTCTGATCACACGTCCGGGCTCTTTACAGCTTCACAAATAAATGACATGACTCCAAGTTTGACCACTTGACTTACTGTTTCCTTATCTCTGTATCCATTTCACAAAAGCCACTGTTTTGATTTTGCAATTCTGTTCTGCAAGAGGCATCAATAAATGCAACTATTAGTTAGGGCTAGGAACCTCCGTAATCCACCAATTGTCAAGGCAAATAGGGAAAATTCCTTCAAATAGAAGCATTGGGACTAAATCTGAGTTGGCCACAAATTGGGAGTAATTTATGCTCAAAAAGCCTCCCGTAAAACTAGCTCATTGTTGTGTGGATTTCTATATGCAGAAGTAACATCTTGACGGAAAGAAAAATCACAGAACAGGGTTTGGGTGATACTAAATATCTATCTAGTAACCCTACCACAGACCCAGCACTGTATCCGGACTGAGTGGACTCTGTGACTGTGGCCTGAGACTATTTTATTACATTAGATCTGGAAGGCTGACTGGGGCTAGGTCCATTTTGCCAAATGTTTGCAAGGCCAGATTGACCCATTAGTATCCTCAGTCCCACGTCTCTTCCCGCAGCTGTCGTTTTCCAAAGATGTCACAAACACAACAAAACAGCTTTATTTGTTATACCGACACATTGTGAATGTCCCACAATGTATCTACCCCCCCAGATTCTCTAGATTTACAATATCTCATAGGAACTTGTTCTGTTATAATTGTAATCCATGTGCACTCTTTCAGCACGCTGCAAAATAAGTCATTTAGTAATTAATTAGCCATTAAGAAGTCCATTGTTGAAGTTGGGCTACTCCAGGACAACACACACTGTCAGTCTACTTTAGAAAATTAGGTAATTCGCTCTAATTTATTACATCCAATTACATTGCTTCCCATCTAAAATTCCACTCACATTATGATGTAGTCTATGTGCTTAGGACACATATTTCTACAAAAAGGGTTCTGGTCTGGTAATCTAATGCCACTAACATGCTCTCTACAGGACAGAATAAACAATTAATTTGCACAGAATTAATTGGGAAATTTTCTAATCCCATATGTGCAGCTACGCAGGAAACAATTTAGGGCAATGTCTTTGTGTAATTACCTCTCACTTGTTGAGCGTGTCATTGCTAATTAGTACATGTTAAAACAACCGCCCCCCACACCCCCCCAAACGTGCTGACACAAAGCAAAGTTCACCGGTTACACGCACGGCTTGTATGACGTACTTCAGTAGCAATTCTACTACAAAGTAACACACACAGAATATTGACGTGTCTGTTCTGTATGTTAATAAAAAAATCACAAGTAAATCACGACTAAAGACTGTTTGTGCTAATAGAGTGACGGCATGTTTTTACAAAGTCGTAGTCTAGAAGTAAATGAATAAGTCAGTAGAGAAATCGATTATCATCATCATCATCATCATTTATTTATATAGCGCCAACATATTCCGTAGCGCTTTACAATTGGGGACAAACGTAATAAACTAATAAACAAACTGGGTAAAACAGACAAAGAGGTGAGAAGGCCCTGCTCGCAAGCTTACAATCTATGGGACAATGGGCGTTTGACACATGAGGTTAAGTATACATTTTGCATCTTGGCCCAGCCAGACTGCAAAGGTAAGGTGACTCATAAGCTAAATGATCCTGTCACACAACAATGTTGGTCCGGGGGTAGTTGTCTTCTGTAAAATTGTGTAACAGGCTAAAGGTAGTGAGGTTAAGATGGTGGTTGAGGAATATTATAAGCTTGTCTGAATAGGTAGGTTTTCAGAGAATGCTTGAAAGTTTGTAGACCAGAGGAGAGTCTTATTGTGGGAGGGAGAGAGTTCCATAGAGTGGGTGCAGAAGTAAATGAATAAGTCAGTAGAGAAATCGATTATATGTCAGGTTAGATAATTCTGCTCAGGTATTTCACAGAATATCAGAGGGATCTTCCATTGTCAGTGGGCAGGATTAGGTCTATGTGTGGTTTCATAAAGGGCAACATACAGGCAACCACTAGACTTTCACGGTTTTGGGGGTTATGATGGTCAGAAGTCATTTAAGCTTATTTGTCTTAATTTGCAACTGGATTGGTTGTGGCAATTCTTGTATAATACATTATAAGTAGAATTCATTCTTTCTAAATATGAAGCGCTCCGCTCCGCCTCCCATCTTGGTAGTGGTGTCCTCTGTGATCTAGTGAAAGCAGGAAGTGAGGCAGCCTCCAGCCGTCCGCATCGCTCTATTGAGCAAGCACAGACAGGAAGTTAGGCTCTCAGCAAGTTCTTCCTGTGACAGTTGAACTGTAAATGACGTAATAACTGGAGCTGCATCCTTTATTGTGTAAAACTTACTTATATATAATAGATGAGATGGAGATTGTGCGTATGTGAAGGTGTGTCTGTTTTAAAATGGGCCTATTCTACAACATATATTAAGTGGAGTTATTTCCACTAATTGCAGCAGCTGCCAACATCCCTAACGGGAAAGTGATGATATATGAAGCCATGGGTCCACCCTGATCTATCCAGTCCACCCAAATTACCCTTAATTTGGTGGATGCCTTGCCCGTTTGTAAGGGACAGATAATGTGGTAAAGCTATCTGACATTCATTTACTGTTTGTATATAGAATTCTAGCGATTGGTTTTATTACAATAAATAGACTGTAGAACCTTTCTACCTGCATTTGCCTGAATGACTATAGGATCCCTAGACGGTACTAGGTAGACTTCCCTGGGATAGTAAGGCACCCCTGGGTGACCAACCAGTGTGAAGTGGCTATAATAGGGCCAGATAAATCCATCATCTCCACAGTGCCCAAATATGTAGCTTATAATGAGAAGGTGATCTGACAGGAACAACAGCAAAACTATGTTTTCACTACGTTCATGGCATCACTTTTGGATGGGGACAGAACCATTTGCAATTTGTAGCAAGAGCACTAGAATGTTAACAGCAACACAAAGTATTTAAGGACTAGTTCAACTCAGGTATCTCAGTTGACTCCACACAGAGGGAGCACATCCCTTTGTGCCAATTGCACTTAAAGGCTGCCCCGCTCCCCTTGTTTAACAATACAGATGGAGTATAGCATTGCATAAGGCAGGAGGAGGGGGAATGTACCTTAGGAGTGGGAGAGCACCGCTTCCACCTGCCCTGATGGTGTCATATGTCCCAAATAACTACGCACTATGAATGAGCCAATGAGAATAATGTAAATGCAAAGAACAGAGCTCAGATAAGTGATGTGAGGCTCCTCTCACACTATCTGTAGAAAGATTGAGGTGTTGCGAGTTCATCTCTCCAGCTTGTTATGTTTGCCGGGATCTCAGCAGAATCTCAGCAGTCGCTCTTCTCACCAAACAGAACACATTGTGCAACTTGTTAAGGATTCTGGTTCACTTTCTTGTGCAAATGAAACACTGTAAATTAAGAAAATGATCCAAACAAAGTGACTTTGGCCATCGCTCACAAAAATGAACCTTGCAACTTTCTTCTCTGCAATAAAACAGACTATTCTAGAATCAATTAGAATCACTGAATGACCTGCTCAGTTTTTTTTTCTAATCTTTGTATATAATCTGATTTTTGGCCCACTGCGAGATCGGCCCATCGTCTCATTGTCCCTGCTGGACCCTGGACTAATTCCATTAACTTCAAAGAGGAAAAGCAATATTTTCTGTTTCAGCAGCTCAGACGTTTCTTTAATCCTATTATCCATTTACTGTCGTGCCAAGATCCTTGCATTACTTTTTAAAAATCATTTCTGTTTCCTGGTGATTTTCTTCGCCCACCTGATGCATCATCGTTCCACATGTCCTGTGCCCCCTGATACAGATTATTTGGTAAAACTTTACTTCCTGTGCAAAGAAAATAAAAGCTACCAACAAATATGTGTTAACACTGGGGGTCAATTACGAAGTGCACCCAATGTTCACCCCAAAACGCGTGGGTTTTGCAATACTGCACCTTAGTAGTCTCCCCAGCCTACATCAAGATCACACCTACTCTCGTATCTCATGTGCTTCCTTCATAAACTAAAGACATGCCCAAAAGCTTTACGTCTCTCCGGAAACCCCGGCAGACAAAGCAAGGTGAACAGCAGGTCCGAAGTGGTTTTATACTGCAAACCTCAATATATTGACCATTTCCGCTATAATCAATCATTTTTATATGAAAGTGAACATATATTGCACATGAAAATTGTTTTTTTTTCTGCTAAAGGTGAAAGATAAAAATGTTCCCTCCACTCCACTATGACCCCAACTCCAACTTTTGGCAGAAGGTCCCATATATACATTGAGGATATTAATGGTGGGTGAACTGAGGCAGCGAGGTTGAACAGGCAACATCACCTTTTGCCATTAATCATCCGCACCTGGTCCTGAGGTAGCTCTGTTCGAGTTCAGCACTCTTTACCCTGTCAATCCTTGGATGATCCTATCTAATTATCAGTATGTGGCTTCCTGCTGCCTCCATTCCCCTGCTCACATCATGTCAATGCCCCTGTCACATGCAGCCCTGTCCTCACTAACACATCACTCATCTCCTGATATACTCTGTGCTGCTGGGGACCCTGCTCCTTCCACTATATAACTCTCAGTCTGTGGCTTCCTGCTGCCTCCATTCCCCTCCTCACATCATGTCACTGCCCCTGTCACATGCAGCCCTGTCTTCACTAACACATCACTCATCTCCTGATATACTCTGTGCTGCTGGGGACCCTGCTCCTTCCACTATATAACTCTCAGTCTGTGGCTTCCTGCTGCCCCCATTCCCATCCTCACATCTTGTCACTGCCCCTGTCACATGCAGCCCTGTCCTCACTAACACATCACTCATCTCCTGATATACTCTGTACTGCTGGGAGATCCTGCTACTTCCACTATATAACTCTCAGTCTGTGGCTTCCTGCTGCCTCCATTCCCCTCCTCACATCATGTCACTGCCCCTGTCACATGCAGCCCTGTCCTCACTAACACATCACTCATCTCCTGATATACTCTGTGCTACTGGGGGACCCTGCTCCTTCCACTATATAACTCTCAATCTGTGACTTCCTGCTGCCTCCATTCCCCTCCTCACATCATATCACTGCCC
The DNA here is from genome assembly GCF_038048845.1 of Mixophyes fleayi. Classification (NCBI taxonomy): domain Eukaryota; kingdom Metazoa; phylum Chordata; class Amphibia; order Anura; family Limnodynastidae; genus Mixophyes; species Mixophyes fleayi. The sequence goes on from NC_134406.1 coordinate 273,263,991, forward strand.
CTGTCACATGCAGCCCTGTCCTCACTAACACATCACTCATCTCCTGATATACTCTGTGCTTCTGGGGGACCCTGCTCCTTCCAATATATAACTCTCAGTCTGTGGCTTCCTGCTGCCTCCATTCCCCTCCTCACATCATGTCACTGCCCCTGTCACATGCAGCCCTGTCCTCACTGACACATCACTCATCTCCTGATATACTATGTGCTGCTGGGGACCCTGCTCCTTCCTCTATATAACTCACAGTCTGTGGCTTCCTGCTGCCTCCATTCCTCTCCTCACATCATCTCATTGCCTCTGTCACATGCAGCCCTGTCCTCACTGACACATCACTCATATCCTGACATACTCTGTGCTGCTGGTGGACCCTGCTCCTTCCACTATATAACTCTCAGTCTGTGGCTTCCTGCTGCCTTCATTCCCTTCCTCACATCAAATCACTTTCTCCGTCAACAACATAATCACATGAGTACACCTGCCAATGCCTTCCACAAGATCAGTACATTCATTTCCTGAAATATCATGCGCTGCTGTGAGCATTCTAAAGTTCTAATTGGCTCTCAGATGTCCTAGCCCCACCCTATTTGAAATAAGTTTGTGCAGGACTTGAAAAGCATACACAGTAGGTGCTATCATCCCAGTTAATTTGATGTATACTGTAGATAACTGTATACAAAGTACATTTCTCCTTTATTTAAGATAAAAATAAATTGTAAAAGACGAAACCTATAACCCTCATTGTACCAGTGACTGGTGCAGTTGATGAACGTACTATACTTAAACTAACAATGAAAACACTACCCAATGCTAAAACAAATATAATTATGGCTGAAACGTAAAGAACAACAAATAGAAATCAAATTTATGAACCGTTTAAATTATGTTAAACATTTGGCACCTTGTAATATTCTGAAGACCAAAATGAGCTTGTACATTTGAGAGTTGTTGATCTTGTCATCTCGGTGCCAGAAGTTAGATAGATTTAAAAGAAATGTAATGTACATGACTGGGTGTATGTGGCCTCTTCTGCCAAATATTTTAACTTATTTAAACAAAGTCTTTTTTTCAGAAAATTGTATGCGGTGTATAGCAAAATTATTATACATGTTTAACCTATATAACTCAAGGTCATGCCAATTTAAGTAAATCCTCAATAACCCTAATTGAACAATTAACAGCAGCTGATATAATGACTGGATTTACATTTCTTTATTTTCTAAACAGACCACTTGTCATTCTACGGTTTGCTTTGTTTTCTGTACTTTATAGAATTTGCTGAAGGTTTTTACCTCAAATACCCCAACCGGGAGATTTATCAAACCTTCTAAACAGGAAACGTGAAAGTATTGCCTATAGCAACCAATCAGATTCTAGCTATCATTTATTTATTAATTATGGGCAGCACGGTGGCTCAGTGGTTAGCACTTCTACCACACAGCACTGCGGGTCATGAGTTCAATTCCCGACCATGGACTTATCTGTGAGGAGTTTGTATGTTCTCCCCGTGTTTGCGTGGGTTCCCTCCGGGTGCTCCGGTTTCCTCCCACACTCCAAAAACATACTGGTAGGTTAATTGGCTGCTAACAAATTGACCCTAGTCTGTGTGTCTGTGTGTGTGTGTTAGGGAATTTACACTGTAAGCCCCAATGGGGCAGGGACTGATGTGAGTGAGTTCTCTGAACAGCGCTGCGGAATTAGTGGCGCTATATAAATAAATGGTGATGATATACCCAAAAATTCTAATTAATTTTGTACTATGTTATTAAAAAATATTCCAATCTCTTAGTTTTACTAATTTATCAGGTTATGTAAAGTTGAACGCAAATTGCGTTCTACGCATATATGGCCTGATTCATTAAGGAATGTAAGTGCAGTATTTTGCCTAAAATCGCTCTGCGTATGCCCAGAGACAAACTTTAGACAGAGAACGCAGCAACGTCCAATTCATTTTTGAGCACAAAGTACCCTGCGATTTCAATGACAGAATGGGGAGGGGACGGGGCATATGCACATAGTCAGTGTACAGTAAGGACGTGCCAAGCTCCAGGACACTCAGCAGCGTCCGATTCCAGCTTTGGGCATCTCTCAGGCACATGATTTCCAGTCGTATCCCCTGCACCAGCTACAGGTCAGGTGTAAGTGCTGATTACTAGTGATGACGGCTGTGTATACAGCTAGAACATGTGTCTGCAATCAGGAGCAACTGTAACAATGTATTTTACGTTTTACTTGCAATAAACATTAATAACATCCTAATAAATATATTTTATGGAGAGAAAAATTATAAAATAAAAAAAAAAAATTTTATTTATTTTTAAATGTCTTGGGCCTGATTCATTAGGGATCTTAACTTGAGAAACTTCTTATTTCAGTCTCCTGGACAAAACCATGTTACAATGCAAGGGGTGCAAATTAGTTTTCTGTTATGCACATAAGTTAAATACTGACTGTTTTGTCATGTAACACACAAATACTTGATAGCTTATTTGTACACTGAAATTTAAAGTTGATATTTGTGTGTTACATGAAATAACAGTCAGTATTTAACTTATGTGCAAAACAGAATACTAATGTGCACCCCTTGCATTGTAACAAGGTTTTGTCCAGGAGACTGAAATAAGAAGTTTCTCAAGTTAAGATCCTTAATGAATCAGGCCCCTTGTCATTACTGACTGTATTACTAACAGGTGACATTAATTGAATAGCTTTTTTTTTTTTCTATGTGTTCTTATCTGACTTTTATATTCCACATATATATTGGACGTACCCTGCAGTGTGTTGTCTGTTAGAGCAGAGCGGACCTAGACCCGTATTCATCACCAGACGTATCTTCAGATCATCTCCTTGTTGAATATAGATGGCTGTGTGGCCGATGTACATGAGTTTTCTATAAAACACAAGTTAATTTTGCATTTCTAAATAAATGAGCCCCATGACATGAATTTTTACTTATGGGCAAGCTTACAAAGTTCTTCTTCCGAACTAGAGTAGCTAGTCAACATTCTCAGATGTAAAAAGCGCGTATTATACAACAAGACAGTAATTTGCGTTCAACTTAACGTGAGCCCCTCTGTTAGTATAACATTAATTATACTTGTATTTGTTTTAATAGGGAACTGACACGATATACAGATGTAACACGTTTCTTTGTATCCGAGCGGAGCTCTCGTGCGCCAGTCACATTATGTGTTGATCCTGCTATTCAAAACACGCTCTGCTATCATTCAAATGCAACGCCTGGAGCAGGGTTATTGGAGCAATCCTTCATACCCACTGCATTTCGGGCTTCAACGGATGTTGCCATTTGTCGGAAATAAATGTGTACCATATGCATAATATTTAGCAGTGTAAAACTCAGGCATGAGATATGAAATATTGAGAAATTATTCTGCATATTTATATTTAAACTTGAAGGGTATTGGATACGAGGGCTGTGGAACAGGTAGAGATGAGGTTTGGTTAAAAAAATATTTACAAATTTTGCTAACTTAAACTGCCAATTCTATTTATTTAATATATTTCATTAACCAAAGGAACGACATGCCATATCCACAACACAGGATCTGAAAACAATTATGATCATTTATGATGGTATTTTCAACTGTTCAGCGATGTTGCTAATTGGATGACAAATTTTAACAAAATATAAATAAGGTTTTTTTCAGTTAAGTTACAATAAAAACTAATTACTGCAGACTAGCAAAAGTTAGCGTGGTTTAAAATTTCAACAAAATTAACTGAGTAAGGTGTTAATTTTTGGTAAAGTGACATTAAACTGACAGTACAAGATACTTTTACACCTAAAACAAAAAAACTTTTATTTCGTTAAAAGGATATTTAGATTAAAAAAAAACTTTTTTAAACAATGACTTAATTGAATACATTTCAACACCGCTTTTCAGGATAAAAAGTAATTTAATGAGGGGTGGGGATGACTTCAATGATATTATTTTCAGTCTGTATACATACATGGGCAGTATCCATCTACGGACCTCAGTTTCTTTACGTGCCGCATCTTGCGTGAAATAGTTCTGCACATGCGTCAGAACGGGACTGTGTGCCAGTGAACGCGGTTGCATGCAATTAATGTCCACATGCGAATGACACTTCTTACAGCCTAAGGGCAGGACGGGAAAGGGAAGGGGCGGACTAATGTAGGCAATCTACAGTAAGGGCACGCCGTGTCCGAGTGCACGCACATGCAGCTGACTCAAGTTCAGGGCATCTCTCAGGTACGTTTTTTTTAGCCGCAGCACCAGCTACAGAGCAGGTGTAAGTACGCACATTTGCATGTGCATATCCTGCACTGTGTTCTGTCTGTCTGTGTACAGTAAGTAACATTTAGCCAGAACATACTCATACCCAGATGTACGTTGAAACGTTTCTTGAGATCCACTTGTATTTGAGCATACGTGTGCACTAGTTACTTACGTTGTTTTTAAACGCAAGCATAATACCCTTAGCTATCGTTGCCTACTCTCCCGGAATGTCTGTAAGACTCACGAATTTCTGGGAGTCATCCCGGACTCACGGGAGAGCAGGCTAACCCCCCGGTTCCTGACTGACTATTAGTTTTAGTGGCGGGTGGCGGGGCTTAATACGCGATTCCTGCGTCATTGTGGCCATGCTCCCTGCTGTAATTGGCTAAAACTGTTTGATGTAATTTATGGGACGGGGCCAATGACGCGATTCTCGTAACACCGCTCTCCACACGCCCACCTCTCCCCCAATCTCTCGAACGCCAGCTTGCCCAAGTTGGCAATTATGCAATAAAAATCACAGTTATATAACTGTATGCACTCATTCAGAAATCTACAGTTCCCCAGAGTGCCTCTGGAAAGTTAAATGCAAATTGTGTCTGCCATTTTGGGATGGGCAAACTGCAATGAAAGAACTAGGTTCCAGGAGTCTCTTGGGTAAAAGGGAAGGATCAAAAAACGGACTGGCTAGTGTGAGAAGTGATGTGTGTGACTGCTGGCTGAGCTAATGTAGGATCTTCCAGCCAAGAGCCACTGAATGCTATGGCTGAATTGTTGCCCTGAGGGATGTTTACAGCCAGCCCAGAAATAAGCACCTTTGCTGTTACAGGAAAATACCTAACTTGCCACCGAGATGTCAGCAGGACTCATATGAAGATAGATAAGTTTCTTTTGCATTGCTATGTTCAAGTTATTTAAGTGAGACATCAAACTGTGTTATTAAAACCTCTGACCTGGACTGTAATATTGCAATTGAGAGGTGTTATAGTACTGTCTAAAGGAAGAGTTTGTTCCAGCCAAATCTGCTGTATTTAAAGTTATCTGCAAGCTGACTGTGACATAGAGAGCAATCATTTACCACAAGAGTGTATCTATACTATACTGCAACAGAAGTTTGATTCTATTGTGAAACTGCCTAAAATGGATGCTGGTGAGAGAATTGCAAGTTGTTTAACTGTACAGTTTCTGGGAAAGAGCTGCTTATTCCATTAGATGGATTGCTAAATGGACACTGTCCTTTACACTGAAAATCGTTTATTGTGCAGAACTGCTATTGTTTACGGAGCTCAGGAGTCTTGCATGCGTCTAGTTAAATACTGATTTCACCTTGTACAAGTAAGTAAACTTCATGCGTCAGCTGAAACTTCGCTTAAACCTGTGGATTATAATTTATAAATCCCCTTGGGATTTGTATATCATAAAGTGAACCTAGTTTACAGTCATTTCTTCTAAACCATCTAACCTGAACCAGCTGGATTACTCCTTGATCCATCTCTATTGATATTTGTGTGATAAGTATAATCTGTATAATTGCACTAATAGTATTATGATTGATTGGTCTATATTATCTGCAGCATATAGTGAAATGGCCTAATTAACTTGTAGCAACCGGTTGTCTCCTAAAGTATTTATCCAGCAAAATCCATTTCACTGAAGCACAGTGCCTAAATTTAAAGTGGGATATATTTATTCAGTGACCTATGTGTTGTGTCGATTTATGTTTGCATATTGTTGAACCAAGATATCAAAATTGTTTTTTATTTTGTGACATGTTGAATAACAATGCATGTTGATGGTATCGTGGTATTACTTCCCTACACTACCGCTACTTATCTGCTGCTTCATAATAATAAAGCCTTGTGCCACAAGCAAAGAAAATAAATGAGTTTATGCAGTTTTAGCCCTGTGTTCCTTGTTTTATTCCAACACTACTGGGTGGACCTTCACCTCTCTACCATACCACCGAGCCTGTAGAATCCTTCCTTACACTACGTTTGGGATGCCAACCATCTGCCCTGTTACACAAGTGGAATTCACACGGCATTCAAAGTTAAATCACGCCCTATGACCTTAAATGCAATAGTTACTTAATATGTGTCACAGAGTATCTGGGGAAAATACCTCTGTATAATGAGGAAAGAAACTGGATCAGTGGAGCCGACGAAGGTCCTAATATTGGGATAGATGACCCGTCGTGTCTGGACAGATTATTAACTTATTAAATACACAGCTGAACTATTAGCAGTAGATGAATGTATTTTAATAAAAGCAAATGCTTACTGAGAATGTATTTGTGTAATTACCCAACGTGAGGTTAAATAAGGGTACCGAGGGCAGGTTACAATGTTTATACATTATTCTGTATGCTATGTATTTAATTATGAAAAGGTCACTCAGAATTAAATAAGAATGACTTCATGACAAAACAGGCTTACATTACAGTTACTGGGATATATCTCAGAATATGGCAGTATAGATAAAATATAATATATGTTTTATTTATTCTTTGGCCACTGAAGTATCGTAACGGAAAAGGAACCATAAGGAGCCAAAGGCAACACTAAGTTCACCTGCTACTCTTACATTTCACGAGCAATCTGAAAAGATCAACTAAATTGCATTGGAGATAAGAATTTATTTTATGCTCATATATCTTGCAGACAGGGTAAGATTTCATTGTATTTATTATTGTTTTTCTAGGTAATTTATATTGTTGTCAGTTAACTATTTGTACAAAAAAAAGGAACATTCGTATAATAACAAAGATGAAATTAAGAAAAACAGCATTCGTAAAAAAAAAACTGGGATGGGATTCAAGATATATAGTTAGGGCTGAGGTTTTATGATTTTCAGGATTAGGGATGAACATGGTTCAGTTCACCGAGTCGTTTGGACAACACAGTTTAATACTCAGGATCCAGACAAACTTTTGGCTGACCCTCTGACAGCTCTCCCGAATATATAATTATTTGGTGATTCTGGCCGCATGATTCGGTACTGAAAGTGGAAACCACTCTCTGTCTACTGCTGAAATAAGGGAATCATCACCATCTTCATCATCATGAACATTTATTTATGCAGCGCCAGCAAATTCCGTAGCGTTGTACAATTGGAATGAAGAGAGTAGGACACCAGGATTCAATTCCATTACATTTTTTGAAACTCTTAGAGGCAGATTCAATTGGCCCCGAAGTGCCACTGGGCATTTCCTCTACGTCTGGTTGGGAACATTGCTGGCCAATACGGTTAGTAATCTCCCATAGAGTTGCAGGGAGAAAATGAGCAGAGTTTGGAGTAAAATAAACCATTGAGGCGATGTGTCTCCATGGACTGTTACGGAGACACATCACGGCCCCTCGCCCCAAATTGAATTCCTACCTTAGACCGTAGGACGGGGTTGGAAAACAAGTCATCGAATACCAGCAGGGTGGATTATTTTGAGAAATCCTTCATGCCTTTACTCTTAAGTTGTCCTCTTCATGCCAATGATCTCAGTGGCATTTGGGAGCTGTATGATAAGCAGTAATGAGCAATGTGGGGTTTAGTCATGAATAACTCGGAACAATGAGAATTGGTGATTGATATGGAAACGCCAATCTCTTACACATATTTCCAGGATCAAAACAATTGTTGGGTGCATTGTCCACGTTATAAAGTCTCTATTTATTTTATATTTTACATTGCGTGCTGGCTGTCCGGTGACGTGGTTTATAAATATCAAATAATAGAAATAGCAGCGTTGATGAGAAACGCCACCGAACGGTGGCACACATCTGCGCCAACCGCCAACCACTCCTGACAGGAATAAACAGCCTACACTTGAAAAGCTATGGGAAAAGTCTTTGATCTTTATCTTAGCATTTTGTGATTGATTGAAGCTTTTATTGAATCTAAACTCATTAAAAATAGCTGTCTGATTTTTTTTTTACTTCTAATTGGACTATGTCCGATAACTACAATTAAGAAACATTTTAGGTCTGAATCATTAAAGAATGTTAATGCCAATATGTGCTGTAGTTTGCGTCAATTTGCTCGGCTCATGCCCACAAATGGACTATAAGCCAGAGAACACAAATGTATACGATTCCATGGGTGGAACGAGGACGGGACATGTGGACGAAGTCAGTGCACAGTAAGGTAGTTCCGACGGCGAGCGTATGCGTCCAATTCAAGCTTTGGGCATTTCTAAGCCACGTGATTTTTTGTTGTATCTCCTGCTCCAGCTACAGGTCAGGTGTAAGTGCTGATTACTAGTGATGACGGCTGTGTGTACAGCTAGAACGTGTGTTTGCAATAAGGAGCAACTGTAACAATGTATTTTATGTACCGTAGACAGTACAGAGTACAGTATTGTGTCTGTCAAAGCAGAGTGGACCTAGATCCGTATTCAATAACAAAAGTTTCTTCAGATCCGCGTGTAGTTGAATACGGAGGTGCGTATGCCGGAATTACACGCATTTAAAAAAAACGCACAATATGTTCATTTGGCTCAACTTAATGTGGATATGTATCTATAAGATACCCACACCACCGATGCTGTGTAAGATGCTATTTCCGGCACATACACACACTTCATTAAGACAACTCATCTGTTTATATAAAGTCGAGTGTGGGCCTCTATGACTCGGCGCCTTATAACAGCAACATCCCCAAATTACTGTTCTGCTCCTCATTCTTATTTTTTTAGCTTCAAATTTCGAATAAACAATTCAGAGTGAGCTGCGGACAAAATGGCATTGACTGTCTGAATACACAGAATTTCATGGGCGAAGCAATGGTTTATATATATATATATATATATATATATATACTGTAACAAAAGGAGGCATTTAGCTGGCAATATACAGAGAAAGCAGGGAAGTAGAGTAAAACATTTATGCAGTAATGCACCTAGAGTGAAGACTTATGTATGAAAAGCAATAGTTTAAATTTGGTTAAACTTACATGATCTGAAATCCTTCCTCTCAGCAAACAGACAGGGCGTGTCTGGTTGTGCAAACAGAGGCAGTGATGGGTGTTTTCTTTTAAAGAGAAGGTGGGTGTGTCACCTGTCCATCAAGCTAAGGCTGGGGGAGGAGCATCATGTATAAAAGCTTGTTTGTTTCATTTGTTCAGGGAGACCAATGCTGGGTGAGCTGGCTGGTCCTGAGAGAGAGCTGGACTATGTATAGCTAGTGTTTAGGGTCTCCATGATTGCTGTACAAGTATACGGTGTCAAACATTTACCATCCTGACAACAAAGCACCATAAAAAGGAAGTTGTTGTTCGCGTGTGCTTCTGCAGTAGCGGGTTTATTTTTATCAATTAACAAAATGCAAAGTGAATGAACAGAAGAGAAATCTAAATCAAATCAATATTTGGTGTGACCACCTTTTGCCTTCAAAACAGCATCAATTCTTCTAGGTACACTTGCAGAAAGTCAGGGATTTTGTAGGATTATAGTCATACCAGAGAGATGATAATGATCATCATGTAGGTTGAAACACAGTCATTAACTGTTCACAAAGTGAAGCAAATTTTTAATTTCCTAGAAGGAAATTCCGCCAGACATCTGCAGAATTACCCTGACTGTGGTTGGGTGGGGGTTCCAGTGGGGGTTTGTGCGGCAGCTACATGGCCCAAAGGTCCTAGGAATACTGGTGCCCCCCCCTGAGGCCCTGACTCTTGTGAGCATGGGCTTCTGCTCATAGCCGGACTCTACACATGGTCTGAAGAGCACAAGGGGGGCTTCGGGAGGCTGAACCGACATCGCTGGGCGGTCCTCCAAATTTTCTTATGGGACTGTGCAAGACCAAATAAAATCAGTCAAAACCTCAAAGGATTTAACAAGACATTGAGATAATAACCCAAAATGAGAGAATAATATTTTAGTCACCTTTAATGGGGGGAAATGTTACTTATAATATAAGTATTTACGAGAAACACATTTCACGGACAAAACCAGCCAATATTTATGTCTAATTTGGGTTTTCTTCACAACAACAGAGTTTATAACCTGTGCAAACTACGAAAAACATTTTCTCGAAGCAGACTGGAAAAAATTGAAACAGAAAATCCAGTAGACAGAATGAAATTGCTGAAATGCTAAATAATAAATGTAATCTGCAGCTGTTAATTTGTTTCTTGGCTACTTGTCATCACGTTAATCAATAATTTTGCAGTTGCTGTGAATGCAGTTTTATACGGCTATTCAATAGCTTTGTTGACTGATACATTTTAATTGCAATTGCTTTTAACGTTCATTTATCTTTTATCAAACGTTTCTGGCCTTGGGCGTACATGCAGATGATGGAGTTTTTATCAGCAATGTCAAGTTATTCTAATTAAAAACAGGCAAATGTTAGTTAGAGAGCCTGGGGATCGTCCCCATTACTTCTCCTCAGAACTTACCCCCTTGTATTACAGGTTAAAGTTGATTCGGGACAGAAGTCATTAGTTTTCGGAGCATAAACTTTTGTAATAGACTTACGTTTTGGAAAAAAATGTTTAACTAAGAGTGTATAGCAAAATCTGAGAAATAAAATATATTTTATGTTCTCTCTAAGCATCTGCTCCACCTTGGCCCTCCACTGGACTCTTGCTGCTCCTAGGCCTCCACTAACTCGACTACTGCTCCACCTTGGCCCTCCACTGGACCCCTGCAGCTCCCAGGTCTCCATTAACTCGACTACTGCTCCATCTTGGCCCTCCACTGGATCCCTGCACCTCTCAGTCCCTCTAACTAGACTACTGCTCCATCTGGCCTTCCACTGGACCCCTGCAGCTCCTAGGCCTCCACTTACTTGACTACTGCTCCATCTTGGACCTCCATTGGGCCACTGCACCTTCCAAGCCTCCACAAAATTGACTACTGCTCCATCTTGGACCTCCACTGGATACCTACACCTCTCAGGCCCTCTAACTTGACCACTCCTACATCTTGGCCTTACACTGGACCCCTGCATCTCCAAGGCCTCCACTAACTTGACTACTGCACCATCTTGGCCCTCCATTGGGCCACTGCACCTCCCAGGCTTCCACCCAATTGACTACTGCTTCATCTTGGACCTCCATTGGATCCCTGCACCTCCAGACCCTCTAACTAGACCACTACGCCACCTTGGACCTCCAATGGACCCCTGCGCCACCCATGCCTCAACTAACTAGGCCTCTGCACCAACTAGTTGAGAATCCAACAAAGGCTATTGTTTTTTTTGCTCCTATTGTCTCTCATTAATCCCTCCCTTTAGAATGTGAGCTCTCACGGGCAGGGTCCTCTACACTATATCTCATGTCTGTTCACTCTCCGCCTTCCTCACTTATCCCTGTCTTGACTTTTGCTGATTTGCGCCTGTATGCCATGTTTGTTCTGTTAATTGCATCCATGCATTTTCATTCTGCTTAATTGCAACAAATGTTGTGCTTACTGTTCTCATGTATCTCTGCTCTGTACTCTCGTGACGCCTTATAAATAAGGATAATAATACTAATTTGTGGCAGGTACTGAATAGCAACAAAAAAACATTAACAAACCACATGATTTGCAGGTTTGATCCCAGTATAAACTGACCTCTTCCGTGTGGCTAGTATGCCAAAGAGATCTCTCCCCAGCCGAATCCATAATCCCCAAAAAAGTTTATTCATTGTACGGGGACAGATCTTGAAATCAGATTGTGAGGATAGAGAAATAAGAGTTTTTTCACCTTGTAAGCCCAAAGGTTTTACTCTTTATGGGTGCTTCAGCTCTGCATGGGGTGAAACAATGCTGCCCCCAATCCTACTGTAGCGTCATCTGGCCAACCTCAGCATTTTTGTTCCCTATACAGCACCGACCCCCCAAAGCAGCCAGAATGGAGGCCGTCATTGTTTGTCAATTACATAAAAAAAACAAAAAACATAACAACGTCTAAGAATGTGGACGGAGTGTTCAATCCCGTAGAACAGACGGGACGAACACAAAAAGGAGAGAACAGAATCAACGTTGGGGTGTAAGATGATGTTTCTGAAAAAAATATAAAAGTTTGACATGAACGCTTGTATTAATTAACAGCACAATACGGTGCCATTAATGACAAATGTCAACACCTCCCGGCAGTGAAATAACTGTGAAATAATAATAATCCACCAAGCTCTGTAATGTGTAATTAAGGAAGCAGTTGATTGACTCAAGACTTATTGAATGTTAATGGTCAGGAAAAAGAAAAACAGGACATTTTCCCAGTGTTTGTTTGAGTAAATGAGAATCGAGTTGCACTCTGCTATTATTATCACATGGGATGTAGTGGCAGAACTTTAGCTACAAAGCTAAGGGTGGCGCCAACTGCAATCAAAGTGCAAGCTCTCCGTCAACTAGAAGTCACTTATATCACTAGAGAGAGTGTGAGGACTGCAAACGGAACAGCAAAACAGAAGACATTAAAAATATAGGTCAAGACCTGAAGAACACTTTCAAAATGCACCCTCCCCCTCTTTATCTCAATAATCTTGGACTGCAAAATAAAATGTGTTCTTATTCCACAAATCTAGAAGCATTATTGCATCTACTTTGCAACAAAGTTCTTACATACTCACTCACCCCAACTCTTTCCATTAGCATATGGGAACTCCTGCTGCTCCACAACAGTATCATCCAAAAAAACATACATTTGTATTGATTATTTTGTTCAAAATTATTTTTAATCTATTTATTTTTGTCCACTTAGAGAAATTGTGTTCCATATAACGTGCTCTGGTGAAAATCTAGGTGTAACAGCTCAAATTGAGGAACATGGCAACCCCAAAGAAGATTAAGTGCTACATATTGGCTTTTTGCAATTGGTAACCAGAGCTCATTGTGCATTTGCTTATGATTTCTAAAATGAAACCAACATTTTTTAAGGCGACTTGATTAATAATTTTTATACAGTTCTGATTTGTTTATATATTTTCAGGCACAAATTTTCATTATTTCTATCTCCTTATTCTTTTCGTGGTGTAAATATAATCAATTCAAAACAATTAAATTTGATTTTATTAATAGGTAGCCATTGGGGAAGGGTGTGTATAAATCAATTGTGCGCGTTCTATTATGGAATTAGTTTAGCAAATCTATGTTTTTAATCATTCATGATTACTTTTACACCAAAATGTATTTAAATTTATTGATTGTTTTGTTTATAATTTGCAATTGATATATTCTGGACATATATATATAAAAATATATATACATGTATATATATATATATATATATATATATATATATATATATATATATATGCTCAAAAAATATGACATCATAGAGCATTTATAAGCCAGGTCCAGTTTGTAAAGGCAAGGTTAACCCTAACTCCTAACCCTAATACCCAGGACCGCCGAGAGGGGGGGACGGGTACTATTTACCTGGGCCCGGACATGCCAAGGGGCCCGGCCCCCCACTGTCGAATTATTATTTTTTATTATAATTTTTTTTAATCCCTAAATGTTTTATCTGTTATCTTTTTTTTATTTTTTTATTTTTTTCCGCGGGAGCGGAGGGGGGAAGGGAATAGGAGCTTCGACTCGCACGTTGGTGGGGAAAGCTGGATAGTTTAGGGAAAGACAAAAGAAACAGTTCACGTGATCGCGGCACTGGCGTCCCTCCTATCTGCTCCGTTCACACTGGATGTCGGGCGTGACGTCATCAAGTCACGCCCGACATTCAGTGATGAGGAGCGGCGCAGAGAGCACCAAGAAAGAAGACAGAAGACAGCAGAGAGAAGAAAGAAGAGATGAGATGAAAGCTAATAGAAGGTAAGTAAAGGAGTGGAGAGGCAAGGGGAGAAAAGCAGAAAGGGACAGTGTGATACAGAAGGGGGGGAGAGAGGCACAGAGTGATACAGAAAGGGGGGGGGAGAGAGGCACAGAGTGATACAGAAAGGGGGGAGAGGCACAGAGTGATACAGAAAGGGGGGAGAGAGGCACAGAGTGATACAGAAAGGGGGGGAGAGGCACAGAGTGATACAGAAAGGGGGGGAGAGAGGCACAGAGTGATACAGAAAGAGGGGAGAGGCACACAGTGATACAGAAAGGGGGGGAGAGGCACAGAGTGATACAGAAAGGGGGGAAAGGCACAGAGTGATACAGAAAGGGGGGAGAGGCACAGAGTGATACAGAAAGGGGGGAGAGAGGCACAGAGTGATACAGAAAGGGGGGGAGAGGCACAGAGTGATACAGAAAGGGGGGGAGAGGCACAGAGTGATACAGAAAGGGGGGGAGAGGCACAGAGTGATACAGAAAGGGGGGGAGAGGCACACAGTGATACAGAAAGGGGGGAGAGGCACAGAGTGATACAGAAAGGGGGGGAGAGGCACAGAGTGATATAGAAAGGGGGGGGAGAAGCACAGAGTGATACAGAAAGGGGGGGAGAGGCACAGAGTGATACAGAAAGGGGGGGAGAGAGGCACAGAGTGATACAGAAAGGGGGGGCAAGAGAGGCACAGAGTGATACAGAAAGGGGGGAGAGAGGCACAGAGTGATACAGAAAGGGGGGAGAGAGGCACAGAGTGATACAGAAAGGGGGGAGAGAGGCACAGAGTGATACAGAAAGGGGGGAGAGAGGCACAGAGTGATAAAGAAAGGGGGGAGATGCACATAGTGATGAAGAAAAAGGGGGGAGGCACAGTGTGATGAAGAAGAGGGGGGGGCACAGTGTGATGAAGAAGAGGGGGAGGCACAGTGTGATGAAGAAGAGGGGGAGGCACAGTGTGATGAAGAAGGGGGGGAAACAGCATGGAGGGCGCAGTGTGATCATAAGGGGGCACAGCGTGGTTGTGATGAAGGGGCACAGTGATGTGTATGTGATGGCACAGGGGGCTTGTGGCAATGTAGTGTGTGTGAGATAGGTGGTAGCTAATTAATTGGTGTTATGTTGTTTGTGGGGTGATGGTGAGGCAATTTAATAGTTGGAACTATTAATTTAAGATGGGATGGTTTGGGGGCTATTGAATGTGGGGGTGAGTTTGGGAAGAAGGAGGTCTCTTTATTAAATGTGAGTATGAATTATTTAATGGCACTGATGGTTGCGGAAAATAGGTATATTTCTGAAATGTAAATACTATTAATTTATTGCTGGGGCTGTTTGGAGGGAAATAGGTTTATTTATTAAATGATAATACTATTATTTTAATGAGCTAGAGGAAGGCCTAATCATTACTTGTGGCTGCTATTGATTTAACGCCGGGGCTCGTTGTAATTTTCTAAATTTATCCATTTTTTCCAAATAGGACCCCCAACATTCCAGGATCCAGACAAGCCACAACTAAAGAAACCGGCAGCCACAGGTGGTGAAAGTAAGAAGAACACGTAGGAGAGAGCAGGATAGTCTGTGACATGTTGTGATTCTCATGGGACAATTCCGATTTTGGTGACTGTTCTGCCCAATCTAAGGAGCAGGTCAAGAGTGTGAACTGATTTTATACACACTGCATTCTTTATATACTACACCATGGTGCTAGATGTCCTGAAAGTCAGGAGTGCTGGGACATATGTCACGCTCCGGCAAGCGGGCACTGCACCCTTGTGTCAATGGTGTACATAACAATGCAGGGGTTTTTTTTTGTATATGAGGGTGGCCTAGTGCTTTTCACCTGCTAGCCACACCCCAATGATGCATAGCCACGCCCCAAATAGTATGACCACATCCACAGAAACAATTTGTGCTGCTGTTAGGGGGACCCCATGAAGTTGTTTTACCAGGGCCCTGAATTCCTCTTGGCAGACCTACTAATACCCCGAACTCTAACCCTAACCCCTAAAATAACACTTACATTAGATGAATGGCAGCTGGGGCCATCCATCACCACTTTAAGAGGAGCCGCGTTTTCACATGACGTCATATTGCACAGTCGGCAACACATGGGTTCGTCACATGAATTCATCTGGATCATGGTAAGTGGTTGTTTTTTTCAGGTCGGGGTAGTAGTTCTTCGGAATCCTCATGTCGTCGTACTCCATGTTGGGGTACTCAATATCATTAATAGGTGCTACACCCAGAGTATCAGCTCCCAGTGGTGGCAGTAATGGTAGTTTAATAGGGAGTGTGAGGTACGATTTGGGGGGATTTTAGCAATTTTTAAACAGATCAGGTGGTTTTGTTTTATTAACTCTTTCACAACATTGACGCACATATAAATGTGTAGATTTCATTATATTGTTGACTTTATCATGCCCAGAGGCAGTGAATGAAGTCATTTTTTTTCCCTATCATAATATTTACAGAAAGATTAAATAATTCATCGACAAAAAATATAATTTAATTTCTCTAAATTAAGAGCAGAAGTGAATATTTTAACTTGAGAGCAGCAGGCGTCCATGCAAAGCTTCCATCGTCATCTCCCTCAGTAGAATGTGAAGGGCGCAGATGTGTCTTAGTCATTCAGACCCCAGTGTTACAACGGAGAAACAGAATTAGTCATGTTTATCACTAAACACGGTTACAAGTTCCATTGAGTTACAGTATTTCCGTATTCATAGACTGAGAACTAAATCCACATCCAGTGTTTGGCAGAGAACTAAGGGTTCCAACAGCTGAATCAATGAAATGCACTCAAACGCCTGTTGGAGGCAACAGGTGTCGGGAGAGTTAGCAGAGTCTGCTACAGAAAATTAACTTTAAAGTCCTAGTAGGGATTTCAGTTTTATGTTAAGTTTACTGTTGGTGACAACTTTGTAAATGTGAGTCTATTGTTTTGCTTTTGGAAATTAAATTCTACAGTGTAATAAAAAAAGATTTCAGATTCATATGGGGATGGAAATATTATAATTATATATATTATACTAATTTATCTCTAATTTGGCATTTGCATTTCCAAGTTTTTACTTTGTTTCCAATATCCATTTTAAACTTCTAAAAATTAATATATTGATATGTAGCACAGTCACATACACAGTCATTTAGTGATATGGCAGACAATCAAACTGTTAGTTTTTGGACTGCAGGAGGAAAAGAGAGCACTTAGAGCAGGGGTCAGGGAACTTTTTTACCTTTTACCCCCAAATATATTTAGATACGCCGACGTTACCCCCTTGAATTGAAAGGAAGGAAATCATATATTATTAATTATTGGAATTTTAAATTTTATTGAATCTATTCAAAATTTCTTTGAAAGCTTTAACTTCAAAACTTCAGGTTTTAGAGAAATAATGTTGCTTCATTTTTTATACGAGAGCATCAATATTGGGGCATTTTGATGTCAGAGCAATTTGGATACAGTCTTCAGCGTCCAATCTATTTCTCTGCTTTGTTTTTATGTTCGTTAGAGTGGAAAATCCTTGTTTGCATAGGTAGGTTGTTGCAAAAGGCAGCAACTTTTTGACTGCCTCCTCGTGTGCAATTTTGAATGCCTTTGCAGCTGTTGACAGATCTGCTTTGTTTTCAAATGCAATACGTGCTTTATTATTGCAGCCAAGCTCAAGAAGTGCCTCTGCCAACCCTTGAGGCTCTTCTGGTACAACAGCAATTTCAGTTTAAAGGGGTCTACAATCCAACTGACAGCATGTGAATCGGCAGCATTACCCCCAGGAATTTCATTTTTACCCCATTTAGGGTAATTTACCACTGTTCCCTGACCAGTGACCTAGAGGAAGCCCACGCCAACATGAGGAGATTATACATTCAAAAATATGCTCTGCAGATTCTAACCCAAGGCCACAATGATATCAGGCTGCAAAGCTAACCAGTTATTTTCACACTAGCTTGCTCATGTACATTGTTTTACTGAACCTTCCGAAATTAAGAAACATCTGGTATGCTCTGCAATGGTAATAATATGTATATGTATTTATTTAAATCCAGAAATAGATGCCATGTAAATTATATGGTTGTTGACTGTTAACAAGTGAAGTTTAGGTTTAATTTTTTTATCATTGATAAGTAGGATCAGTAGGATGTGTGAAAGGGTTGATCCAAACAAAATCACCTGGTCTGTGTAAAAAAATTATTATACTCCCCCAAATATTATATCTCATGCTTACTATCCCAAATTCTGCCACCACCAAGATTCTGATGCTTTGAGGATGTCTTTGGGTAATCCCTTACTTATCTTGCAATACAAAGGTGCATGAGCCTGTTAAGAACAGAAAGGCAGAACATTATTAAATGGGGCTTAATATGAACAAGAACACAATGCTAAATGATATATAGTATTATAAATTGGAAAACAGTTTAGTCAAATAAAAAGGGATAAAAACAGAAGCAGAAAATGCATTTTTCTCCAAATTTTCATTAATTTTTTTTCCACCTCAACCCCCCTTTATTGTAACCTCACTGAAATAATTGTGTTAGCATGCTGATTGGTTTTATGAAACTTTCATGACCCTGTGTTATATTTTTATTCAGATATTCTTATAAATGCAATATCTCTCTTCCCCGACATGGCAAAGTTTTAAGAAGAAATTCCATTAAAGCGAATATGAATTGACACACGTGTATATGAAACATGACTATGTTAGAGAAAATGTTTGGGTGATACTAGTAATTGATAAACATGACCTGGGCCTAGGTTTACTGTAACATCCTCCTCTCTGGTCTGGCCAACTGTTACTTTGCCCCTCTTCAGTTCTCAGTTTAGGATGTAAGGATGTAGCTCTCTTTGCTTGTCTTCTCCTTCTACTTTTCCATCACCCTCTATACCTGTAGGCCAGCTTCCCAAGCCCTGTTTTCAATAATCAAATATTACCAAACAAGAAAATGTAAAGGCATTGCTTTTTGTATATCAATGTATACAACATTGCAAAAACAATATATACAATACATCCTCATTTAAGCCTAATGTTTTAGTTTTTAATGTAAAGATCCACCAGGCTTCCATTGTTAATGAAAGTATGCACATGATATATTGCCTGAAAACAAGAAAACCTTTGTGTCTTAAATTATAATTCAATAAAAATTTGGAAAGCGCTGCAATTGACGCACATGGATTAAGCCGGTTGTTAGAAAAGGAATTACCAATTAAAACTGCAGTTACATATAGATGGTGTCCAAAGAGCAATGGAATATTTGCAGGCTGTTCCCCACCAACACAGAGTTCAGGCTACCTGGATAGACTCACATTAAAGCGATGCATTTTATGTTCCAGAGCCTGATGAAAATAGGACTGAGGTTTAAAATACATAGATTGAACGCAATAGACTGCTTTATCTATGTGAGGTCTCTTTGTCATTTACACCATCTATTGTTTTTACCTCTTTGTAGTACATATCAGTTGAGATCTTATCTAGGTGTAGTGAATTATTACCATAAATGTCCACCTCAAATATCAACGGTATTACACATATTGAATGCTCTCTTACAGAAGGGGGCCCCATGGAAATGGTCTGCAAATTGAGAAGAGGCTTTTTTAAAAACAAGAAGCTTATCACACCAGACAAGGACCTCACGCACTTCGCCTTATCGCTACGTATCATGGTGGCATGTGATGTGATGTCTGGAATAGGGGCAATATTATCAGATGCTCCACCAGATGGTAGTGATATATTAATTGCATTTGTATTGTGGTCCGTAACAGTGGCTGAACATAATTACACACAAATTAAGTGTGAAGCTTTAAGTCTTTAAGTCTTATGAGGAGTAAAGAAATTCCACTAGCATCTTTATGGTCAGAAGTTCATAATGGTCACAGACCACCAATATCTTGTTTCTATATTCAGTCCTCAGAAGAGAGTTCCTGCAATGACAGCTGTCAGATTACAAATATGGTCCTTATTCTTGGGAGCTCACAGTTATGAGATTAAATTTAAAGGAACAAAACTTTACCGCAATGCAGAGGGATTGTCACGATCCCCTGTAACACAGGCTCATGCGTCTCTCTAAATGAACCAAGAAGATATGTATAACTCTAGATCCATTTCCACTAACTAATACTGTCAAGTGAGAAACCAGAAATGACTCAATATTATCTAAGGTCTATGACATTATAGATAACACTTGGCCAAAACATGGCAACTCTTCAAGGATTCTCAGAAAGAAGAGATCAACAGTCTGTATGTCAAGGAACATTATTGTGTGCGCGGTCCCGAGTATTAGGGCGTACCAAGCAAGACAATTGAAAGAATTGGCTGAAGGCCATCTCGGCACAGTGAAAATAAAGTCCTTAGCTACAAACTAAAAATGGTGGCCTGGAATCGATGTTCAGATCTAATCAATAACTTTGGACTGGGAAAGATGTCAAAAGATTCAAAACGATCTTTACCAGCTCCATTACACCTTTGAGAGAGGCCTGGTTCTACATGGCAAAGAGTTAATATCGATATCATAGGTCCATTCATGGATAACATGTTTCTAATTATGGAGGTTGCACATTATAAATGGCCTGAAGTCCACAAAATGAAGTCCACTTTGTCTGAGGAAACTATTGCTGTTTTGAGAACTATAATATCATATAGTATACAATGGACGTTTGTTCAGTTCAATTCCAGATATTCCTGAAAAGTAATAGCATAGAGAACTTCACGTCAGCACCATACAACCCAGCTACAAATGGATTAGCTAAAGATTTATTCAAACATTCAAGAAAGCTATCGGCCATGATCCACAAACAAATTACAACACAAAATCGACAATTTCTTCTTTTTTGCTGAACATGCTACTAGAAGTCACTGATGTTCATCAGCAAAAAATTAAAATCTCGCTGGGATTTATTGAAACCAGATGTACATAAAGAAATCCATAACAAGCAATTCAAAAATATGCATCAAAAACTGATTCAAACTTTCAATATTGGTTAAGAAGTTTTAGCACAAGATTAGAGAGAGAAGACAAATGGTAAGCAGGGAAAATCGTTTCAAGATATGGTCCCTTAATGTATACTGTCGATGTTGGTGAAGGCTTATGGTGTTGTCATGTAGATCAAACCTTTTACACACAACAGAGAGAGATCACAAGCTCAAATGTTGAACCAATTCAAAAATTGCTGAATTAATTCAAGAGTCCAATATGATGTTAGTCGAACAACCTCAAGTTGCTTCCGCAGATATGTCTATTCAGCAAGATGTAATTCCAGATACTTTAGTAGTTACAACAGCTGCCCAACAAGAATGTCCCAAAGAAAGTCCCAGAGTCTAGAAGAAGGAGTGAAGAACGAAATACAACATACTGTGCCCCAAGGTATCACAACTTTTATCTTGAAAGCCAATGGAGATTTCCTCAAAGTCTCAATTTATAGTCTTACAGAATTAATATAGTGAAGATATTCGTGTATAATTATTTAATTGCAGGCTCATCTTATTGTATTTCTTGTCTAAGAAACGAGGAGTGACGTATATATGGTCTACTTCATATTTCCATGGAGGTAGATGTTAGGTGTGTGTTCTAAGAAATGATTTTTATCATGTACCCAACTGTCATCATTTGTATTATGCACATGAGCTCAGAAGTAGATAGCTAACTGGCTGTTCTTCCTAATATATCCAATTGGTCAGCATGTTTATTCATAACTGCATACACCGCACTCTTTCATCAGTGTGACGGTGTAATTGGAGTGGACCAATGCTCTGATTACTCCTTCCTTGCAGTCCAGCTGTATATATTTAGACTACTGTTTTCCTGAATGGCACCAGGTATTATATGAGTAGCGTTTCAATATCTTGTAAATGTAATGACGCAGTTCACTAAAATCTATCAATCTTGAAATGCTTCAATGTTTTTGTTTCCTTGACATTAAGTCATTGCTATCTAAGGATCTGGTTGGTTAAATGCTTCAGTGATCATCCTAGAGGAATATCCTCTTTTAGAAAACACGATTTACCTTTATTAGAATTGCAACATGTTCTAGTTTTCAGATATTGACTATATGAGATAGTTTTTTTAAAAAATATTGGGGTTTTGGCTGGTGGCATGTATAATGTTATTAATTATTGTAGTTTGAAGAAGGTTATTTCCCACACCTCTAGGGACAGGTGGGGTCCTGGGGAGCCTGCAGGTAAAGCCTCCAGACAGGGTAAGTCCTTGCACAGTGAAACTCCTAGGCTGAACACAATACAGGTGGTCTAATGAGGTAATGAGAATAAATGAAGAGATTTGCGTTATTAAATTTGTATTGTGCATGTGTGCAGTGTGACTGATGCCAGATTGTTGGCCGGTGACTAGGCCAAAGGAATTGTGTATAGCGAGAAATAGGGTCATTTGGTGTCATCCTGATGAAAGTGTGGGGTTTTATATGTGATGTGAACAATAAAAGCACAATTTATTCAGAAAGAAGTTGTTTGTGTCTGTCATATGCCTGGTGTCAGTATCACAAAGGGCATTTCCAAATAGCTGATAACATTTATTAACATAGGCACAACCAAGAATCCAAGAATTGTATTTTTTTTAAAATATATTTGGTTCTGATTCAATTTTTTAAATAAATTAAATTAAAATAGTAATAGGACCAATAAACAAAGGAACCTAATCATTGCCATGTATTCAGCCAGCACAGATGATAGACAAGGCTTCAAAACACCATAACTGGTACCCTCACCACCCAATGAGCAGTTTGGCACATGAAGAAGTACATTTAGCCCCCATTGCCGAACAATGAATATGGAGATAGTAGGCACCATTGAAAGCAAACATGTTATAAGTCAGAGTAAACTTCAACAAAATCAACAGAATATGATCATAGTCATCCAGAAACCAGTAAAAGGCTACTTTCTCTACACATTTTGTCATGGGACCATACGTGAATACAAAGATTCCACATTTGAAATTACCAACCAAGTCTCGGTATTGAAAACAAATTGCCACCAATATGACTCAAAAAAATTAGTAGTGTCTAAAATAAAGGATAACAATGGTCTATCAAAATCCTGTAAATTATATCAACATATTTACCGGGTTTTTCTATCAGGAAACTTATACCAGACACTGGGGGGGCAATCGGAGGGGATTCATGAACGTTTGTGAACTTTAGAAGTAGTGTAAACAGGAGGTTTTTAAGGACTCTAGAGTTTTAGAAAGTCCGTCATTTGTGTTGATAATATATATTGATTAAATGCTTTACCAATAGGAGCAGAAAGTTCCTTTATATGTTTTTCCAAAAAATAAAAATTACATTGTCCATAATAACAATATCTCTTTCTCTTAATCCAGTCTAAGGATAGCCAGAGTATATACATTGCCACTCTGCTCCCAACCCAAATGTATATTGTCACACTCTGTGGCCTAATACGAAAACACCAACAACCAAATTTATATAAGTAGACAGGCTAAAATTCTATTGCAAAACGCGTTGATCACACATAACCAATTGCATCCACCTTACTGCATAAGTGTGCCCAGGGTGAAGATCACATCAATAAATTACAGTTATTGTTTATGCTTGGACGAAGCCTTGGGTTTACGTCACCTCTAGATTTAAAACTTGGTGTAGGTTCAGAACTAGGAGATTGGCAGTACAATTTTTAATGTTATGTACGGGTTATTATTAAACAAATTATATTGCGTCTAGATAAATAGTGCTAAAAGCACACCTTGCAAAAATAGCAATAAGCAATCAGCATAAAGGTTAAAAAAAAAGTCACTAAATTGAATCAAATATTCCAGGTAATTCTAAACATGATGATGGAAATGTCACGTTGAAGTAAGTGCTATTTTCAGAGTATAGAGGGGCTCAGCATATAATATTTAATATTTACAGTGTTTAGCAAACCTATTTTGCAAAA
Organism: Mixophyes fleayi; assembly: GCF_038048845.1. Taxonomy (NCBI): domain Eukaryota; kingdom Metazoa; phylum Chordata; class Amphibia; order Anura; family Limnodynastidae; genus Mixophyes; species Mixophyes fleayi. Next base: position 273,287,886 of record NC_134406.1, read on the forward strand.
CTATTTCTCTTTTGTCCCAATTCTTTCTTTATATTGCACGCTCCCACGAACAGAACCCTCTATCCTTCCCTGGATTGTCGTTGAAGGTAATGTACAACGCTATGTTATGCTATTTAAAAACATTGGCACGCTATAAATACTTTATAGTAATAATATGTAGTAACTGTATCGTTATTTTAACAGAGCGACTCTTCAATGCCACGGTTTAACAAGAGTGCCCGAACAAAGGCCTTGTTCAGATAATATAGTAAATAAAGGAATGTTTTTTCAAGCTGCAAATAATACAAGCTCGCAAGTCTCCTATGTACATGGGAGTTCCAATAACGTGCGCGGAGCAAGCTCACACCGAAATATTGCCTAGGGATTCATTATCCATTTCTCATATATTTCAGTTTAATTCCAACTGCACAATAAAACTTGTAAAATAAAGGTGTTTTATTAAGTACCTCATTGAATCATGCGCTAATAAAATATACTACACACCTTAAACAGATTGAGTTCATCGATTACATCAATGTCTCATAAACCAGAGTCATGTGAAACCGATTTGTCAACTGTAACCTGTAATATCCTACTGTATATCTTACGTTCATAATACATGTAACTGAACGCAGTGTTTCAGAATGACTCTGGGTTCTAGAATCCACAAAGGCTTCACTTTAAACAGCACACAACTATTTCTGAAGATCATTTTGACTCATATGGGGGGGGGGGACACTATTTATTTAGTTATTTAGCAAAAACTGCCAGATTTGGAAAACAGAAATCAATTGTCATCTACAATTTGTATCACCTTCCATTTGGCCTTTAACAATAAACATTCTATGTTCTAAGATTATACATGTTAATTTAGCTGCACTTGACTTATATTTGGCATTTTGTTTAAACTATGTATTAATTATATAGTTTTATTTCAATAGACACATTTTTTTTGGTATATACTTAAATTCCAAAATAAAAGCAAAATGTGTTCAAAGAAGGTTTCATGATGTGAAAGTATTAATTATATTGTTTTACTTTTTATAAATATTGATATTTTAAAAAACTTTTTATTTAACAATATAGAATTACAAACACACATAAAAAACAGCTAAAAATAAAATGTAATCACAAGAAAAAAATCATGTAAACAGTAATAGCAATGACATACTGGAATATGAAATAATACAAATTTTATGTGTTATGGTGGGGGGGGGAGGAGGAAGGGGGTGGTCACCATACGAAGAGCGTGGAGATAATTAGGTGAGTCTTGGGTGATGTTTTGGGAGGACTGGATGCAATGTCTGACAAATGGTAAAAGTAGATAGAGTGTCTTTCCAAGCATCATACTGAGGAGGAAGTGAGAGAAGACTATATATATATATATATATATATATATATATATATATATATATATATATATCTATAATATAAATGTCTAGTGGCATGTGTTAGTCTGTCTGTGTGGAAAAAATAAAACCAAGCTGCAGCGCCACCTGCTGGGAGGAGTTATACACTGACCTACTAAATTCTTAGTGTGTGTGGGAAAAAAAATTCAGAAAGGGCTCAAATTTGGTATAATAAGATGTTTTTAATGTGTTAATTTAATTTGTTAATCGTTAAAAGTGTTTATAAAGATTTAAAAAATATATATATATATTTCTTGAAGGAGAAGTGACAGTTGGGAGTGGTTGGTGGTTGCCGGGGGTGACAGTGGGGAGTGGTTGGTGGTTGCCGGGGGTGACAGTGGGGAGTGGTTGGTGGTTGAGGCCTGGGCTATGGCCCAAATGCATGACAAGAACCTTTTTAACACCTTAAGTAGCTTGATTTGATTAGAATGCATGAGTATCATGCACGGGTTAACTTGTATATATATATATATATATATATATATATATATATATATAAAACCAAGGTGCCCAAATCTGGTGAAAATTATCCTCTTCATCGTGTAAGTGATGAGTGATCTTTTCCATGCGGACTATAAATCAGATGTATACTTGTTTGTGCCGTGGCGCAACCTGGGGAAGAAAAAGATAGAGAGAGAGAGGGAGAGGGAGAGGGGGGGGGCAGGGGAGGTCTATAGAGAACACAGATATAGATACGGTACCAACAATATACTCCTGTTGCTTGTGGTTGAGTGGTGGGTTATAGCTCCTTTGGCTGTTGTGGGTCTATAGCTCTTTGCCCTGTTTACAGCCCTGATGCAATGTATATTGTGGTGGATTGGTACCTTCTGTATGGATTGTGTCTTTAGCTCTGTGGAGGTGTTTTAAGCTCTTGGTTATTAAGAGCTTACAATATAGGGCAGTGTTGTTGTGATATGTGTTAGTTGGTGCTGAGATGTCCTAGGCTATATTGTTGTGTTTTAGCAGACGGTTTAGTGAGGTGTACAACGGCTATGTGTTCTATGGGGTGGGTTTGTAGAGTGGGTGTGGGAATGAGTTTACTTTTGCTTATGAAGCTCTTACAAGAGCAATTTGGTGGTCGTCAGCTGGTCTTTCTCTTCCGTTGGTAGGCGCTGCAGATGGAATTGATTGTAGCGTGTACCGAGCGGTAGCGTGACTGGGGCCGAGCGGGTACTCCTGGTTCATCTAGTGCGCATGCGCCGGACTTCCGGTGTTGGTGGAGCGCACTGTGCGTTCCACTGCGGGCTGGATTGTTTCTTGCCTCTCTGCTTACAAGTTTGTTTCTGGAGAGTTGGGCGAGTGATGTTTCCAGGAGTAGAGATGAGTGTTCGGGGAGTCTTTGGCGGGGTGTGTAGGGATGGGCCAACGCGTTTCGTCCTTCGACTTCATCAGGGATGTAGGCTTTCAGAGAAGAGAGACAGGGGATCAATCTGTTTCCAATATTTGGCAAATGAGACAAAGGACAAAGATATGAGAAGCCAACTTTGCCATGTTGAAGTCAGCTAATTGGTTATGGTCATTTCAAATTAATATCTAACAATCTGATTGTCTATGTCTGAAGTTAGGCGAATAGCACGGTACGTCATGGAGGAGCGTAACTAACCACAACACGTGCTAACACTTATACATGCATTTACACGAACGCATACATATGTAATTAGCTCATATTAAAATTAGTTCCAACACATAGTTATTTGTAATGAAATGTAACAGAGTTTATGGTGAAATATTATAATGTTATATACATGTTAGTGAGATCTAAGGTTCAGGTCACAGGAAACATATCATGTCTGGTATCATTCTAATCCCCTATTTATCTGCAGACGTCCGGTTCATTTTCCGAAAGGTTCGCACCTTGCGTATGCTAGATATGGATTATAGGGAATAAATTATTAGAATGGTATTGTGTGTGTAATGCTAATAGACCAGTTTGAACTAGTTCTTGGCAGGAATATTAGTATGCAACTTCTGGAGAGCAGACCCCCAACCTTGGATGGCATCGTTTGAACTGGCCAATAACCTGCATTACACTGGACCTTCCTGAAGCCTGAACCTATGGAAACATGTCAAATCATCTGTATCGTTTTCACTGTATCACTGACTGTATATAAGTAGAGGCTGTACTTATTTTATTTGAATTGTTACTCTGCTACTTTTTGCTATTCAATCGAATTGTGCTTTGGAACCACATCACTGGAAGTGGACAATCGTTATTAGATAGCGACTAGACGTACATAACAGCCAATTGGTTATCCGCACCTTGCAGAGGATGTCAGAGGAGAAAGGACATTCGGTCTTTCGGGACTGGGCATGGGAGGAGAGCAGAGAGGTGAGCCCTGACCTTTTCCTAGAAGGAAGATATATTTGGGTAGGACCACCAGATATGTATAAACATACCTATTTGACGATTTCTATTTTTTTAAAGAGTTGGATCTGCATTTTTACCCTTTTTTCTTTGTGCGTGAGTGTAAGTAGCTTTTTGTACATTAAAGTAGTTACATTCATTTTATGATGTTTTCTCTGCAGGATAGATAGAACTTTTTGGGAAAAATTTGGGAATACTGTGTTCTTATCATCTATATAAGGACATTTCAGCAATTTATCTCTTGCATTGGTTGACAGTGGTCTGGTACAGTGCTGACTATTGAAATATATTATGGTAATTAGTTTGCTACCATAGATCATTTTGAAGAACCACGTTACTACTAACATGCCTGTCTCTCAAATCTATATAGGTATTGTTATTAATCTAATTTAACATCTCTTAACTTAGCAGTGCCTGATGTGGTCTTCAGGTATGACAGTGTTACATAAATAGCTTGGAGACAACAGGTCTTCTGGTCATAAACATAACTTGCGGTGAGAGTGATTGACAGAAGCTGACATGTCTGGTGCAAAGTTACAGACAACTAACAGACATCTGGGTTCACAACTCATCCAACCTTCTCCTATGGCATCTGGCTGCCCAACCAAGGTCCTCTCCTGCTAGCAGGGCCGGATTAACCATAGGGCTAACTGGGCTACAGCCCAGGGGCCTATGGCATCCAGGGGGCCCTTAAAAAGTGCTCAGCAGCAGTATTGATCGGTCGGGGGTGGGGGCGCCCCCGGTGCAATTAGTGCCGCTGGGCACTTTCCCTGCAGTCCTTCTCCGGAGCGCTGTAGTCTCCTTACTGAGGAGATCTCGTGAGTCTCCCTCTCACGAGATCTCAGTAAAGAGAGCACAGCGCGCCGGAGAAGGAGGGGGGGGGGGCCGCAAACAGCTCTGATCACGGGGGGGCCCTCACGGGGGAATGGAGGCCCCCTTAGCCCGGGGGCCTCCATTCCCTTAATCCGGCCCTGCCTGCTAGCAAGAAATAAGAAGGTTTAGCCCAGAAAACTTGAGGACTGATCACCTATTCTGATGAATCTCGGTTTCTAATTTCTTTGCATAAGAATTTGGATCTATCCTTCTGAGTGCCAACAACACTGGCTGGTAAGAGTGATGGATTTTCATTTTTATGGTGTAGAGTGTGATTTCATGGGACTTACTGAGCTCCTGTAAAACAAGTACAGCAATTTTTGAATGTCATACGATATCTGGAGATCTTTTGGTGACAAGGAGCATCTGTAAATGACAAGAGTGAGTCCTTCAGTGAATGTTTTCTTCAGCAAGATAATGCTCCATGGTACAAAGCTCCCTATGGAACCTCCCCAGTCACCAGATCTCCATCTAATCCAGTATCTGTGGGATGAGATAGAGCAAATGATGCTGTGTTAGGATCCACTACTAGATAATTTGAAATAACTATATTTGATTACTTCTATAACTCAACAAACTCTGGCTTTATGTCTTTAGCTCTCTGTTGGGCAAATAAAGAAGAAACTTCCTGTGGCTACTCATATAATACATAAAACACAAAATGGTAATGCAAAGAGCATAATTGAACATTGCTTTTTGTCATTCCTGCAAGCTAATATCTGCAACTGACAATATTGAGTATTGAGTCAATACAAAGACATAACACCTGGGGGTATATTTATTAAGCTGAGTGTTTGAAAAAGTGGAGATGTTGCCTATAGCAACCAATCAGAGTCTAGCTGTCATTTTGTAGAATGTACTAAATAAATGCTAACTACAATCTGATTGGTTGCTATAGGTATCATCACCGCTTTTTCAAACCCGCAGCTTAGTAAATATACGTCCTAATGGTTATATAACTGGATGAAAAGAATATTTTTCCAAATGATTTGTTTTTAAAACAATATTTCCACGAGAGAAATTGTCGTATTAAATCACCAGGTAAAAACGACTCTTCAATTAGCACATTTAAAGGCAACGCTTCAGATACACAAGCCAAGTTTTGGGGTTTTTTTTCTTTCACTAATTTAACAGCTGATAAAATATCCTGTTAAATTGTTGTAAATGTTCTCAGAATTCACACAGGTTAGAATATCACAGAAACAAACATTTGCTAATTGCTGCACTGTCTTCCTCTCGCCAGTTGAGTCAGAAATGACACTAATTTGGCAAAAGGATCCAAACCTATGTTTTTTTTCCAATCCAGCAGGGAAATTCAAAATTTCCTTTCACTTAATAGGTGGTTTTCGTGATTAAAAACTAATAAACTTGGGGAGGCCGGGATAATAATTGGAATAATATTTACTTCCTGGCTTTCAATGAGCACAATTGTTAAATGAGTTTGGGACAGCTGGGGCTGTACTTAGGTGGCTTAGATGGGGCTTGGAACGCTTTGGCAGTAGCGCCGTTTGACAGACAGCCACATTGAAAAGGAGTCTGGTGTTTTTATGTCTGGAAATAGGAAATGTGTTAATCTGTGAGCTCTTTTGCAACCCGAACGAACGTAAAGCCCTGTGCTTCATCACAATTTCAGTCCATGTTCACATGTGTCAAATTTAATCAAATTCTGCTTGTTTAACAGAGATGAACACAGTATATAATGGCCTAGTCTGGTCTAAAGGAGAATAGGACAAAAAGTGTTCCTGTATATGTACATTATGGGGTCCAGTCAACAAGCCACGGACTTCTGTAGTAACATTGTGCGATATGTTTACGCGCATTACTCGCAAATCTGGTAACGACAACTTTGCTCATTTTTTGGTTGCATCTCTGTGGGGTGCAATAATAAAATGAGTGCAGATCATTACCAAAACGCCACTCGGATACACACCGCGGGATGTTACTGCGGCAACTCGCTGCTAACTGATTCAGCCCCTATGCACATTATATATTATTCCAAAGGTACACCCTGTACTTGAGCCTCATTGGAAGGGTTGTCTTACTACAAATATACATGAACTAACCAGTAAAGATGAAAGTGTGCCTGGTAATTTATACTCTATGAGGGACAATAAAGCACGGTGTATGGACATGCGTTGTACTTTGCACACACAACTTCCTTGATTATATAAGTCATAGGCAAACCAAGGCGGGTTTCCTAGTGCCTGGAAACCCCCCTCCAAGCCTGGGGCACTGTATAATTTAGGTGGCTGGACCCTGCCCCCGCTTCACACGGCTCTGCTTGAAAAGGGAGAGCTACATTGACCTAACAGTAGTGCACGCAGCATTGCCCATGTATATTATAGGGATAGGAAGAGTTGGAGAGCAGCCAAGCACTGTCTAATATTATAGCCACGCCCCCATGCATGCTGGTCACGCCCACTGGCAGCGTGGTGTGGAAACCCTCCTCTACAAATCCTGCATCTGCCCCTGTAAGTGAACACAATTGTACGTGTTATTAGGATGTTATTGTTAATGATTATTCGCCACCATATTACACAGTACTTTCCAGAAAATATTGAAACATTCACATCAGCAGGTGCTATGGTACCTCAACATTGCGGATCTCTCCTCGCACCTCATAGAAATCCGCAACGTTTCCCTTACGACTGTTCCGGAGGCACTCCATGGTAAACTGAATATGCCCTTTAATCCCCTAGCACAGAAACACACACAAACATTAGGGTCCATTTTGTCAGAAGACACTTAAGCTACCGGTATGTTTTTGGAGTGTGGGAGGAAACGGAGCACCTGAGGATAATCACAAAATAATCGCCAAGCTCTTCTGAGCATGGAAATGCTAAGTATGTGTACATGATATAAGTTGTGATGGAGTTATAGGGCCAATAAATAATGGTATTTCTTTATATTTTTATATTTAATTTCTTTTTTTTACCTTTTCAACTTTATTTCACTTTTATTTTATGTTCTTATTATTTTTTAATCAGGAAGACAGCACTGGAATATAAGGCTATCATTGATTTTTAGTACCTCATTGACGTGTCATTCACAAATGTGCTCTATTTTTACTGTGTCTCAGTGTAAGCTAAGGTTCCTACTACACATTGGTACCCAGTCGCTCTATTCCCTGGTTTCTAATAAGAGGTCTAGAAAGCCCAATTTACCACTCATCTCAGGGGCAAACGCAGGATTTGTAGAGGGGGGTTTCCACACCACACTGCCAGTGGGCGTGACCAGCATCCATGGGGGCGTGGCTATAATTTTAGACAGTGCTTGGCTTCTCTCCAACTCTTCTTATCCACATAATATACATGGGCAATGCTGTGTGCACTACTGTTAGGTGCACACAGCTCTCCCTTTTCAAGCAGAGCGGTGTGAAGCAGGGGCAGGGTCCAGCCACCTCAATTATACAGCGCCCCAGGCTTGGAGGGGGGTTTCCAGGCACTAGGATACCCCCCCCCCCCCCCCCGCCCCTGGTTTGCCTATGCATCTACAACCGATGGCAAACACCCAATACTGGGCCTAGGGCTACTCATTTTCCCTGGGTATGAGAATAAGTCACCCCCATCAGGCTGGACAAGTATCCTGAGTAAGACAGATGGGAGACTACGGAGCTGTTGCCAGACTGAGTTTAGTGGTAGAAGAGTGAAATTGGACCCCAGGGCATGTAGGTTATAAAGTGTCCCAAACTGACATCTACATGGACAAGGGTCCAATCCCAGCAGGAGTACAACCTGGCCGGTAATGGTACTCGGTTGTCTGTATATAGTGTATATTTCCCTAGTGTTAGCATTGAAGTAACATGGGCAGAGTTATTGCATCCTCCTCACTTTGCACATTTCTGAAAAGCACCAATTCAACTAAACAATTGTCCCCACCCGTATATATGTGTATATAACTATGTATTGGAATTTTTATGCAATACAGAAAGAAAAACAAAAGCAAAACAAAACATATGTCCAATGTACAGTTCAAACCACACTTGATAAATAGTCATGTAAAGATAATCATATCAATCAATATAGAATAGGCCACTAACCCCAGATCAGTGATGTCATTGCATTATCTGATCTATACATTTCTACCTCACTTGTCCTCATCTCTCTAGGGGGAGGCGGCAAACTGCAGGAAACGTAACAAAGTCAGTGTTTCTGATCAGCGACAACTAAGAATCAATACTCGGTTATATGGGAGGGGAAGGAGAGGGGGAAAAAGACTTCACAACCAGGAGCAAAGTCAGCAGCTAAGGACTGTATATTCTGACTTCACCCATCTGGAAGTATTTAGGAATAGCATCTTGAGATTGATACGTGAACCTCTCATGCCCCACAGCCTCATTAACCAGGGCCACACAGCTCCCAAAGTCAGGTCCCCCCCCCCCGAGCCATCCATGTTCTGGCAATAATGACCTTAGCTCAAGGCAGGGGAGACTGAGAACATATCTGGTCGTGTTCCTATCCAAAAGTAATTCAACTCTCAAACCAAACACATGTTTTGGGAAACAATAGTGGAACCTCAATGCCCGAATCTCGTATGCCCAACACCACCGGTGGCTTAAAATTCTCGACTACAGGACAGCTCCACAGCAGGTGCCAGAGGGTAGCGGGGTCACCTTTACATTTCGGGGCAATTAGCATCTGATCTGGCACCCATGAAGATACTTTTTTTTTTATTTAAAAGCTTTTAAATTAAACATAAGAATACCAGTTTTGAAACACAGAGTGCAGTTCTCAGGATGCGGAGTCCAAGTTGTCAGCTGCCGACTTCTGGGAAATAGCAGACAGGGAAATCTAAGTAATCTCAGCTTTACCTTCAATCTTCAAAGAAACTGACAGCAAACCACATTACAACGCGTTTCGCTACTAAGGATTTCATCAGAGGTGAGGCCGTTCTTTTGCTCAGCCCTGAACAAATGACCCATTTGCCCATTTATCAAACTGACCTATTCGTAAGAATATTTTTTATCTACATTGAAGTATTTATCCATATGCAAATGTTGCAAAATGTGTCAGTTTTACACATATCCCTTTTAAAAAGCCATTTATCAAGCTCACCAAAACAGGTAACAGTTGTGCTGAAAAATGTGTTTCTGTTACTTTATTTATTTCAGTTTCCCTCCACTTTACTCAGTAACATTACTAGAGATCAGCGATGTTGTGGCCAAAAAAATCGAACTTCGAGGCGGAACAGGTCATTTTGCAGAGGTGTTAAAGATCCAGCGCAATTGAACTGAATGACTATACTGCACCTTATTTATAAATTCACGGACGGTCAAGTTGCTTTGCAGTGTGATGCTGTTGGAGTTGGAATAAAAACATTTAAGGCCAAATTCCGTTGGCGAAACGTGTGTATGTCGCCGCTCCTAATGCCAAATCAGGTGAATATTACGCCAGAGAGCTTTGAAAATCTCGGCTCATTTCTAGCTAGTCCCACAATTATTAATAATTGTTATCACAAGTCTATAACATTCCCCTATTAGACAGGTGTTTAGCCTGATTTACCAACGTTTGAGCCCATGTTGAACAATCTTTCTTTCTGTCATCCAAGGCATCGTAGGAGGGATCTTTGTGTTGCTGGCAGCGATGTCTGAAATGTGGGGGTCGGAGGGAAACACAAGCAGGGGAGGGGGTCCTACAATAAATACATATAAAGCTCAGTTACCTATAAGTTGGAAAAAAAAATTATCCTTCATAACCTTAAAATATCTGTACCGTGACATGCTGAAAATCTGGGCAAGAGATCCTGCAATGAATTTATAAACTGTGCTAATATTTATGTATAATTTACGGAGCAGAGCTTCACAAACAGCCCATAAATCTATAGTACACTGACATATTATGACCAATGAATATAACTCAATACAGACACATATTTCCTTCAACTATCACTCTCAGCTCAGCATCACAGTATTGTTTTTCCTGGAGAACTTGTGGAGTGACACTAAATGGATGGATTTTTCTTTAATTATACAACATGAAGTATTCAACCAATTTACATTGAAAAGTCCCTCCTCATTACCTTAATAATAATTTATTGTGCGATGCAAAATGCTCTAGGGTAAATTAACAAATGTGTTCTATGGTATAAAAATAGGATATGATTAAAAGTCGTCTTAAATTGTCTCACAGTGAGATCTATGGGCAGACAATCACAAGACAATTTAAATGAGGGGCAGGCTCACAAAATATGTTGCAATTGTATTTCGCCATCAGCAGCAGCAGCTATTTATATCGCGCCACTAATTCCGCAGCGCTGTACAGAGAACTTACTCACATCAGTCCCCATTGGAGCTTACAGTCTAAATTCCCTAATATACACACACACACACACACACACACAGAGACAGACAGAGAGACTAGGGCCAATTGGATAGCAGCCAATTAACCTACTAGTATGAGGGTGGATCCAATGACCATCAGCGTTTCTAGCCTTCTACTCCCGCGATCAGAACAACACGCGATAAGACGGCGGCATCATTTTGCATTCACAGTCAGTGTTGCAGATATTTTCCTGCCTACGATGAGAGAATTTAAAAAATGTGGGCATCTAGCAGAACTGGACGCATTCAGGTATACAATGTGCGAGGAACGCATCTGCATGAAGACACATTTAAAGTGCATTGTGACGGGATGGGGGCTTACTCCACCACCCGGTCTGTTGGGGCAGAAGGTTGAAGGGATGTTACACACATTATCCAGGTTTCTTTTTCACCGTCATTAACTGACTGTTACCGACCACTCCTACTGGTGTCACCTGTCACCAGACACTCGCTGACTGCGCAATAGTTGTAGGAGAATCTCACTGCCACCACCAGGCTCCTTCACCGGTTCCTACAATCACTTAGTTCTGGGTAACTGGTATAGCTGCTGCAGCGCCTCTTTGATGTGGGTTAGCTGGTACCTCCCGACCGCTTACTATGGATCATGACGTTGGGTTCAACACAGGACAGACGGGGAATGGATTGGAGTATAAACTCTTATCTATTGGTCACAGGATACAGCAGGTAATACTCTCAGGCAGAATTTTCAAGCAGTGATGTTCTCAAGGGTCCTGACAAGGCCCTTTGCACACTAGTTTGTGGTACTAGTGATCATCCAGAAGTTCAGATTGTATATTACAGTTGAAATACAAAATACAGTTCTTATATACTGTTTCTGACAAACATGTTGGCAGGTAGTAAACCAGCCACCTTCCTAGCTGGTACCACAAAGTCTGAGATATTCAATGCTTAGCATCGGGATGTAATATGTTCTCTAAACTTGGATTTAAAACAATTTAAATTTAACAAAATTCAATCAATCTGTGATTTCCTAAATGACTTGCTGGTACAATATTCAGAAAGGATTCCTATCTATGGAAGACACAGGATGAAAGAGTAACGACTCCCTTCTGTGCATTTAAGCCAAAGAGATGTGTTAGTCAATCAGATGAAAAGACTTAATTAGCATGAGACTTCCTTTAGAAAAGTTACAAAAACAAATTTCCACCAACATGGCGTATTGCCTCGTAAATCAATACATAAACAATACAAAAACAAATACACTTCCAGCGCCAGGACAACCCTTTCTGGTTCTGCGTGCCAGTTACGCACCTGTGCTACAGCGCCTGTACATTACATGCACTCATTCATTACATTTAAAAATATATTCTGTGCACCTGAATGCTGCTGTGCCAGCGTTACTCTTCTGGTGCCACAGCGCACATTTAAAATACATTTATTTTTATTATATACATTTTTAAATAACTATTTTACACATGCAGCACCTAGCGCCGCTGAATAGACCCCTCCAGCGCAGGGTATTAGCCCTCCCAGCGCCGTAGCACATTTAAAGGTGGCGGCCGCACATGTGTCTCGGATAGAGCACTGGACCCATCATAAGGGTCTTTGTTCCTGGGATTGTGCACTCACAAGAGATTGCGTAAACACCTCCGTTCTGTACTTGACCTCTGCTTGCCGCCTCTTCCCTCCCACATACCGCCTCTGTCCTCCCCCTTCCTGCCTCTCTAAGCAAAAGTCGTAGCGCAAGTTGTGGATGAATCTGCATAAGGATGAATGAATAGACATCTTTAGTTCATATGCGCAGTCTGGAAAAGCATAATTTATGCAAATAAACACTTATGTCTACATGAGCCCCATTCACAGAAGAGAGCAACAAAACCATTGGAAAAGTACTAAAAACACTTTAATTTACCTATAAGTAATATTTCAGCCCTGGAGCTTTCTGAAACCATACCCAACTACAAACCGGTATATACTGTATAACTGGGTTAAAACAATCAGGAGAAAACAACTGCTATATGATTTCCTTGTCCAATTACTTAATCAACAGTAAAATAATACAATGTAATGACGGAATAATACATAGTTACAAGTACAGTGTTAAAGTGTATAATAACTACGCAGCGCAATAGTAAAGCAAAACAGTATAATAAAATAACATTTGATCATCATCTATTTTCAATATGAAAAGAGACTCCCAGTATCAGGTCATGGTAATAATGTAACAAGCCGTTTCAGAGGCGTAAAGAAGAACTGGACACCAACGTTCTATCCAGTCCCCGTCCTGCTTGAATGATTGTCAGAGCAACCCGGAAACACGGAATCATCTCTACTCCAATCCCTGGCCCACTTCCAGGAACATTTTTGGATCCTGCGAGAGACAAGAATAAATTTCAGCCCCAGTCCTCTAAATATTGCACATTTCGCCAGCAGAATCTGGCTTTAAGTGCTCCCATGACCGCCCCAGTCATTCAACACAGTAAAATGTCGTCACTCCACTGAGAATATATAGGTTATAAGCAACAGAGGGACTCAATGATGGTATCACTCTAACTTTGTACCTCTGCAAAACAGCTTTTTCTACCGCGCAACCTAATTTGCGCAAATTATTTTCAATAGTTTTACTAATTTCTACTTTAGTACTTTAGTAGTAGTCTTGGATATCCATTCAAAATGGGTCAGAAAGTTTTGGTTTGAACATCCTAAGCGAAGCTTTTAAAGGCAGCTACCTACAGCTTATATTAAGCAATGTGTACATATTAGCAGAGATTAACACAATACTGACCATAAAAGGCAGCTGAGTTTTCCTTTTTTTTAATATGTTTTTCTATAACTCAGAATTAAATTAAGTTTGTAAAACTACGTCGGTAGTTATTCAAAATCTAAACAAAATTGTAAAGGTTAATAATACATTTAATACTTTACTAGTTCAAACCTCATAAAAAGATTTAAGGACATGTTACCTGGGATGTTTTCAAAGAAGTTGAAAGAAGTTGGAAGTGAACCTTCCCAGCGTAAAACAACAGTTATCGTACACCGTAACCTCTTTACAGTTTGTTTTGGCAAAGTGCAATATTTGGCATTCTTAGGTGCCCTCCCTCAACCTGCAGGCACGGGGCTGACACTTGAATCTGAGCCCTGTCTTCCTCTGTGGTCAACCACATTGCCCCATAGAGGTCTCGGAGGAAACATTACATTTCCTACAACTGTCTTTGAACTGTTGGTTCTGCAACTTCCTTTTCATCTGGAACTGCTCCTGCAAACATGCTCTTTAACACGTGAACTCACATTGACCATAATCAAGCTTTGTTTCCGACTAAGCAATTCCTCCCATCTCAGAGAACACTTACAAAGGCAAACGCCAAACCTGAAACAGCTCAATGCATGTAAGTGTTTTACACAGGTCATGGAAGAACTATTCCAGGTAGCCGTGGCTACCAGCAGGGATGGAATAAAGGATATCCCTAACCGATCTGCCCTAAGCATGAATATCACGCCAAGGAATCAGGATTGCATATGATGGAAATGTAGCAATGTTTATAAAATTAAACAATGTAATTTACTATTAGCAATGAGAAAATTGATGCGTCTGAATATGAAATTCACTCAAATTCGAATCAACACAAATTCATTTGTGAAATCACCAATATTAGCACCAAATTTGGAGAATAAAAAGATACCCCGTAGCTGAAACAGACCAATCAGCATGCAACCGCCAGCATAAAGAAGTATGTAACCAGTTTGGCAACAATTTTTGGTGTCAAAATCAGGTCATTAAAAGAAATAAAAAAAATCTGGAAGTAGCGATTAAGGAAATCGCAATGAAATTAATGGCAAAGTATTGAACACGGCAGAGATTAACAGTGTTTTGTATTTACATCCAAAATCAGGTGCGATTTTCCAGAATCTAAGAGAGGAATCTGCTGATTAGAATATATATTTCCCAAAATTCACCCAGTTTGACTTGGGAACTTCTTTCCCACTGGATGGAATTACTATAAATGTTTGTAAATATATGAGTAAAAAGGGCGGTGTGCGCCCCCTCCCCAAAAATTCTTAACCCCTATAACACCTGGGAGTAAATGTATCAAGCTGAAAGTTTTCCGATTTAAAAAACAAATACAAATATAGAGTAATTAAAATTGATACGATGATATCAATAGGTTGCAGCCTAATAAAAATATAATAATTGGGTAGCTCCTGCTTATAAGCAATATCATTAGATAACAGGATTCCAACTAATTATAATCCAGCTGGTTTCTCAGATGTTTTATAAAATCTGTGAAAGTCTTTTCATATAGAAGGAATTAAAGTGCTCTATGTTGATGATTATCCAAAGCAGACTTCAGAGGTTGCAATTGCTAAAAAGCTCAATAGGGGGATATTATCTGAATATACATCTGTATAGAGAGTGTTTACATAGGTGCAATATGCTGCTCAGTAATTAGTTGTTGTTTATTAATTATATAGCCACAAACCATTGCATTCTCCTTCTTGAATACAACCAACTTTACATAAATGTCATATTAGTGCAGAGTATACCCCCTGCCAGGGCCCTCTTCAGAATATCTTGGGCCCCCTGGGCACAGCAGTGCACCGGGGCCCCTATATATACATATATATATATATATATATAAAAAATAAAAATGATTATATATATATATGGGCCCTGCAACCCAGGGGGGCCCGTCGGAAGCAGCAAAAAAAAAAAAAACCTGGAAAAAAAAGAAGACAATACTTACCTTGCGGTCAGCTAGCGATCCGGCTTCCTCCCTGGTCTCCTCCTCCGTCGCGCTCCGCAATGGATGTCGGACGGGCGTGATGATGTCACGCCCGACATGCACTGCGATCGCTGTACGGAGGAGGAGACCATGGAGGGAACCGGATCGCCAGCTGACCGCAAGGTAAGTATTTTCTTTTTTTTCTCCAAGGTCTGTTTTTTTTTTGCTGCCTCCGACGGGCCCCCCTGGGTTGCAGGGCCCCCGGGCACCTGCCCATTGTGCCCAATGGGAAAGACGACCCTGCCCCCTGCTGTAATCATCAGTATTTTAAACCAATTAGGCACGGTAAACGATGTATCCAGCAGCCGATCCTGCACCGTCGATGAGCTGTCCCTGCAGGTCCCTTGTAGCAGGGGGTTGCAACAACCCACCGATAAACAGTCCACTCTATGGCCACTCTGATTTGAGTAGCAGGCTCTATATTACTAGCACTTCTGTCACTAATAAACAAAATATAAATATATTCTATCACAAGCATTACCAGTGGTAGAAGTAGGCTATTATATGGTGCAACTTTTCCTACTACTTTCTTTGTAAAACTATAACACTGATTATTACTTCATTACAACTCACTGACGTGTTTCACTGCTGAAAGCGATTTATCTTCATAGGCATTAATGGTTGGGATGAACACAACAGCAGCTAAAAGCATGGATATTTCAAATTATATCTAGTAATAAAAAACTTCTAACACACAATATTGGCAGCTGTAATAAAGGGTAGTACCCATATCTGCATACTTTTTTTATTATTATTATTATTATTATTATTATAATTATTATTATAAGCCAATAAGACAGCCATGAATGATAAAGAGAGCAGCATTTTAGGAGAAAAACCAACAAGTATTTGATTGACAGAAGTGTTACTACAGTAAAAGGAGTCAGAACTTTGATGTAACCTTCATATTCTTGCACAGAATTCTCCATTTCTTTGCACACCTAGGTGATTTTTAATGTAGCAGTCAATGAATGGCACAAAATTAGCCGCAGCTAGTATTTATTAGGCAAGAAAATAAATAACAAAGCAACAAAATAACTCCTAACCAGTCCTGCTCTTACTAACAACTAGTCCCTTTCTATTTGTGGGCTACAAGCTCAAATATTACAGGCAGGTTAGTCTCACATGCAATAAGCCAGGTGTCTCTCTCTGCATAAGCTTCCTGCTTCTTTCCCCAGGTAGGGAGACCTATAGAGCAGACTGTATTTTGGCCTTGCAGGTGCAGCTGCTGATTAGCCTGCTGCCTGGCTCGGAAGCCAGAACACTCTAAGCAGCACTTAGGAATGGAGGACCGCCCTCTCTCTTCCATTCATTCCATGGAACCCTTAAACTGGCTCTTACTTGCTACACCTTTCCAATGCACTAAACAATTTTCCTGAAGTTTAAAAGCTAACAATATAAATCTTTGATATACATACAGACCATATACAACTTGTCCAGTGTTCCTGTCATATACCCTCTTCTCCTTTTTCGACCTAGGGGTGGAAACTTGTTTTTCCTAAATGATAAACTCTGTAATTTGCTAGCTGGCTTTAGCCCGATGTTCTACTGTGAATTTTACATATTGTAAAGCAGGAGATTTGTGAAAACATTTTCCTATACCTTATGAGAATTTGTTCGACTTCAGACAATAGGGTTTCTGCTGTACTTATTTCAGGAATTAAGGGTATTAAGATTACTGGAGGGGAAGGTTCGGCTAACAGGGATAACATGTCCTCCAGGGTTTTATTAAATTTGCATGATTTATTTGTTCAGGTTTTGTTCTCCCTGGCTGGTACACTTTATAATTGACTTAGACCACCTTCTCTACTTTCTTAAATGATCCCTTCCATTAAGCCAAGCATTTGCTTTCCACTGTGGAATCTAAAACAAGCATTTAATCTCCAGGGGCAAAGGTACACACTTGGGCATTATGATTGTATACCATCTGTTGAGCTTGTTTGGCCTGCTCCATGTGCTCTCTCACTATCAGCACTACTGCAGTTATCCTCTCTCACTATCGGCACTACTGCAGTTATCCTCTCTCACTATCGGCACTACTGCAGTTATCCTCTCTCACTATCAGCACTACTGCAGTTATCTTCTCTCACTATCAGCACTACTGCAGTTATCCTCTCTCACTATAGACACTACTGCAGTTATCCTCTCTCACTATCGGCACTACTGCAGCTATCCTCTCCTGCATTGGAGAGACATGCCTAATAACACTTTGTAATGAATGGGTTGTCCCTCCCATGTTTCTTTTGCTATACTCAGCAGCCCCTAGGGTGTCCCACATAAGAGAAATTAAACACCGAGAATCCGGTAGATGATTGTGGAACTTCCCTAATAACAATCAATAAATATGGCAGCAGGTGATCCCAGTTTTTTGTCTACAACCTTTTTTTAACATACTTTTCAAGGTTTTGTTAAATCTTTCAACTGAGGGTGGTAAACTGAGGATCTTAGATGAGTGATCTTGAACAACCTGCATAATTCCTTCATAATTTATGACATAGTTGCACTACCCTGTTAGTATTTCCACTCTGCTAACGACATGGAGTAGTTAACTAGCTGGGAGGTTGGCATCTTAGTCCTTCCCTAAAGTATTGTGTAGGTAATATGTAATGTTCTCCATGCAAACGATATGCCAGATGAAGGTGTTAGGGTTCTGAGTATGAATACCACGCAGAGTAGTTGTGAATGAAAAGCGTGTGTTAATTTTGAACACAGGTCACACAGGTATAAACTAGATGCAAAGAGAAAAGGATTCTTGGCGATGCTAGTTGAGGTCTGCACTCTCTAAAATACAAAAATTAGAAAAAATAAATAATTGCAATGGTCACCTACATCACCAAAACAATCCAATGTGTACTGCGGATATATCTAAAAAATATATAAATTTAATTTACTTCATATTATATAATTACTAAAACATAGTAATAAAAAAACTCACAATTGCTGTAGATCTACAAGTACAACTGTACAGCGTATAAATAAAACACTTAACACCTGGACTTCAAAAAGAACCACAAAAAAAATTATATATAAAAGATCCTGATGAAAACAACCTAGCTGAAATGATCGTCCGGCAGGGATTTATCTTTCCATTTTTTCTATTAAATTTAGTGTTTTTCTTTTTGCTGCTGCTGGTCTGTTCGTTTGTTCAGCAACCATGGATCCTGTTTTTTGAATTATGGACTATGCACAGCTTTTTAAGTGTTGCTTTACTTATTGTGAATTTAGTGCATCCTTATGTATATATAGGTGCACCTATTAGATCAACAGTTACTTTGATAAGTATGAATGGTTCTCAAATCCAGATAATAATGGTGATAATAATGCTGGTTTGATTCTCCTAAAAGAGTAGAAGCATCAGGACAATTGATAGTGCTGGATCCTTAGAATAATTAAATTGAGTAAATAATACCCTAGATTATGAGAGCTGAGTCTGTGGCCAAATTGATGTGTATAGAATGGGGGAACGTTCGTGGTGTACAAAGAGAAAGCGTCTCCTACCAGATTCCCGGAGATAGTGCAGAGTTAGATTACACCATTTCAATTATATTGTACCACCACACTGGCTCTCCGGAGCCGTCCAGTGTGTGTAATTTAAAAGGGTTCCCCCTAATACACCTGTTCCGATAATAGGTTCCCAGTACTTCTCAGGCTCTGTATACGTGGCAGCGTGTCTCTTCTGCAGCTGGCTGCAAACCCAGGATCAAGTCCACAGGACAGTCCTCACTTCTCCCTTAGTAAAGAGGTAATCACAGCAAAAAATACTGTTATGGAAATATGATGCGTTTCATTGCCATCAATTTCCTCAGAGATGCTGTCAATAGAAAAACAGCTAGCACAAGTCCTTAGAAATAACAAGAACAAATGAAGAACTACAGGTGCAGGATACCAGGAATACCAGGTTTAGCTGAGAAACAGGAGTTACTGGAGACAAGGCAAAATAGGATAGCTGCAGGTACAGGATACCGGAATCTCCAGGATTAGCTGAGAATCTCAAGATACTGGAAAGCAGTCACAATAGGATAGCTGCAGGTACAGTATGCCAGAATCTCCAGGTTTAGCTGAGAATCTCAAGTTACTGGAGAGCAGTAACAATAGGATAGCTGCATGTACAGGATACCGAAATCACATGGTTTAGCTGTGGTAGCAGGAGACACTGGATGAATCAGACTGAAGGAAAGTAAGGTAAGCCAAGGTCAGAAGTTGGGGGGTCCACAACAGTATCAGGGGATAAACAGAAGGGAAGTCAAACAAAGCCAAAGTCAGGGTCATTTGAAAAGGTGCAATAATATGAGAGAAACAGGAGGCAAGTACCAGATCACAGGCGTTCTTAGAAAGACCAGGAGCAGGAAACAATTGGACTCTGGCATCACTGTTCCATAACATCCTTTGTATGAACTGGTGGCAACAATTGAACTGTATACCCATATTAATAGAGGTCCAACTAGATCAATGGCTATTCATTCAGAGTTGATTCTAATAATAGTATGGGGCCAAAGAACTCCTAAAATGCATCACAGGAGCACTGTAATGGCATGGGGAGGACACACAATATTCAGACAAGTCTTTATGGACCCCTGGTCAGAAAAAACACTGTAAAATTATCTCAGATGTTTTCCTTGCCCGTAAATATCCTGCCATTATGTGGCTATGGGCCAGGTCTAACACAGTTCTCACAGGATTTACTAGTTGTTCCACAATGTCTTTCCTTTTTTTGTCACCTTATACAAAAAGTCATGACATATTGCCATGTGATGGTACAAAGGCCTACTAATAGGTTCTACTGACTTCCACTTAACCACTTTTACATCTTATCTGGCTTTGACCACCATGGGGTCTGTCAACTGCTCTAAAGCAAGAAAGTATTCCCCTAACCTCAAAAAAAAGTGGTGCCTCTGGCTTTTCAGAGGACACGTTCACCGCTACTGAGTACACCTGTACAATGTACAACTAATCACACAGTAGCAACAATGGTACCACAAGGGGTCTCGTTGTTCAATTTGGCTGTAGCATAATCCCAGGTGGACACATGTACACAAGTTATCCCAATACTTTTCCCTTGAAATTTTGTTTTTTTCAAAGGGTAACCAGGCTGCTTGAATCTAACAAAAGCACTGAACATTTGCCCTCCACATCTGTACTGCAGTACAGGCTAGCCAGGTAAAGAAACAAACCCTGATTTACATAACCAGAATCACATCGCATGGTTTCAACAGTCGCCAGACAATTGGCAGCAACATGTCCTAACACAACATATCTGAATAATTTTTTTTCAACATTTGCCAAGTTTTTTTACAAGCCAGAGATCTACCTGGCGTCGCTGGCCAATCTCCTGGCCTCTCCGGCTCTTACTAACCAATAGTTCATCTCTATTTGTGGGGGGACTTAATATTCAGCCCACAAGCACAAATGTAACAGGCAAATTTGTCTCACTTGCAGTAAGCTAAGTGCTTCTCTCTGCATTAGTTTCCCTCTTCTTTCCCCAGGCCATGACCAACACAGCACACTGGCACATCTTTCTATTTAGGCCATTCAGGTGCAGCTGCTAATTAGCCTGCTGTCTACCCGAACTGGCTTTGAGATATGGAGGACCGACCTCTCTCCTCCATTCACTCCAGGGAACCCTTGAACCTTTTGCAAAGCTTTCTCGCCAACACACTAACCATTTCCCCATGAGTTTATATATATAGTGGTTGCCTGTAATTAGGCACCCTGAGGTCAGTGTTCAAGCAACACATTTTTTTTGGGGGGGGGTGGGGCACATCATGTAGTAATCTAATTTTAAAAACACCACTTTTGTTTATGCAACGCTCTAAATTACCAGTGTTTATCTCATTGAATGACCTAATAATGTATAAAAATGACAACAGGTGATGCTTAAAGTGTCCTCAACTTATATACAAATATTTAAGGAATGAGAAGGACGCAAAATTTCTATTGCCGCCTCTTTCTGCAGCATGGTCGGTCAAAACCATGTGATTTCCCAAAAATAAAGAGCATTAAATAGTGCAATAATCTGCTGTGATAGAATGGCCAATTAGCTCTTTGATGTCTACAAATAGATTGTAGAACAGATAATACAACAATAATGTATTGGTGCAATGATTAAATACATGGAAATGTGTGGGATTTTGCCACTGTTCAATGGATAATAAAAAGACCGTGCGCATCAACAGCGCAGAAAGAAACCCCCCTCTCTGTCTCTCTGCAGTGTACAGGAGGCAAATTTAAAATGTGATGACAGATTTATAGTTGGGGTAGGGCATGTCCTAGATCAACTGTAAATTTCAGTGTACAAATAAGCTATCAAGTATTTGTGTGCTACATGAAATAACAGCCAGTATTTAACTTATGTGCAAAATAATAAACTAATTTGCACCCCTTGCATTGTAACATGGTTTGTCCCGGAACAGATAAATCAAAATATTATATGTGAAATCATCAGTGACATCATTAATATATTTGTTTGTGTTATCATTCTAAGATGTCATCAGTGTTACAAGATATGTTTTTCAGCTGATATCTTTCTTCATATTTGCTAACAAATCAGATCAATGTTACTGAGGATGGAGAATAAAACCGTTCTCATTCTCATTGGTTACTCGGATAGAGAGTCTGGTCTGAGTGTTCTCTTTTCATCATGGATGTACTGGAGATTAGAGTCCGCCATAGGCCTGATAAACCAGTATCAGGCCTGTCTGAAATCGCCAGTAAAGTGGTATCACCTATCTGCCCAGCAGTGAGATGCAGAATAGCCTCCTATTAGGAGAGGACTGGGCTAGATATTATATTTTAAACAAGTCTAGTGGATTTTTTTTTTTGTAATTAGAGGCTAATACTTAATTTAAGAGTGGATTTGTGTTTTTAAAAAAAAAATGGTAAGGATATCCTTATGTCTATCCCAGTCATGTTTAAATTAGTGATGCTCAGGCTCAGTTTTCTGAAAACCGAGCCCACCCGAACTTAGGGGATCCGAGTAGGCTCGCGGGCCAGCTCGGTATCTCTGAGCGTCCTCGGGGCAAAACGTCATCGTTGTGTTGTCGGATCTCGCGGGTTTTGGAATCCATACGTACCTCCCTCAGGGGCTGGCTGGCAGACTTTAGCCCGGGGGGCAAGCACATAGCACTGGCCCATAAGCAGCGGCCCAACCTTAAAGGGTGGTCTTCGGTACAATATTTATTTATCAATATAAAAGAGGCTATTATAGTGTTGCTTAACTCAGCTATACTTTATTATGATTGATAAATCTTAAATAATGGAAACAAAAAGTGCAACATTAAACAAACCTCACTTTATATTGCCTTTCATTTTATATGTTCCTTCTCCTTACAGCATTTTGGTTTTTTACATACCTCCCTGATTATAATGGGGTGTAAATCCTATTATAGCAATAGACTACATAATGTTCTATTACAGTACTAAACACAGGGGCTGATTTATCAAAATGCAAAAAGCCCTTTTGCTTTAAAAATCTGATGTTTTTGCCAGGGAAAGGACTTGTTTTTTGCTTAGCACTATATACTAATAGTGTTATTATTTGTTTTAGGGTTAACCTAAAAAAAATAATATGAGCGGTGCTACTGGTAGGAGGAGCAGAGCACTAGGTGTCAATTTGACACCCTGGCCCTGAGCTGTATTAAGGCTCTGAGGGGCCCGGGGTACTTTGGACACGGGGGGAACCCTATGATGTAACATGGTTATCATTTTAGACAAATACACAGGCAATACTGTGTGCATTACTGTTAGGTGCACGCAGCTCTGCCTTCACAGTACAGTGTGAAGTAAGACATACCTCTCAACTTTCCTTCCAGTCAGACCAAATCCTGACTAATTGAGAGAGTCACCCAAATTCGGGACTGTCCCACCAGATGCAGGACAGTTGGCAGACTGTCCTGCTCTCTCCTACCTGTTCTTGGCACTGTCACCACCTGTGGCTGCTGGTGTCTTTAGATCAGTTGCTGCTTGTCTGGATCCTGGAATGTTGGAGGCCCTATTTGGAAAAAAAATAGGTGTATGAAAATTTGAAAACTCCAACCAGCCTCCCTGTTAAATCAATATAACACCCACGTTTTATAATAAAGCCTCCCTACAACCCGAAATTAAAATAATAGTATTCACATTTGATAAAATAGATCTAATTCCTCTCAAATAGCCCTGACATTAAATTAATAGCATACACATTTAATAAATAGACCTATTTTCCCCCAACCATAGATAGTATTCCCATTTAATAAATAAACCTATTTTCTTCCCTCCAAACCGCCCCAGCAATAAATTAAATAGCATTTACGTTTAATAAATATAATCATTTCTCACAACTCACACACAATAGATACTGCGCCCCCCTCACACACACACAATAGATATTGTCCCCCCTCATGCACACAATAGATACTGGTCCCTCTCACACACACAAAACCAACACACGCGAGGGCGATTTTGCCAAAACCAAAACACAAAGTTAATCCAGATCCAAAACCATAACCAAAACCAAAACACGGGGGTCAGTGAACATCTCTAGTTTAAATTGCTGTACTGTATTATCCTCTACCACCTCTGATGGGAGGCTATTCCACGTATCCACTACCTTTTATGTGAAGTAATTTTCCTCACATTTCCTCTGAACTTACTTCCCCCCAGTGTCAGTACATGTCCTCGTGTTCTAATACTTCTCTTCCTTTATAGAATGTTTCCCTCCTGCACCTTGTTATAACACTGGATATATATGAAAAATTCTATCATGTCCCCCCGTTGCCTTCTCTGCTCCAAACTATACATAATAAGATCTTTTAGTCTTTCCGGGTAAGTTCTGTGCTGTAGGCCATGCACCATTTTAGTTGCCCATCTTTGTACATTCTGTAATGTATTTATATCCTTCTGGAGATACGGCCTCCAGAACTGAACACAGTATCTAGATGAGGCCGTACCAATGACCTATACAGTGGAATTATTACTTCTTTCTTTCTGCTACTGTTTCCTCTCCCTATGTAACCAAGCATCTGACTTACCTTCCTCATTACTTTGTTACATTACTTACCTGCCTGTAAGTAACCTGAAGTAGTGACTCCTAGATCCCTTTCCTCCTTAGTAGTTTCCATTGGTGCTGGTCTCACACATAGAAATATATTAGTTATATATGTAGAATGGATGCTTGATGTCTCTGTGCTTCCCTTTAACTATTTGTACTGATGTTAGTGATCATGTTTTATTGCACTGTATGACTTAGTGATTTTCAGAACCAAGGTGTGATTTTTGTACGTACCTGACAGAGCTTCAATAAAAATGTATTGAGAGAAAAGGAAATTCTTTTTGTCAGGGTTAATTAAGGTTTGTCATCAACCATAATTTTAATTTTCCTTTCTTTGCTTTCCAAAAAATCATAAATGGTATTTTTCCCAAAGTCTTTTCATATGTTCTTTTCATGCACTAAATACAATGAGAATATTTTGAAGCACACGGACAATTACACAGCAACACAGCGTGACTTGGATGGATCGTTCATATCAGAGTTTCCTTGCGACTTCGCAGGTCAGGCCAAATAAATTCAATTCAAAATGTTAATGTTTATCTTAATCTTAATCCCTTAATTATCAGCGCAGCATCTCTCAGGTCTGTGGATTATACAGTCACATTATCTAGGCTCCGTCTTCACTCCACCTATTTTCCTGGATGGAGAATCACAAATATACTCAGGCTGATAATTATGATGAGAATTCCATGCTCCACGCTAACCGACAAAGGAATGTTTTGAAGTCTATTATTGTTTCCAGATACAGAATTGCTTTTGAATGGCAATCAAAAACCAGAGCTGGAAATCGCAGATTCATGTGCTAAGTCGGTTTGTGCAAATGACTTGCAATTGCTTCTTAAACATTTTATTTCCTGACCAATGGAGATAATGTTTTTGCTGCTTTGCCAATGTCGTTATGTCTAGAGGACAGAATTGTGTATTGGGTAACATTAAGGTAACTGCTTCCAAAATACTGTAAATTGTACCCTATTGTGTGGCATTCCTTTATTCCTTGCTATTTCTTCTTATCAACAAGCAATTGTTATTGTGCATTATAGCGCTGTTGTATTATATTAACTATTGATCAGTGAAAGGCTTTATTTTTATAAATGTTAAGATCCTTCCTGAATAACTCACTTTTGCAATCATTACAACCACAATATGGACTTGGCAGATTGGAAACAGTTGTAATATACAATGGATATTTATTTGCAGACAACCTCTGGGTGATATTCAAAGAAATATGACACAAAATATCTTTGCTTTTTAGAATCACCATGAAAAAATTAGCATAAGCTAAAAAAAAAATTATGCGGAGCTCTGTATTGGTGGCCCCCATAGAGAGGGACCCAGGAGGGTTCATCACTGGGCCCCTCGATCTGCTTCGAGCCTCGTCAGAGTAGAAAGTTAGTGTTGGGAGATAAATGCGTTGCACTTCAGTGTAGTGCAAACACAGAGGACACTTCAGACTCCTGTATGCGGCATAAGCAAACGGTCAGCTCAACATTTACACTGCATTTTATAGTTCGGTTAGTTTTCGTTCCCTCTCACAGCTTTGAATCAGTTTGTAAATTCCCCCTACAACCAATGCAGCACAAAATGTGTCCCTCAGGTGCAAATTTTGCACCTAGTAGCTGGATTTGCCTTTACCACTAATTCAACCTCTATACTGAACCTATACTAGGTCTAACAGGCGATTTTACAGTGAGCTTTTTGTTCTGTAAAACTATTAATGAATAAAACAAGAGTATCCTTACATCTGACAATCTCGGGGGCTGATTCTTTAAAGTATGCAAAATAGATGTAACTGCATTATAAAACTGATCTGAAGAAACGTCGCTTGCTAAATATGGGTCTAGGTCCATTCTCCTTATACGGCACTTGCTGTATTGAGACAAACACAACACGCTGCCATAGGCAAACCGAGGGGGGGGGGGGTTCCTAGTGCCTGGGAACCCCCCTCCAAACCTGGGGCACTGTATAATTGAGGTGGCTGGACCCTGCCCTGGCTTCGCACGGCTCTGCTTGAAAAGGGAGAGCTGCGTGCACCTAACAGTAGTGCACGCAGCATTGCCCATGTATATTATAGGGATAGGAAGAGTTGGAGAGCAGCCAAGCACTGTCTAAATTATAGCTACGCCCCCATGCATGCTGGTCACCCCTACTGGCAGCGTGGTGTGGAAACCCCCCTCTACAAATCCTGAGTTTGCCCCTGGCTGCAGGGTATAAATAATACGTACATGGATATAAAATCTCATAAGAACGCACAGAAAAAAAAAGTATGCAATGATAGTCACCTGTTAATAATATAATCATTAAGGAAAAGACATTGGGAAAAAATAAACTTTTTTTTACTGTTTATAAAATACCTTTTTACAGTTGCTGCTCTCTGCAGACACATGTTCTAGCTGTATACACAGCCGTCATCACTATCGTTCGGCACTTAAACCTCACCTGTAGCTGGTGCAAGTGATACGACTGAAAACCACGTACCTGAGAGATGCCCAAATCTTGAATTGGACGCTGCTGTGTGCGTTTCAGCTTGGCACGCCCTTACTGTGCATTGGCTACGTTCATACGCCCAGTCCCCTCCTCGCTAGGCCCCTTTAAATCATAGGCTGTCGGAAGTGTCATTTACGTGCATGAATTTAATTCTTTGGCGTATGTTTTGGTTTTTGTGCATGTGCATACGCAAAATCCGCCATGTAAATGGACTTACGGTCCTTAATAAATCAGCCCTTCATTGTTCAACAGGTATTGTATCGTACAGATAAGCAGACATTTTATAGACTATGAATTATTCCTCCTCTAGGTAGTAGAACTAATTACTTTATAATGTAGTAATTACATTTCTATGACAGCTATTTATTAGAGATGCTCAGACTCGGTTCCTCGAGAACCGAACACACCCGAACTTAGGGGATCCGAGCCTGTCATGCGCCCTCGGAATTGAAAATGAGGCAAAACGTCATTGCTACATCGTCGAATCTTGGGGGGGGGGTGGGGCGGATCCCCATTTTTCTCTTCTGCCACTGCTGTGTGCCAATATTTCCTAGATGTGCTAGGAACTGCCGTGTGTTTGTGTCATTACTCTGTCGCTTACCATCCAGCCAGGTCGCTGCAGTATTTGTCCGAAAGTGTATGAAAATAATATTGTGACCTGTGAGGTGGTCTAAATTCACTGCAAATGTCTTGAAATTAGTGTTAATGAGGTTAATAATAATGTAGGAACAAAAAAAGAGCAAAATTATGCGATTTTAGCTTAGACATACGAGGGTGGTTTTGCCAAAACCAAAACACAAAGCTAATCCAGATCCAAAACCAGTTCACGGGGGTAAGTGAGCATCTCATGTTCCAGAAGTCTCTTCAATTGATAAGAATGGTGTATTTGTATGTGTACAGGAAAATTCATTGAGGTTAAGAAATAAATGTATATCTCTTTTTATATTCTATAGTAGATTGAGTAATATGAATTAAAAAAGGGTTCCATCTACTTATAAATGAAAGGAATGGAGCAGCACTCGTGAAATAATTATAAAAGTAAGATTTAAAAAGGTCTAAAAAGACCTGTAAAACCGATCTCTGCATAGAACTCCCACAAGCATTACAATTAACTCAACAATCTGTATGTATCTGTAATCGCTGTGCGAGTTTGAGACTGGTGAGAAACACCAATATTTTATCCACTTTCCAAGGAAGAACAGTAAAGAAAACACGATCTCACATGACCTTGAGATTAAGGTCACAAACGCCGAGAGAAGAGGTCATGTTTCTATTGTTACAGAATCAGTACTGACAAATAAAGGAGAAGGAGACGTTTGACATTTGTAAAGTAGAAGCCATTTCTGCCAGGGCAGGAATGCGTAATTAGGGCACAGGCACATGGTTTAAATTTCCACAGAAACGCTAATGAAGAGTCCAACAACATAAAAGTACAAAGTCAAAAACATTAAAGTGAAAACCCGCAGTTACAAGCTGCAATCAAAACAAGCGTAACAGGGGAAAATCAGAGTACAACAATGCTAATTTTAAATAGGGCATAAAATAAAACACAACCATAAAAAAAGATCATTAAATATATACACAAACTAAAAAAAGAAACAGAAGACGAGGATATTTACTTTTGATCTAAAGTGCCAGAGGCTTGGACAATGGCCAGCTCTTAATGAAGATCATTATTTCAATAGCAAAAATAATAGTTTCATACTGTCAGGGATTCTATGGCCGTGAACCTGGGTGTTCCAGCAGTGTAAGAACATATTTAGTCTAGTTATTGCAGGGATTGTTTGAAGAAAGAGATAGGAGGAATTTTGTTCCTTACCCACAGTCTGACCCCACCCGACATTCCCTGGATCGGCTCCAGCTTATTGCTTTTCATTTTCCTGCAATTTTCTCGATTCGGTATCTCCTCCACTGACACGTGTAAGCTGGGCTTTTCTCGTGAAAAAAAAAAAACAAGGGAAAATCAGATCATTATCTTGAACCCATAAGTCTGGTGGAAAAGTACTTTTTCCCAGGAACAGAGGACTTGACGTGATTCAGAAACATAACCTGAAGAATTGAGAAATTCTTTCTATTCTCCAATGGATACATTAAATAGTAACAGCTCTGACAATAAAAATGTTTAATATTTCACAGTTCTTACAAACTCTAGTAGTATAGCTCTGTGTTATACACGATACAGGGAATGAAGAACAGTAGATTTTACTTATTAGTTTATTCTCTCCAGAGATCTGCACTTATTTTGAGAAGGAGGCTGGCAGCAAAAATATAGGAGACAACAATCAATCAATAGAGTGAAATGTATAACTGGTGAAACACTGGTATTCGCACAGGGCTGAAAAGATGGCTCAAGATCCAGGTAGAGATCAGGTTAGGTGGCTATGCAGGAAAGGGCAAAAGCCAGATAAGAGGTCAGAGTAGGCAGCAATCCAGAGGACAGCCAAAGTCCGAGCAAAAGGTCAGGGCAAGCAGCAATCCAGAGAATAGCCGAAAGGTTGGGGCAGGCAGCTATCCAGAAAACTGACAAAAGGTCAGGGCAGACAGCAATCCAGAAAACAGCCAAAAGTTCGGGGTAGGCAGCAATCCAGAAAACTACCAAAAGGTCAGGGCAGGCAGCAATCCAGAAAACAGCCAAAAGTTCGGGGTAGGCAGCAATCCAGAAAACTACTAAAAGGTCAGGGTAGGTAGCAATCCAGAAATAGCCAAAAGGTCGGGACAGGCAGCTATCCAGAAAACAGCCAAAAGGTCGGGGCAGGCAGCTATCCAGAAAACAGTCAAAAGGACGGGGCAGACAGCAATCCAGAAAACAGCCAAAAGGTCGGGGCAGGCAGCAATCCAGAAAACGGCCAAAAGTTCGGGGTAGGCAGCAATCCAGAAAACTACCAAAAGGTCAGGGTAGGCAGCAATCCAGAAATAGCCAAAAGGTCGGGACATGCAGCTATCCAGAAAACAGCCAAAAGGTCGGGGCAGGCAGCTATCCAGAAAACAGTCAAAAGGATGGGGCAGACAGCAATCCAGAAAACCGCCAAAAGGTCAGGGCAGGCAGCCACCTCTCATGAGACATAATCTACAAGACTCACAGTCGTATCCGTTACTCCTCTCTGGGCCTGAGTCATTAAGGCCCGCATACTGAGCGCATCACGCATTTGTTTTAAACCGCATGTAAACATACTCCCAAAGTCAACAAGGAACGGATCTAGAGATACGTGTGGTGAGGACTATGGATGTAGGTTCACTCTGCTGTACTAGACCAGACACTGCAGGATACGTGCAATACGTATGTGGAATATAAAATCTCAACAGAATGCACAGAAAAACATTTGTTAGGCTGTCCTTTGTGTCTACTGTACAAAAAATACATTTTTATAGTTTCTCCTGATTGCAAACACTTATTTTCGGATACATACTCAGCTGTCAGCACTATTATTCAGAACTAAAACTTGTCCCCCAGTTGGAGCAAGAGATACGGCAGAAAACCAGCGAACCTCTCAGTGCGCCGCGTTTGACTTGGACATAGTTGCACGGGAACACCCTTAATGTATATCGCCTATGTAAATCCGTCCATCCCCCACCCTATTCACTATCCTAAATCGTAGGCTGTTATAAGTGTCAGTGCCGCTCAGGGTATGATTTTTGCAAATGATACACACAAAACCAGCAGATACCTTCCTTAATGACTTAGGGACCTTCCTTAATGACTCTTCCTGGTTTCTAGAGCCCCCCGTTTGGAGCACATGCTCTGTCTTTTTCTTTTCTCTCTCTATTCCTCTCCCTCTCTCTCTCTCTCTATCACTCTCTCTGACTCTTTTCTCTCCCTCCCTCCCTCTCCCTCTCCCTCTCTCTCTCTCTCTCTCTGTCTTCCTTTTCTCTCTCTCCCTCTCCCTCTCTCCCTCTCTCTTTCTGTTATCTCTCTCTCACACTCTCTCTCATTGTCTCTTTCTTTGCTCTATCTCTCTCTCTCCCCTCTCTCTCTCTTCTCTCTCTCTCTACCTCTCTATCTCTGTCTCTCACTCTCCCTCTCTCTCACCTCTCTCCCATCTCTCTCTCCCCTCTCTCTCTCTCTCTCTCTCTCTCTTCTCTCTCTCTGTCTCTCTCTCTCTCTCTCCCCCTCTCTCTCTCTGTCTCTCACTCTCCCTCCCTCTCTTTCTCTCTCTCTCTCTCTCTCTCTCTCTCTCTCTCTCTCTCTCTCTCTCTCTCTCCCCCTCTCTACCTCTCTCTCTCTCTCTCTCCTTCTCCTCTTTCTCTTCCCTCTTTCTCTCTCTCTCTCTCTCTCTCTCCTCTCTCCCCCTCTCTCTACCTCTCTCTCTCCCCTCTCTCTCTCTCCTCTTTCACTCCCCTCTCTCGCTCTCCTCTCTCCTCTTTCTCTCCCCTCTCTCTCTCTCCTCTCTCTCTTCTCTCTCTCTCTCTCATACATTGGTCATGTCGGCTAAGCCCCGAAGTCTCTCAAATTTTATCGTCTCACAGTTGACACTGAGGGGTTTATTTATGAAGGATTTTTCCTGTGTTAAACACCCGAAAACAACAGTTTTCGGGTGTTTACCGTGAAATTGCTGTGTATTATTGAAGCATCGCAGCAGATATCTCAGATATCTGCTGCTTTGCATTTGCTATCGTTTTTCTGAGCACTCCCCATAACAGTGTATGGGAAGTGCTCAGAACCGCTATGTATGACAGTCTATTTAGAGAAACTTTTCTCTTTTTTTACATGTTAATGTACTCCATCTGAAGCTGGAGCCATCTGAAGCTGGAGCCATCTGAAGCTGGCGCCATCTGAAGCTGGCGTACATTAACATATTTGAAAACTTTCGCGCTGTCCAGCTCTGCTCTGAAGAGCAGAGCTGGACAGCGCATGTGTGGAGGGATCATGTGATCCCTCCCTGTCAATCATCCTGCAGTTTGCCGGCCAGGATGTTACTGCGCATGCACCAACTTTTCAGTCGGTACATGCGCACTAACAAAAAAGGAAAAAAAAGAGAAAAAAAAAGAAGATCACTGCAGCCTTCAAAATTGAGAAAAGACTGCGATGATCAGGTGAGTCACTTCTCAGGGACAGCAGTCTATTGGCACTGCTGTCCCTGAGAAGTTTTTTAATACATAGCCGTTACTTTTCAATCCTTATCAAGGAGATAAGGATTGAAAACTATCAAGTGAAAAAAACAAAGGGTCATAAAAGACCCCTGAATGTCTGACTCTATCTCTTCCAGTGGCGGATCCAGGGGGGGCGGGGCTAAGCGCGAGCAGGGGCGGGGCTGAATGTGGGCGAGCCAATCAGAGTGGTCCCAGCCGGCGACCACAACGGGAGGGAGCGGGGCCAATCGCGGGTGGAAGGCGGGGTTAACGCAGGCCAGCCAATCAGAGCAAAGGAGGGGCGTGATTATGCAAAATCGCCCCCCTAAACATAAAGTCTAGATCCGCCCCTGATCTCTTCTACAGTGTTTGTGAGAATGCATTATGATTGCTTGACTCAAAAGTCCCTCTATTGAAAAGAAAGTTTAAGCCCAAACTAAAGGGCTTAAAATTATAATCAAGTTTTCTCTTTTTTATAACTCAAAGAGGGCTGATCTACTGTTCTGAGCAACGATGTGGACAATTAAGCGCTTTGGTCTCATCATTATAGCCGTGTCCCAGGGATGATCTCATTAACTCAAACATCACTCAGGGGCATCACTCAGGCTCGGGTGTAAAACATAAGTAAAATATTAAAGATATTGGAAATCCCCTGTTCTTCTGTGACCTGCATTAAATACTCAGCCTATAGCCTTGTGCTTCTATATGGTCACATAACTCCTTGGTGATTTATCAAATAGACAGAAATTTACAGTAAGGAGTGTATTATCTCATATATACGGTTCTTTCAAACACAAGAACTATCCAGCACCGAATGTGACAATCAGCTTACAGTACACAAGCTACAAACTGGTTACATCCCATACAACAGAGATGCCTGTCTTCAGGCAATGTTACTTCTAGGAGATGAGAGATTCCAACACACGATACATTGTAGATACAAAGTCTCCAAGCACATGTCTGCCTGACGGCATGAAACGCTTCTTGGCTGAAGACCCCGACTTCTGCATTATTGCTCTAGAGACTGGATGACAGGTCGAAAATGGTGTTTATTTATTAAATGTTTTTGCACTGTTTTGCTATGAATAATATTTTAATGGACTGAACAAAAGTTGTGCTTTATGGATATTAGTAATGAGTCATCGGAGACTTTGTATCTACAGTGTATCATATGTACTTATATTGGAGTAAGGCTGTCATCACTTATACTTGGAAAGTACTTGTGTGACTTGCGTCAAATGAGTCACTGCGAAAGTCTTCCAGGACGGAATGTGTTGCTCATATTGAAGATAAAACATACCTGGATATGAGTTCGCATCCCACCAGCAAAACCCCATACAAAGGGGCGTATTCACAATGTTTCTAATATGTTTTAAACTGAAGTTTGCAGCATGAATTCAGAGAAAATCTGTTACTTGGAATCACCATTAATCATAACAGCCAAACTCAGGATACTTTTAATAGATGCTTTCAGTAGATTGTGTGTAGCGGCCGCTTTATAGAAAATAGAGGGTGTGGTGAAAAATAAAATCATATTTCCCATCTGTACTAACGACAAACCAAGAAAGAACCAAAAATTGTAGGATCTCCGTTGCCTGTGATTAAACTTTACAGATGCTCAAAAGTCATGAATGTAGAACAGGTTCAAACCAGGCCCAGGACAGATCACACGTGTAACTGTTATTGGTAACTCATAAGCCTCAAAATTTAAACGGTGAAGGCGAACTGTGCGATTTGAACTTTGAACAACGTAGAATCAGCTAATCGAATCTTATGTAAAAATATTATTTACACAGTGTTTAAAACAAAATTATTTAAAAATACTAATTTCAACGGAAGCACGAACCGTGAACCGTGAACCATAAACCCACCCCAACTGCACATGGCGAATGCAAGACGCAAAATTCAAATATGAATCAGTCTCTTGACGACCCTCCTGTGAACATGTTTGTGGACCTGTGAAATTCAAATGAATTTCAAACTAGTTTCTATCATTTTCTATCTCTAGTAAAAAAAAGTGGGATCTGTAATAATTGGTAAACACGTCAGCTCTTTAGGGTCCCTGTATAACAGACAGGAGGTCCACAGAACACTGTACATGTTACATAGCCGTCCTTGCGCTAGCCAGCCGGGACTGGCGCCATGATTTTGTGGTGACCCACAACATGGGCTCCCACTAATCCATTCCTCCCAACTGTCCTAATTTTGGGAGGTCTTTACCAATTTGTGGACCTTGAAAGCAGCGACTCTTTCATTATTATTGGAGTTTATGTGACATTTTTGGGCAGAGTGGTGGCGGAGCATATTTTGGCCCAATTTTTCATGTATAAATTTTGCGAGGTATGCTAATCACAAGTGCCAGCCTATGGGTAGTTAGTGCTGGGCTCATTGCTTTAGTAGAGGGGTCAAACAAGGGTGAGTGGCGCACCTATACTAATATAAATCAGCCCCAACACTCAAAATCTCTGGGAATCTTCCTAGACATCCCGGTTTGATGTTGGGTAAGGAAAAAGGACTCTTAATAGGTGGTGACTAAGGCGCCTCCCTAGTGTCTCTGTATATAAGGGTCCAATAAAAAGCAAAATTTAAATTATGTTACCTACCAAAGCCCCCTTATTTATAATATGTTTACTTTTTTCATAATTATCGCTTTTTATGGTCATCTTCTTCCTTTTATCTTCTGTCTCTTGTATCTTTCTTTAGTATCTGTGCCGGGTCACATGGAGAGAGTCTTAGAAGGGGGCCTCTCATATAGACTCAAATATTCTCATACAGAATCTGTGATTGGTTGATGACATTTTTCAATAGGATTTGATTTATTCTCCAATTAGTTTTATTTAATTGTACCATTTGACTATCCTAAGGAAGAGGACAGTGAAGGTTTTCCTAGAGCAAGAGAGGACCCAGGACTTCAATCACAATACGCTGTGGATTACATCTGATGAAGACTGAAGAGGTCGCAACAATGTCCATTAACCTAACCAGCATCCAATGGAGGATTCCACTGTTGGGGTGGGACCCATTCCTCTGAAAATCTACCTCCACCTCTAAGGGGCACAGAAAGACCCCTCTAAGTGCATAGGGGGGGTTAATAACATTCAGCTTCCTAGGGAGGTTTAGAATTACCCCACAAAACAAAGGGTGTGTCATACTATCTTTATAGTTTAAATATTGTGAGCGCTGGCGCAGCTATAACCAACTTTCCGTAGGAAATATCTTGGTAATCAGTGTCAGATACTTAAGCTGGTCGCAGAAGCACAGTAATCGCAGTATAAATACAATGTCAGAGCTTGATGACATCAACTGATGACATCAAATATTACCACAAAGAGTGGGGACACTGCAGAGCTCAGCGAACTGTCTCATGTTGTCGTGCTCTCTCTGACACTTCACACACGCGCACACTGCCTTCGAAAGACTTCAATGTTACATTTCCACATATATTAAAATATATCTGTACAAACTGTGATAGAAACACTGTCAAAATCATTAATGGACAGTATGTAAGTCCCAGGTTTCTGACTTAAGTGTTTTCCAAAAAGCTAGATCAAGGGTTCCCTGAAGTGAATGGACAAAGGGAGAGGACCTCCATTCATTAGGTATATTTTGGGTCTTCTGACCCTCAAGCCAGACAGCAGGCTAATTAATAGTTGCCCCAGCAAGGTGTAGTTTAAAAGGGTGTCACTGTGCTCAGTCTTCCATGTTACCTGGAGAAAGAGGCTGGACTCCGGCATAGAGAGAGAAAACTGTTATTTGTTCGTGAGTGAACTAAACTTGATAACTACTGTGTGTTTGTGAAGTGGACGTTAGGTCCTTCCACATTTACAGATGGATTGTCTAATGTATTAGTTGTAGCCGGACAGGCCAGGTTTTGCTTTGTTGTTTTATTTTGTTTTTCTCTTTAATAAAACCAGCTGGGGCTAATTGTACCAGAACATTGGACTACTGTGACTTTTATGGCGTGGAAAAATACCCCGTCTACCCCAGGAAACGTCGTCAGTACCCCGATCTTGTGGCAATAATACTGCCCATATAATTATCCCTGGTGCTAACCTTTTTGTGTTGCTCTCTTTTTTAATTTTTTTACTCTTTTTTTTTTCAAATCTGGAAAACCTGAAACTTAAAGCAGGTGAGGAACCACCCCTCACCGGCCCCCTAGGTTTAACAACTGGAAGACCCTTCAATTTGGTTAGCTGGGCCTGCATTTGCGTTGTCCGACTGACAGATATGACCCCCGCAGAGGAGGGGTGAGTGATCACTTCTGTGAGAGATGGATTTGAAATAAAGAGTTTATATTTCGCAACATAGAGATGGTCGGGCGCCCAACACCTGTGTCCGAACACCTAAGATACATTGCTGTAGACCCTGCATGTGTGCATTACCTGTGCATGCACCGCAGGACCACACACAGTGACAAGGGGTTATATATTATACAATATAATTATTTGTATAATGGTCCTTAATCTCAGAGTGTGTTTTGAGCACTAGGGGCCTGATTCATTAAGGATCTTAACTTAAGAAACTTCTTATTTCAGTCTCCGAGACAAAACCATGTTACAATGCAAGGGGTGCAAATTAGTATTCTGTTTTGCACATAAGTTAAATACTGACTGTTTTTTCATGTAGCACACAAATATCAACTTTAAATTTCAGTGTACAAATAAGCTATCAAGTATTTGTGTGTTACATAAAAAAACAGTCAGTATTTCACTTATGTGCAAAACAGAATACTAATTTGCACCCCTTGCAATGTAACATGGTTTTGTCTCGGAGACTGAAATAAGAAGTTTCTTAAGTTAAGATCCTTAATGAATCAGGCCCTGGGTGTTTGGATCTGGAAGGAGGAAGTTGGCTCTAGAAGCTTTCAAACTACCCTGAGACCCTGTTTTATCCAAGGATGAAATGTGTACTAATCAGTCACAGAAATTAGACTGACACCGCTCGGTTATTATATAAAAAGTAAAGTAGATAAAGGTTAGTGACATTTTATCCAAGACATATTTGTTCAATGTAATGTTAAAAAATACCTGTGTGACGATAGGTTCATAATCCTGACCGCTCGGCTGCAGAACAGAGCCCGAATACATTTACAAACAGTGTCAATCTCATGGGGTAAAATTGGGTTACATAGAATTGAACTGAACGCAGAATTTACCAAGCGGAGCTGACAGTGGTCCTAGAACAATGTGAAATACAGGAAAACAGAAGTTGTCAGATAGTAAATATCTTCTACGTTCTCTTTTCAGACTTTTCAAAGCCCCTTCCAAGTCTAACACCACGAGATAGGTCCAATAAATCAAACCTGTGACTCAGCCCTATGGTCATTCTAGTGCACTGAATCCATAATAAGAGCAATGATAAATGTACGTGAAATCTGCCAGTGAGAAGCAGTAAGAAGCAATACAGCAGTTTTTGTTATTCCCAACTGTGTGCAAACTGGACTGCAGCCCCCCTCCCGCCCCACCCTGCGTGAGGATTGTCCTTCCATTATGGTGTTTGATCACTGTACATATGGAATTCATTTTGGTTAGCTGTTGTCTCAAAACCATCTAACATTAAGCCGCTGGTTTCTGAAAGCGCGGGTGTAGCTTGTAGAGTCATTTTCACAATTTGCTTATGGTGCTGGCTCTCGTCCACGGTAGCCACTTCCAAATGTTGCGGATTAAAGGTTTTATATTGTGAATGTTATGCATTGAGGGGTGAGCTATCTGCTGAGACATCACTCAACCAGAAAAAAACTATTCCAAGGTCCTCATCTCTGTTTATTGAGCGCCGCCAAATCAACCCTTAGAAGTGAACTTAAAAGGTCACAATTCGAGCACCTATAGTAAAACTGTATTTTTTTTTCTTTTTAAACTTGAATTGTATTAATTGTAATATGAATATGATTAATAAGTCATATATATTTAAATGCCAATAAGGGATTTTATTGTTATCTGTTTATAGTGGATTTAATAATATACACACAAGTCTAAAGGTGGGTGCACGTTACATATATAGTGTGTACACAGGAATCAGCTGCTGATCGGGACTTTTTTTTTTTTTTTAATTGTTAAGGGTATTGCATTGGGAGACAATTTGCACAGTATGCACCCAGCCTTAGCGTTTACTGTTTCATCATTGTCCCAAATGTCCACACATAGGAGGAGCTGCACTGGTTATCTTTGTAGCTGCTATTCATCAGGTTCAGTAACTTTACACTGTCCCGCAGAATAATAGGTGACTGTATCATCATTGAGTAGTTATTGTTACTAGTTAGAGCGTTTTGCAGCAACATAATTGCACCGACATACATCGCCTCAGTTGTCTCAAAATATCTTCCGACTCGACACCTCTGTTCTGCACAAGATCTGCGTCTCTCTTCCACTCTCATCACATCTTCCCGGTTACAGGACTTTTTTCAGGCTGCACCCACTTTGTTGAATTCCCTCCCTCGCACAGTAACACTTTCCTCTAGTCTTCAAACATTCAAGCATTCTCTGACAACCCACCTCTTCAGACAAGCTTATAATATTCCTCAACCAGTATCTTACCACCCTCTACACAGCTAACACAAAACAACAACCTCTGACCAACATTGCTATGTGACTGATCACAGAGCCCACTCAATACTTTTATCTTTGCATTCTAGCTGGACCAATGTGCAATATGATGTAGCACATGCCCTTGTGTTTCAAACTCCCATTGTCCCATAGATTGTAAGCTTACAAGCAGGGTTCTCTTACCTCTCTGTCTGTATGTATTACCCAGTATTGTTTTATTAATGTTTGTTCCCAATTGTAAAGCACTACAGAATTTGCTGGCGCTATAGTAATAAAGGTTGATGATGATGATGATGATGTATGCAATAATATTTTCACGTTTGTCACATTTTCTGATTGGACAAAATATAATTCCAGTTATGTTTATATCACTTTCCCAATATTGTGTTGGTCATTGTACAAGTTATCACTGATTAGGGCCCTTTTTAAAATAAATATTCAGCTTTTACTTGTTAACTTCTGTTATAACAGATTGCTGTCCTAATTTGCTAAACTGAAACAGACAGTTCACTTCGGCAAAGCGCGTTGTGAGAAGCCCATTTCTATGATATAAAACCCACAGCCACGGTTTTCAAACAGTAACATCCATTTGGCCTTGAAGTTATTTTATTTGGTACTATGCAGAGGGGGAACCCAACCAAACAGAATATTATTTTAATGATTAACATTTTCTTATGATAGAGTTTAAAAGTACAAGTTGTGTGAAGCAGAGTTCAGGGCTGCGTCCTTGAGAATATTACCCCCTCTCGGTTAGTGAGGCTGTTAGACATTAGATATCTAGAAAAATTTTGTTAAGGAGACCTCAATCTCTCTATAGAGCAAGCGACCGGACAAATGATTACTTTACAATAGTAATATATTAAAGTCTGTGTTATAACAAGCTAAATAGTACAGCTGAAATAAGGCTAGTGTTTATATGGAATTAAACATGTCCAACATGAAATTTACCTTTTCTGAAAGATTACATATTTGCAAACCCAAAGAAAGATCTCACTTTATTTATTACAGGACTATCTGAAATAGGTCATAGATTGGGGACGATGGCTAGTGCACAGAAGCCTGATTAATAGGTTTGCAGTCTCCTAGGTAACATAAGTTTACTACTTATGTTACCTAGGAGAACAGATTGATACATTTAAATACAAGTGTGACATAATAGGGATGTTAGGACCTTTAACACAGGAGTTTAGTCTACTGGACCCCTTTTCATCTAAACTGTGCCTAATATTGCTTGGATAGTATGCATGCATGTATTTTATGACTTTCAGATATTACTTGTGTGTGATTTCATACAATTGGGTGGAACATGTATCTCTGGCACATATGGATGAACACATCTTTTGAGTGCAACAATGTAGGTGTTTCTTGTGTTCGACAAGCCACAATTTTGAGACCTTTAGACAAAAAATAATTGCGGTCTTGTTACATGCAGTGGTGGAAGGAAAGTATTTTAATTTTCATCATAATAGTTTTATTTTTATTAAATAGAGCAGGCTAATCTTCTCCTCTTCACCTTTAATCAAATTTTCCACCAATTATTAACGTTTGATTTTTTTGTTTTGTTTGCTATTATGAAAAAATTACTATAATAAATATTGCAAAAAAAATTTTTTTTTTGCAATTTAATTACTTAGGTGTCATTTTATATTCTACATAACTATAATGATACATTATATTGAAACAATTACATTCTTCCTCTCCTGTGATCTCCTTTCAACCCCACCTACTGCATAATATAATTGTCCTTTACACATACTCACTTGCAATGTGGACTTCTGTTGCAGAGACTGAGAAAGATTGTAGGAGATCAGTAAGATACGAGGGCCCTAACTGACAGCAGGCTCCTGATTGGTCAAATGTTATTGGCTTATAGTTATATGCAGATGTGATATTGTTACAACGCTGCCTGTTATTTGTATCTAGCAGCAGTACCTTATACCACCAGAGGTGCTGCTGTTCTGTTCCTGAACTTTCCAGCATGAGTGAAGGAGTTAATCTCCTTGCCTGATGCTTAATTAGAACTGCACCTGTTGCACTGCTTCAAGCTGTGCTAACCTGCTCCTGTGCTTTTTGGTGTTTACCTCTTGGATTGAACTTTTGTGTATGACCCCTGCCTGTACCTTGGACCCCGCTGTTTTGCCTGTTGCCCTGATCTTTTGGCCTGACTTCTGGACCTTGCTCATTCGCTTGTGACCTTGATCTCTGCCTGGCTATTTGGATTTGTTTGTCTGATCTCTGCTTGATCCCTGGATTCTGCCTGCTTTCCTGGACAGCCTTGTGCCTTCTGAACTGGGGTAAAACTTATAATACCTGTTCCTACCATTTTTACTATACAGTCTCCTTAGGAACCTGTTCTTATCCATGGATCTGAGTTATCTTTGTTTGTGTATTTACCAGAATAAAGACACTTTGCTTTAGACTTCCGTTGTTCTTTGTGAATGCACTGGGAATCATAACTTATATTTAATATTTTAAGTGTCTGAGATCCTGTAACTTCCAGAATGTGCTTTTGCAGCTCTCCAGCAGGGGGCCCAAGTGAGAACGAGGGGCTGGGAACCCTGCAACTATGTTGGACAGACCCTTTAACTATTGCATCCAAGCTGTCTTCTAAAGACCCTTAAATCCACATTGCGCATGTACTTTTCTCTTCCTTTCCTTTTTTTCCTCACAACTTGTTTATTTTATTTGCTATTTTTGTTTTATTTATTTCACTATAAATTAGGAACACTACACTACATCTTTGTAATTTGTAACAGTTATTTCCCATCTTTGCCAGGTTATTATTTTGCATTCTTTTCATAGAAAGTGACGATTCAGTGGTCGTTCTTTATTTCCTGATATCAATTATATTTGATGTATTGTTGAATTCTCCAAAGGTGACTTTATATTGAGTAAAAACTTGGCCTCTGTGCTTGGGGGATTCCCTTGTTAATATTTAGGCAATGCTTATTCTCACTCCTAACAAAGTTTGATCACTTAATTTATTTATTTTTATTATTTTTTTTCAGAAATATTATTTTTCCT
This sequence comes from Mixophyes fleayi, assembly GCF_038048845.1. Classification (NCBI taxonomy): domain Eukaryota; kingdom Metazoa; phylum Chordata; class Amphibia; order Anura; family Limnodynastidae; genus Mixophyes; species Mixophyes fleayi. The sequence goes on from NC_134406.1 coordinate 273,329,715, forward strand.
GGCACGCGTCAGTTTCTTTCCTATTTGGTGAACTCTCCAAGAAGTCCAAAAAAACTAATTCTATTAAAAATTTGGAAGAAAATAAAATTATTACGCAAAGCCGCGGGATGAACAAGAAACCTGAATCCACACTTGCAAGCGATGATCTTAGAGCATTAATTCTCCAACAGTGAACTCACAAATGAGTAATGTAGTGGACTCCCAAACATACAGTTCTAACAGGAAGATAAATATCTCCGTATTGTCCTGGCAGAGATATATCCTACATCTGAGCGCATCGTTTTCTTTGGGTCAAACAATATTTATATTGGACACATAAATAAATACAAAAAGAGGGTTATAGCCCCTTTAAAAATGATGCTGTACAATTGTCTTTTAGTATAATTTCTTTTCTTAGTGAAGACTAAACAGAGCGTTACCCTCGCAGATTGTACCTATTGTTTCAAACACTGCACTTGTATCAACACCTAGAGTCAGAAAGAAAAATATATTTTTGGGGAGTTGAAATATCCTTAGTTCCCGTCAAATATTGCAGCCTCATTTTTGGATCTAGTGAGCACTGCGTCTGCCAATCCCTGACGTCTGCGGGTAATTTCTGACTTGTACATTTGCCGTTCTGTCTGGCGTCCTTCTACCTCCCTCACTTCCCTCCAGATTCCATGTTTAGAGGAGAAAGGAAAAGAATCAGCCTAGAGAGCAACGCGGCTGGTCAGATATTTGGGATTTAAATAACGTTGAGTTTAAACCTCTAAACCCCAAAACATAATTCACTTTTTTTTTTTTTCCTAATTTAATGACGATACAGTGGGATCAGTTTGGATGCTGATAGGCTGTGACAGACAATGTGGTCAGATGATTTAAAGTCCAGTAATTTAATAGTACAGGGAATAAATTTTACAAATGAAGTGATGAAGTCACATCAGTTGAAATTAATTGGGTTTATGTCATGTTCGTTTAATGAATGAAGTTATGTTACAGATGATTTTTGTTTCATCGCTGTAGAGAAGTGACCAGACACTGAGAATGCAGATATATCAGCCGCGGTAAACCAACAGGAGATAGAAATGTAGAACATAGTAAGTTAATAATTGAGGTCTGTGAATTAGGTGATTGTATTGAAATTCTTCAGCCTACGGAAATCTTATTGGATGACGTGGGCGAACCAACTAAATATCGATCGGCCTCTACACTAGGCACCAGGGCTGCCACCAGAAATTGTGGGGTCCATTACAAATCAAACAGGTAGTGCCCCCCCACCTTCTCCATGATCACCCCCAGCCCCCCTGGATGGATTCAGAAATGTAGTGTGAAGCCATGACACCTGGACTTCCTCACATGCCCCTTACATGCCCCTCAGACCTTGCATAATGCCCTTGACATGCCCCACAGGCCTTCACACATGCCCTACAGATCTCTCTAAATGCCCCTTACATGCCATTCAGACCTCCCCACATGCCATCAGACCCCCCCACATGCCATCAGACCACCCCACATGCCATCAAACCCCCCCACATGCCATCAGACCCCCCACATGCCATCAAACTCCCCCACATGCCATCAGACCACCCCCACATGCCATCAAACTCCCCCACATGCCATCAGACCACCCCCACATGCCATCAAACCCCCCCACATGCCATCAGACCACCCCCACATGCCATCAAACCCCCCCACATGCCATCAGACCACCCCCACATGCCATCAAACTCCCCCACATGCCATCAGACCACCCCCACATGCCATCAGACCGCTCCACATGCCATCAGACTGCCCCACATGCCATCAGACCCCCCACATGCCATCAGACCGCTCCACATGCCATCAGACCACCCCCACATGCCATCAGACCGCTCCACATGCCATCAGACTGCCCCACATGCCATCAGACCTCCCCGAACTGCCATCAGACCACCCCACATGCCATCAGACCACCCCCACATGCCATCAGACCGCTCCACATGCCATCAGACCTCCCCACATGCCATCAGACTGCCCCACATGCCATCAGACCTCCCCCACATGACATCAAACCCCCCACATGCCATCAGACCCCCCAACATGACATCAAACCCCCCCACATGACATCAAACCCCCCCACATGCCATCAGACCGCCCCACATGCCATCAGACCACCACACATGACATCAGACCTCCCCAGATGACATCAGACCTCGCCACATGCCACTTACTTGGGGGTGACTGGGATAGAAGAAGAAAGGTGGAGGCCGGGAGACAGGGGAGGGGCAAGCTCATTGGTAGCTGGGCCCGGGGGGAGGAGCCCTCCATCAGGAAGTACAACAATGACAGGACCTCAACAGATTCTACAAAAAAACATCAGGGCCCCCTGGTCAGTCAGGGCCCATACTCTGGTACCTCCTGTACCCCGTGATGGTGGCCATACCAGGCACAAGTCTCAGTAATTGCTCTTATTCTATATGACTGGGTAGATGAACAGTACAACCTCAGTAAACAACCCCCTAACCTGAGCTATCTGCAAATGTGGACAGCACAGTGGCTCAGTGGTTAGCACTTCTGCCTCACAGCACTGGGGTCATGAGTTCAATTCCCGTGTGGAGTTTGTATGTTCTCCCTGTGTTCGCGTGAGTTTCCTCCGGGTGCTCCAGTTTCCTCCCACACTCCAAAAAAAATATACTAGTAGGTTAATTGGCTGCTATCAAAATTGACCCTAGTCTGTGTGTGTGTATGTGTGTGTGTGTGTGTGTGTGTGTGTGTGTCTGTGTGTTAAGGAAATTTGACTGTAAGCTCCAATGGGGCAGGGACTGATATGAATGAGTTCTCTGTACAGTGCTGTGAAATCAGTGGCGCTATATAAATAAATGGTGATGATGAACAAAAGAAAATGTTCCTCTAAGAAGACCTCCAGCATGAGGGAAATCTGTTGTTCAGTGCAACCCTCCACATGGGAATCTTTACTAACAAGCTCAGTCTTTTAGCATTATCATTTCCTTATCTTCTTCTGCATTCAGCACTGTGTCTTTTCTTGCTTTGGACATTCGGTCACCTGCAGAAACTCCTTCTGGGCGGTGGAAAGAAGGAATTCAGAACCTGCTCTTATCCCTTTACACAGTATCAGTTCTTCTGAGTTTTCCTCTTATTTTGTAAGTAGCACAAGTTAAGAGAATTATCTAAAACCAAATACAATTGTATTATAATGTCTAGTGACCTAACCCTGGGCATGGATGTAGTGCTCAATATCTTCCTAACGTAATGTACACATTATTCATAGATATTATATACAAACATTGAGCAGTATGCTATGTAATAGTAACAAGAATCACGTCACAGTAGTGATGACCAGTCGGGGATATAGTGCAAAGCTCCTGAGATATAATCTCCAAGTTCCACTTTTGGTTTGTCATTAGGCCAAGCGACCTTTCTATAATCTTCTATAATCTATAATCTATAATTAGGAAACAACGGTCAATTCATTCTGTTGCGTGCGGTGACAGAACAATGACAGCAGGAATTCCGCCCTGAACTCTTAAATGTCAATCAGGTCGTACGTAATCAATGGCAATTCTGCAGCCGAATTCTAAATAATAACTACTTGGGGCAATTTTGAAAAGTCCCCTCCTTCCTAGACCACAGTTTTTGGTTGTTGACGGAATCTTGTCTGGATTTGCACATTGGAACATTAAAGAACCTCATCCCACAATCAAAGTAGACTGAAATGTTATTAATTAGTCTTGAAAGCTATAAAGTACCATTCCTAGGATGAAGTCTCAATATGACTGGAGAAGTCAATGCCTGCATGGCTCTATCTCAAACCCTTCCATGATCCTTGTGTTATGGTAATCAGGGGGAGGGGGCTTTGTATAATCCCACTTCCCAGTTGGACATTTCCATTTAAATACAGAAGATGTCCTGGAATTACTGTAAATAGTAAAGACAAGTGTTGGTTCTATATAATATACAAACATGTCCTTATTAAAGAGCATTAAACTGTAGTGACTGCATCTTCTGTGCAGATATAAATATTTATGAGCATTCACTAACCACCTCCCCCCATATACAGATAGGATCAAATCTCACTGATCTCATCATTGGCTTCATCAATCTGTAAAAAGTCTGCCAGTTTTCAGTACATTAGCTGTAAATGGTCACACAAATTGGACTACAGGATCCACAGGGCAGCCCACAGGGCAGCCCGCACAGATATCCAATTTAAATAATACCCAAGACTAAATAGATACACGTATTAAACTGAGAGAGAGGAGTTTAATTGTATCACTGATTTTCTAAAGAGTGATAATTAAATATACATTGCAATTAAGCTCTTACTCAGACTTTAATCTTAATGTTACACTTTCCAGAAATGCATGACACGTAATTGTAACAGACTGATATTCTACAATTATACAAAAAGAAAGCACAAAATAAGGGTGGTGGACGGTTACAGGTTATATTGCATCTCCATACTCTGCAACCTGGAGTTATGACAACATAATGAGAATTTAGCAATGAAACACAGATTAGTTAACTTGCATTTAAGTAGTCTTAGCATCGTAAACTGGTCATTACAAAGATGGAAATGGCATTTGGGATAATTGTATTGGTTTGAATGTGAGTCAAACAAAGATTTACTGTAATAGGTGACTTAGAAGAGTCTTTCTTGTGATATTTATGAGAATTTTTTCTAGGTTTTGTTGCAAAAAATGCCAGAACCTCACAGCTCAGATATGAAATTGCAAAAATGTACATAGGACATGAAACTGGCGATGTCTTTAGTGGTGCAAAACCTTTCATCTCTCTCGCATCTGAGCGTTGTTTAATGGGTGCGGATAAGTCCCATGTCTGCCCTTAGTTACCCACACACTCATAAAAACTAGATTCATTCTAGGACATGATAATTAAACATATCATTTTTTTTTTGAAAGGTCACAGGGATGGTCCCTGTTTAGTGGGGGTTACAGGACCACCCCCCCCCCCCCTCCCCAATAAAAGGATTTGCTTTCTACACATCCTCAGAGATGGGGAAGCCAGGCATCATCATCATCATTATTTATTTATATAGCGCCACTAATTCCACAGCGCTGTACAGAGAACTCACTCACATCAGTCCAGGCTCCATTGGAGCTTACAGTCTAAATTACCTAACATACACACACAGACAGACAGACAGGCAGACTAGGGTCAATTTGTTAGCAGCCAGTTAACCTGCCAGTATGTTTTTGGCGTGTGGGAGGAAACCGGAGCACCTGGAGGAAAACCACGCAAATACGTGGGAGAACATACAAACTCTTCACAGATAAGGCCATGGTCTGGAATTGAAATCATGAGTTCAGTGCTGTAAGGCAGAAGTGCTAACCACTGAGCCACCGTGCTGCCCCAATCGACTTTACTTTTAATCGGACACCTTTTGCAACTCGGTGCACTTTGTACAGGAAAGCACAATAAGTACAAAATGTGACACCCGCACTAAAGATGTTCTGAATGTCCCCTCACTCTCATGGTGATATCCAGCCTAAAATGAGGTTAAACTGAGCTGGATTTTAGGAGGAAAACTGCTTTGCACAAGAAGGACAGATAGGCCAATTGAAGTATAGAAAGAATATTGATGTTTGCCTGGATATTTTACAGCTCACGAATGACACACTATGATAGGTTTACTGTACAGCGCTACGGAATATGTTGGCGCTATATAAATAAATGATGATGATAATGATCATGATAGGTTTCAAGGGAAAGAGGAGCCACCATAATTGATAAAATCTTCTTCACATCTTCTTCCACCGTGATCCAATTGTAATCTTGAAGACCTAAAGGAGAGAAAATATAGCCTGATCTGATTGGCTATCTGTGATTGGCTGAATAGGCAATACACTGCTCCTGATTGGCTGTCTAAGCGGAGTTCAGCTCATTGTGCATCAGGGGGTAAATGTATCAATCTGCAGGTTCTTCAACACCCGCGTGTTCAGCCTCTTCCGCGATTAAATTTCAAGCGGCGCTGCATTGTAAAGGGTTAACTTCCCTGTACAATGCAGCGCCGCTTGAAATTTAATCGCGGAAGAGGCTGAACACGCGGGTGTTGAAGAACCCGCAGATTGATACATTTACCCCCAGGTGTTCAATCAGTATTCATTAGACACCTTTTTTTTTTTACTATATTTAATTTTTTAAGAATGCACTATGATTTTATTATCTTATTCCAGGGGTACTACTTATATATTTTAATGGGGTCCTTACTATATATTTATATTCTACTTTAATTCATTTTTTTTATCCCCCCCCCCCCCCCTCCCATTCCTTCAGGCACTAAAGCACAGAATTTAGTTTGAGCAATCTCGCCTATGTGAACCACATCCTTTATTTTTATTTTTTCTATTAGTGAGAGTGCGTTCGCCATGCAGTTTGGCAAATCGCCGCTTGGTAAAATGGTACGATTTGTATACCTGCCAGGTCAAAAAATAGGGATTGTGGTTTTATTGAAGCGTTTTGAGATGCGGTTTGGCCTTTACTCAATAGCGCGGTTTGCAAAGTGCGTATCAAATCGCCAAAAACCATTGCAGTTTTCCACAACCACTGCTTAGTAAATCTAGCTCCAATCTAGGAACTCCCAAAAAATGTGACTAATTCACCTTTTGTCGCATTTTAATATCCCGGCTGTACACAAGGAAAAGTCATTACTCCGCTGCTCTGCAAAACTGGTCGCTTTGCTCTACATAAATAACCTTTAACTTCAGTCTAATCCCAACTGTTTGTAATGGTCATTGCGTTATATACTGAACTTGAATATACGAATATATCTGAAGCCACAAGTAATTTTGTATTTCTGAAACATGTTTTCCCCATTTCCTAGAAACCAGTAAATATATTGTTGTATTACATTGACTACAAGGTGTGAAGAAATCCTGTTTCTTCCACTCCAGTAAAAATATTATTGCGTCCATACAGTGGGATGTCTTTTTAATCAGCCAGTCTTTGTGTTGGCTTCTACTCCACATACATTAGACAATGTTTCATTTTCTGGCAAGGTCTGAGCACCGAGGGGGCGGCCAAGTTATTCATCTAAATTCCCATAATAAAGAGTCATATTTAAATAATATCAATCAGTTAATTCTGTAACAATAGGGAGGGTTACCAGAGGAAGGGAACCCTCGCGGACGGTCATAAAATTAAATTTTATGGTGAGAAAATGGAATAAATAATGACAAGCGAGACTTATAGATGGGAAAATAAATATAATTGGTTCCATGTATTTGGTTTTTTTTCTTTAAATAGCTTTTACATCCAAAGATAATTCAGTAAAACAAATGAAAAGATTGGGTTATTAGAAATAATAGCTAGATATATAGTAGGGATAAATTAGACCACTGGAGGTGTAATATGGTTTTTTTTTTTACCATGTACAAATATATATGTAAAGCTTTCCATACTATGACAGGGGTGATGGTGTTTGATGTATGTAATCCAGTCATCTGTCAGGCGCCGTCCCCGCTGATCCTTGTCAGCTGGGGAACGGACACCCTCCTTCCTACCGGCCGCAGCGCTCTGTTGCTAGGCAACAGACACGCTGCGGCTTCCGCCTCTGAGACCTGTCGGGCGCATGCGCACTGTCTCGTCCCGTTGCCTAGCAATGGGACGCTACCTGCCCCGCTGAATCCCCGCCTCCTGGCGCCTCCAATCCTCATCTAGCCTGCTCTATTTAAACCTGGCTCTGGCGCCATTAGGGTGCCAGAGTAACAGGTTCAACCCTAAGTGTTCCTGGTTCTCCTGCTCCTGATTGTGCTCCCAGTGTTCCTGCTATATTGTTGTGACCTCGGCTTGGCGACTACTCCTTCTTCTGTGTGACCCGTCTGTACTGTGACCTCGGCTTGGCGACTACTCTCTCGGATTCTCCCTGGTATCGTTCATTCCTGATTGGCTCGACCAGGACCGTCTGACCCTTCTACACTACACCGGTAACTGACTAGTAGGACCGCGACCTTCGTGACCTGTGCAGCGAAGTCCAAACCTCCTTGCGGGGGTCCCTGGCGAATACCAGGGGTACGTTAGACTCCGCACCTATTAGTTTAGTTGCGCTAATACCGGTTAGTGTCCTGCTATTGCTATCCTCAAAAGGCTAACGGCCTGACACATCTACATTACTCCAAGTGCTTCTCCGTTGCAGTATTCCTCAAAAGCCCTTAACTGCCCAGACGCACGTTGGTCATCGAACCCCCCCCCCCCCCCCCCATTGGCTAAAGGTTACATTTTGGACAACTTGGTTCTGCATATGATAATCCAGATTGTGCAGAATTGGTCATTTGTTGATTCCACGACATAATTACAAAGTGGAACAAGAATTTAGGTTGCCCGTTAACCTGATGTCAATGTGGTGAAAACATGGACAGTCTTGCCCAAAGAAATCCAAAGGCCATGGATTTGACCATGCAGAACATTCATGCATTCATGCTAGATTGATTTAGTTGAAAACAACCAAACAAACTAACCAGATGGTAAAATGTTGGTCCAATATTACTAACAGAATATTTGGTGTGCATTGGTAAAACCGATTACACAGTGATTAGTGATCTAATATCCTCAGTTTCAATAAGATCTTATACTAGGCTTTTATTTGGCGGGGGGGGGGGGTGCAAAATCATGACAGGGAAAGTCACTGAAAAGCATTTTAAAATTATTATTATTATTATTATTATTTTTGACTTATAAGGCGCCACAAAGGGTCTGCAGCGCCGTACATTACATATACAGAAAACAGAACCAAGACACAACATGATACAAAACATATTTACAAACACAGGTGACAGGGTAAAGCAAATCAGATTAAGTCTGGGACAGATAGTGAAAGGGATGGTAGAAATCAGCGAAAAGAAGGCATAAACTTAAGAAAACAGGGCTAGGGAAGCAGGCCAAGAGGTACCGAGGGTGAAGGAACAGTAGAAGGAGCACACAAGGAAAGAGGGCCCTGCTCATGAGAGCTTACATCCTAAAGGGAAGGGGGAGACACATAAAGGGTGGTACTAATTGGGGGAGAGAGCCAAGACAAGGAAGTTAGGAGGAGGACTGATAGACTTGAATAAAGCAATGAGTCTTAAGGGCACGCTTGAAGCCTTTGAGAGTAGATGCTAACCTGATGGAACGTGGAAGATCGTTCCACAGCAGGGGAGCAGCCTGGGCAAAGTCCTGAAGACGAGAGTGAGAGGAGGTGATCAGTGAAGTAGTGAGGCGGCGGTCACAGGCAGAGCGGAGGGAACGGGTAGGAGTGTAGCTAGAGATGAGATTGGAGATGTAGGGAGGGGAAGATTGACTAAGAGCTTTAAAGGTGAGGGTGAGGAGTTTAAATTTAATTCTGTAGGGTATGGGGAGCCAATGTAGTGACTGTTGGAGGGAGACTGCAGAGACAGAGCGGTGGGAGAGAAAAATGAGGTGGGCAGCAGCATTGAGGATAGACTAAAGAGGGTCAAGGTGAGAATCAGGTAGGCTAGAGAGAAGAAGGTTACAGTAGTCAAGGCGAGAGATAACAAGCGAGTGAACAAGGGTTTTCGTGGCTTCCGTGGTGAGAAAGGGATGTATCTTAGATATATTCCGAAGGTGGAAGTAGCAGGATTTTGAGAGGGACAGAATGTGAGGCTTGAATGAAAGGGAGGAATCAAGGATGACCCCAAGGCATCGGACTTGGGGGACAGAAACGAGGGTAGTGTTATTAACAGAAATAGAGAGGGGGGGGTGGAAGAGTCCTGGCAGGGGGGAACACTATAAGCTCGGTCTTGGAAATATTGAGTTTAAGGAAGCGTTGGGACATTCAAGATGAGATGGCCAAGAGACAGGAGGAGACACGAGACAGAAGGGAAGGGAAGAGGTCAGGGGATGAAAGATAAATTTGGGTATCATCAGCATAGAGGTGGTACTGGAGGCCAAAGGAGCGGATGAGGACACCAAGGGAGGAGGTGTAGAGGGAAAAAAGCAGGGGGCCAAGAACGGAGCCTTGAAGAACACCAACAGGTAGGGGAAGAGGGTGTGATGTAGAATCATGAGTAGAGACTGAGAAGGAGCGGTTGGTGAGGTAAGAGGAAAACCAGAAGGCAGCAGAGAGGTCAAGAAGGATAAGAAGGGAGTAGTGTCTATTGGATTTAGTGAGGAGAAGGTCATTAGTGACCTTAGTGAGGGCAGTTTCAGTGGAGTGGAGGGGGCAAAACCAGATTGAAGCGGGTCAAGGAGTGAGTGAGAGGAGAGAAAGGAGGTGAGACGGTTGTAGACAACCCGTTCAAGGAGTTTGGAAGCAGAAGGAAGAAGCGAAATAGAAAATATAAACGAATAGCTGTTCTCCAAAGTAAAAACAAAACATGAAAGAAAAATGTAGTAAAGTTTTAATGTTGAAGGCTTCCCATGATAAAGGCTGAAGACAAGAGTCATCCTTGGGCGGGCGCTTGAGGATAAGCGAGTAGGTGGAACAAGGATGGTGACAGCCGCAGGGGTGACAGCCCCCTGCACATTTTCACCCTCAGTAGTGTTGGACGGAGCTGTTTAGTTTGTTCAATCATTGCATCTTAGACACAGCTGTCCATCGATTCTTTACGCTGCTGCTATTGGATACCTGTTCTTTAAAAGGCATCCTTCTCTTGTTTCCTGTACTGGTTATAGTTTATCTCCGCCAGTGTGCGCTTGTTCCAGATCTCACTCAGCGAGTCAGCCTTCGGGAGCTGTTAACGAATGAAGGTCAGGCTATCCCGGCAACCCGGCATGAACCTAAACTTCATCTCCTGGTTCGGTCCTCAGGGGACCGCAAGAAGTTCATTAATTTTCGGAGAGAGCTGCAAACTTTATTTCAATCTGAGGCCGCTTTATTCGGGTTCTGAATGCCAATGTGTGGATATTGTTATTTCCATTCTGTAGAGGGACCCACAGAAATTGATATTTGGCTTAGACCATAATAGCCCTGCTCGTACTTCAGTAGATGCAGTTTAAACTAGAGATGCTCACTGACCCAGGTGAAGTGGTTTTGATTTTTGATCTGGATTAGCTTCGTGTTTTGGTTTTGGTTTTGGCAAAACCACCCTTGTGTGTTTTGGTTTTGGTTTTGGATTTTTTAGAAAAAACCCTAAAATATGCTTAAATCACTTAAGTTTGCTCTTTTTTTGTTCCTACATTATTATTATTAACCTCAATAACACTAATTTCAAGTAATTTGCAGTCAATATTGACGACCTCACAGGTCACAATATTATTTTCATACATTTTCAAACAAAGACTGCAGCGACCTGGCTGGATGGTAAGTGACAGAGCAATGACTCAAACACACGGCAGTTCCTAGCACATCTAGGACACATTGGCACACAGCAGTGGCAGAAAAGAAAAATGGTGCAAGATGGAATTGTCCTTGGGTCCACCCTCCCTCCCACCCACCGTTATGTTGGAGTATAAAAAGGAATCCAAAACTCCCGAGATCCAACTACGTCACAATGATGTTTTGCCTCATTTTCGAGTTCCGAGGGTACGCGACAGTACTGAGCCGGCTCGCGAGGCAACTCGGATCCCCTAAGTTCGGGTGTGTTCGGTTTCTGAGGAACCGAGCCTGAGCATCTCTAGTTTAAATGCTATGGGATTGCTCAGACAAAGCAGCCTCAACGGTGTCTAATTTACGGAGTCTACAACAAGGTCACTACTGTTCCGAGATCCAAAGATGAGCACCAGACAATGCTTGGAATGGTCCAGCTTTGACGAGTCAGTTTTGGTGAGGTCTCTCAGGTTCAGTTAAGGATGCTTGGCGCAATATCCTGTTCCTGAGACTATAGACTAACTCATGCACTTGCCTAGTACTCTGCCTGCCCCGACCTTCGGACTGCATTTTGAACTTTGCTGGAACTCAGCCTGCCCTGACTTTGAACTTGGACTTGACTTCTATCGTACATCATTCTTTCTGGACTTTGATGCTTGTTCTTCTTAGACCTCACCGTGTCGCATCCTAGCTGCACAATGCTTGTCAACCTGAGCCTGAACTATCCTAGAGCCTAAGACCCAAGTTGAGCAACTTTCATTCTATAAGAAAAGTGATCGCAATAGGTGAAGACCTCTGAAGCTGCTTCTGCAGGTCTGAGAGCTGGCATACTGGTATTGTAACACCCACTTACAGTGTATATTAAATGGGAGCCAGGGGTATGCCTATAATACGCCAATGTGAGGCAGGTGTCTAAAGCGGGAATATTTGGGAGGCAGCAAAATAGAGGGAATTAAATTAATTCTCTAAAAATTATTGCAAATGACTATATTTGTGTTTTTAAATGTGCAACACCATGAATTAATGTTTCCGTCAGTTTGTATTGAGGAATGAGAAGGCGCTAGTTCAGACCAACTGCTCCAATCAGAAGATGCTAAAAGTTGCACGCCGTCATCGCCGTTGCTTATCTACGAGCTTCCTCATAAAACTGGAGACGTTAGGCCTTATTCATTAAGGAATATAAGACCATTTACGTGATATATTTTACATATTTTCGCTCTGCACATGCATGAAACAGCGACTTGCGCCAAAGAACGCAATTCATGTCCGCACATAAATGACACTTAAGACAGCTCATATTAACATCAATTAGTGGAAAGGTCATATGTGAGAGGGGGGACGCACTGCGCATCCACAATTATCCTGCTGTGTAAATGCCCCCAGTGGGCTGGATTGTCCTACCCGACATATCAGAGCAGATATTGGGGCATTTGTTTTCCGTGCTGTGATTGTTCCTCTCTGAATATAAGTGAGCGTAGATGGTGCTTGGGCTGCTGACAGCAGATTTTCCGGGCACCCTGTTACCTGGCAGCTATTGCTGGTGACAGATGTTTGGTGCAGTTGTGTTGCCTGATTTGTGTCCCATTCTCGGCTCCGTGTGCGGCCCTGTCTGAGACCTTGTCGGGTGACAGCGCTAATGTTTATTGCACCTGTGAGCACATCGGAGACACTTCCTGATGCTGTGGAAATACTACAGATGAATCCACTAACATTTAATAGAACATTCAAATAAAGGAATAAAGTTTTAAGACAGTATAACAGATTTATTTTTTTTTAATTTCTTTATTTTCACACTTTGTACAGAGAAAAAACAGCATTGCAGAACATAATCAACGTACAGAGAAAAGAAAAACAGTATTACAGAGATAACAGGTCCGCAATATAACTTCTAAAATGAGTGAAACGTAACAAAGTGGATTTTTTAATGATGTTATAAGGGAAGTAAGAAAAAGAAGGAAAAAAGACAAAATGTTGGAAAAAAGTTTTTGGTTATGTGGAGGAGAAGGAATGGAAGAGAAGTTGGGGGGGGGGGGTAGGGGTGAAGAGGAGCCATGCTTTCTAAGTTACCTATTACTCGGGACAGGGGAGCCATGTAGGCTGTATCATGGGGTCCTTGTCTCACGCAATGTAGGGAGTGAGTCGTTAAGGAGGGATGTGATATACTCCATGGATGAAATGTACCATAACCTCTTTATCAATCTTGGTTTGGTAGGGGGAAGAGTTTTTTTCCATGCTTGGGCTATTAATAATTTGCAGGCTTGACTAACTTGAAGTGCCAGATAGTCCGTTGACTTGCTAATGGAGGGAACAGGTTTATCTAGTTAAAATACTGTGGGGTCTCGAGGAAAGTGAACAGCTGTGAGCTGGTGGAGAAGTGTCCCAAAGTAACTGAATAATGGGACATTCCCACCGGATGTGCCGGTGAATACCTTGCCCACCACATCCTCACTAACACCTGTCTGATGTAGTTGGGAAGATGCGGTGGAGCTTGGTTGGGACCACGTACCATCTCGAGGATACTTTATAGGCTGTGTCTCTAATACTTGCATTAATGGGTACCTTAGCTACTCGTTTTCGAATTACCGACCATCTCTCGTCATCCAAAACCAGCCCTAGGTTCCTTTCCCATGCCTCCTCGTGTGGGTATAGGAAGAGTAAGTCTAGTTTGAGAAGGAAGCAATATAACATTGATATGTTTCTTCTGCAACCCACTTCGTAAATGCAGTTGAGCTCAAAGGGCATTCATTTTCTAAATTTTTAGTATGTGTTTGTGAATAAATAAAACTACGAATTTGTAGGTATGAGAAGTGAAAAAATGCTGGGAGGCCATGTCTTCCTGATAGCTCCGCTATTGTGGGGGGGAGGGGATTTGCCCATTATGTGCTGGAACCTGTCTGTTTTTCTGGACTCCCAAAGTGCAATCATGGATTCTACATTGCCTGGATGGAACTGGGGGTGTTTCCAAATTTGGGTTAGGGATGAGGGAAATGGGGCAAATTTGAAGAGCTTATTCACAAAGTCCCATATCAAGAGAGTGAATCGGATCGTGGGCGTTCGCATGCTGAGGTAGGCCTGTGGCTCCTAGACAACCATGGATGATAGTGCAACAGGGCTTCCGGGTCATGGCGTTCTCAATGTCCACCCATTTATTTTAAGCTTGGGTTAATATGCCAAGAGATCACGTGGTGTAACTGGGTGGCGTAGTAATAATTAGAGAGAAGAGGTAGACCAAGTCCTCCTTCGTCGGCTGGCTTGGCCAGGGTGAAACATTTGAGTGTGGGCCTCATGCCTTCCCATATAAATTTACTACATGCTGTCTGTAGTGCCGCCAAAGCTTAAGCGGGAACCCGGATTGGTAAGGTCTGAAAAAAAATATAGCAACCAAGGTAAAATGTTCATCTTTACTGTATTTATCCGCCCAATCCAAGAAATATGTAGGGACTGCCATTTGTTTAGGTCTCGACCAATACAGTCAATTAAAGGAGAATAATTATATCGGTACAGGTTGTAGTAATGTCTTGTTATTGCAACAACTAGGTATCATATTTCCTAAGTGCGTCATTGAGATTTGAATGAATCCTCAAGGTATGCCCTGCGTTTGGCTGAAAAAAAGAACGCTATGGACTTGGTGTCAATAATCTTATATCCGGACTAACGTCCATAGGAGGTTAGTTCAGAGAGAAGGTTGGGAAGAGATATCCAGGGATTGGACAGGGTCAAAAGAACATCATCTGCAAACAGTGTTATTTTATATTGTGTAGATCCTAGCTGGATTCCAGAGATATTAATGTTGTTTCTAATTGCCGCTGTTAATGGTTCAATACACAGTGCGAACAGCAAAGGTGACAGAGGGCAGCCCTGCCGGGTGCCGTTGTGAAGGTGAAGAGGGTTTGAGACCTAACCAGTCGCCACAACCCTGAAGGTGGGGTCAGTGTACAGCTCTTTAATAGCTGTGAGAACCTTACTCTTAAAGCCAAAAGTTGCGAGGGATGAAAACATGAAGGACCATGAGATTCTATTGAATGTTTTCTCGGCATCCAGCACCAAAAGCACTCAGTGGACTTTTTGTGTATTTATTTTGTGTATAATATTAATAACCCTGTTGGTGTTTTCCGGAGCTTGTCTGTTTGGAATAAATCCCACCCATGGTCGATCAAACCGGGGTCTATTGGCAAGGACTTAAGGTCTGTATTTAATAGTGAGATCGGTCTATAATTAGAGCACAACGTGTGGTCTTTGTCGGGTTTGGGAATAACAATAATTCTTGAGGAAGTAGTGTCCAGGTGGATAGTTTCGCCGTTGAGTATGTAGCTGAAGAGCTGAACCAACTTGGGGAGGAGGGAGGGAGTGAAAGTTTTATAGTAACTCATTGTAGAACCATCAGGGCCAAGGGCTTCAGTATAACAGATTTTATTCAACCCTAGAAAACTAATTGCAAAAAAAATGTATCTGCTCCTCCAACATAATAAGCAAGGTGCAAGATTTGCATAAAGGTAAGAATACCGTTATTTCACTGTTTAGATCTCATCAGTGCAAGAGATGGAACAATGACGATGGCTCACCTAACCTTAATGTTTGCTGTGTACGGGTTCACTATATGTCCCTCACTATAGAAACTATTCCATGTCTTGCACTGATGAGATCTAATCAGACTGAAACAACTGTATAAAGGTTTGATATATCACACCACATATCTGCTTGTACAGGAGGTAGTAGAGGAGCCATGCTTTCTAAGTTACCTATTACTCGAGACAGGGGAGCCATGTAGGCTGTATCATGGGGTCCTTGTCTCACGCAATGTAGGGAGTGAGTCGAAGAGAATGCAAATTTGGTCAAAAATGTCATATAAGGAATATTTTGTATGACTTTGCCTACACTTATTGAATATGCACTTTCTAAAAAGCATTTTTGAAACTTAATTACCCATCCATTGTACGCAAATAGGCATGGGACCCCGTTCTTCTGCAGTCGGGGTAGACTTAATAAAATCAGACCTCAGCATTGGAGGAACCAAGATGTACAGCTTGTGCAGCAAGGTGCATCTAGATAATCCGGACAGTTTAAGTTGGGCCATGAACTCAGCATGTTGTGGCACAGAGTCCTGACCCTTTCCAACTGAAATAGTTTCCACAGTTGTTGTAAATTATTGGGTACTATAAATAGCTTGTTCCATCTCGATCCCCAGAAACTCTGTTGGTTTAAGATCTGGTGCACGAAGCTGGAAAAGTCTATTCAATGATGGGTTCACTGCTGTCATGAAGGACACTCCAGAGGAGCAAAATTGTACAGATAACATGTGGCATTGAAATGTATTAAGGAACCAAGTGTGTGCCATGAAAACCTACCCAGCACCATTACACTACAAAATCATCCTGCATTGTTAATACCCATAAGGAATGCTTCTTTGACCCATGTAGTGTTCTCCACATCCTGATCTTCCAACTCCTCCCATCGTGGACTATGAGGAACCAGGAATGATCAGACAAGACAAAGTCAAATCCACGAGTATCTTATAGACCTTCTTGGATTCCCCTGACAGTATTGGGAGATAATGGGCTGTTATTCACCAACAGTGACAAGGTACAATGTGTTGTGTGTTCAGATATGTGTCGTTTGTACTTTGTTGTTCTCAGCTGTCAGTGGACTAACTCTAGTCCATCCGATACTCTGCACAAGTCCATGAGGAAGGTGAGTCAGATGGTTACATAGGGAGAGAAATCAGTAGCAGAAAGAAAGAAGTAATAATACCACTGTATAGGTCATTGGTACGGCCTCATCTAGAATACTGTGTTCAGTTCTGAAGGCCATATCTCCAGGAGGATATAAATACATTACAGACTGTATAAAGAAGGGCAACTAAAACGGTGCATGGCCTACAGCACAAAACTTACCCGGAACGACTAAAAGATCTTAATATGTATAGTTTGGAGCAGAGAAGGGAATGGGGGACATGAAAGAAACTTTCAAATATATCAAGGGTTATAACAAGGTGCAGGAGGGAAACATTCTACAAAGGAAGAGAAGTATTAGAACACGAGGACATGCACTGACACTGGGGGGAAGTAGGGTCAGAGAAATTGTGAGGAAAAACTAAGTCACAGAAAGGGTAGTGGATACGTGGAAGAGCCTCCCATCAGAGGTAGTAGGGGCTAATACAGTAGAGCAATGTAAACATGCTTGGGATAGACATAAGGATATCCTTACAAAGAACTAAGGATCAAATAGGGTTTGATGTTACCATAGGTTAAAAATGGGCAGACTAGATGGGCCAAGCGGTTGTTATCTGGTGTCAAATCTTAAATTTCTTGTTTCTAAGTTCTTTTAATCCAAGGTTTATTCACAACCACATGGCTGCTGTTAGCGGGATGTTATTTGGGTTAATGCAAATTGTTGTTGCATCCAGAACACTCTCACGTAGGAGCAGATTCCGTCACTGACACATTCATGTCTGGGGTCCGCTAACATTCTGTGTAAACTGGGTCTGAAGCTGAGAAGCACTGACGCCCATTTGCGTCACGTAAAATCCACACATTTGTGCTGCGCTGCTCACATCTGGCACTTGCAGTTGGGCAGGTTGGACGGCGGAGGGAAGGGTCGGCCTGACGTAGGCCGTGTACAGTAAAGTTGTGCTTGTGGAGATCTGCGTCTGATTGCAATTATGCAGAGACACATCCACGCCGGTCCATAGCGGTATCAGTTGCAGGTGACTGAGGGCAGGTGTAAGTACACGGTGACGATGACCAGCGGGTCGCTTCTCATTGGCTGATTGCTGATTTACCCTTGTGCTTACTTCATTGATCGTTTATATATTAGATATATTAGATTATTTTGTTGTCATATTTAAAACTTTTTTTTTCTTTCAACTTTCATTCGTACAGGAAAAGGTAACGACCTGTGTACATGTTATGCAGATAGGGGTGTATGTCTGAGACACACCTACGCTTCAGGTTATCCTTGTAAATACACTGTTTTTACGTGTAGCATTTTAGAGCTTAATGTTTGGATGCATATGTGGTTCTTTAGCTCATTTGAAACTTCCAAAATAGCTAAAATAATTTCACATTTTGTCAAAAAAGATTTTCTGCACGTTAAAGTTGAGTTGCAGAAATAACGGATAATCGCACACAAAACAGGGCCAACCTGTAAAATGACCCAGGTCCATAATTTATTTTATTTTATTTTTAATGACATTATTATCATCTTTATCCTATCACTTAATTACGTTTCATTTAAATGATTGTGGTCAAGTCCGAACCTTGTATTTAATTGTGATTTGCTTCTTCCGCTTTAGTTTTCCTGTTTTATCATGAAGAGAGAAGACTCTATTGTGTGTTTGGAGCGGTCGTGTGCTGCGCTTCCTGTCTTGCTGGGGAGATAACGGGGTTAATGAGATCGCAGTCATTTCTGATAGGTTTCAAGCAAAGAGTCAAAGGCACCAGATAAACTCACCAACTATGATTAGCTCCGGACTCGTGGAACAAAACGATATCAGTGAAAGTAGCTGAAAACATGTTGAGTTGCACAAAGAGCAAAGGGAGGAGAATCTCATATTAAATCTTGTGTACTGAAAACAATATAAAAGATGACACGTTTCATGTACGTTTATATTCATGTTTGTCATACTTATGTTTTGCTTTGTATAAATGTTATAAAAATATGGTCATAAAAAAAGTGTTAATATTAGATAATTCTGCTTTATTAATATTTGTCACCCAGATGGCAGACTATGTGCTCATTAAATGTTGTATGACATCTAGAACACGTATGATAAAGATCACATTTCGTACTGGTATCCTGGTCACACGCCATGGAATAATTTTGCCTAGGGCAGGGAATCTATATGTCGGACATACTTACCCCTCTGCAAAGGCTATGAGGAGACTCAGAGGATTACATTTGTTATCACTCTGGGCCTGATTCATTAAGAAACTTAGGCAAGAATTTGAGTAAGTTTTCTTACTTAAGTTTTCTGGGCAAACCCATGTTGCAATGCAAGGGGTGCAAATTAGTTTATTACTTTCCACATAAGTTAAATACTGATTGTTTTGTTATGTAGCACACAAATATCAACTTTGAATTTCAGGATACAAATAAGCTATCAAGTATTCGTGCGCTACATGAAAAAACAGACAGTATTTAACTTATGTGCAAAGTAATAAACTAATTTGCACCCCTTGCATTGCAACATGGTTTTGCCCAGAAAACTAAAGTAAGAAAACTTACTCAAATTTTCTTAATGAATCAGGCCCTCTGTCTAATTTTCGGACCACTTTGTACCTGACCACGCCACCAATAGCGTCATACTCTGGACCCAAATAATGTCACACATTACCATGATTAATCTTTATTTATATAGAGGCAGCGTACTCCGCAGCACTGTACAATAAGCCTTTTACTGTGATCACCACTCAATAAGGTTGACAGGAGAGACCTGGGACATCAGGGAGATTATTGGGAAGAGAAGGCAAACAATGCAAATGTAATAAATGGAAGCAAACTTATTATACGCCATAATAGAAGCATACATAAAAATTTAAAAACACTGAAAATGTACGTTAGATGAATATAAAGAGAAAATAAAGGTAATATAGGGTTAGGCTTCCATTTAAGGGTTGATTGCAGACTTCACAGAGGAGTCGATCAGCCAACTTGAGTTTCCAACCATTATATTTCTTTTTCAGCGAAAGCCTTTTATTTTCAGGATTAACCCAAGAAAACCAGAATTTGTTTATATCTACAACTCGTCACCTATAATTGCTGAGCACTGATATAAGCATATCAGCACTTATTAAGATCACTTGTGCATTATAAGGTATAACATGCACTTACTGTATGGTATAAGAATTGTTTCATAGGGTTCTTACAGCACTGGGGTCATGAGTTCGATTCCCGACCATGGCCTTATCTGTGAGGAGTTTGTATGTTCTCTCCGTGTTTGCGTGGGTTTCCTCCGGGTGCTCCGGTTTCCTCCCACACTCCAAAAACATAATGGTAGGTTAATTGGCTGCTATCAAATTGACCCCAGTCTGTGTGTCTGTGTGTATATTAGGGAATTTAGTCTGTAAGCCCCAATGGGGCAGGGACTGATGTGAGTGACTTCTCTGTACAGCGCTGCGGAATTAGTGGCGCTATATAAATAAATGGTGATGATGATGATATGTGTTGAATATGGGATCACCAGAGATTTGGGTTATGTTTGGCTTTTTTTTTTTTACCAGTAACAAGTTCACAACATAAGATCAATAAAATCAATGGTATTGATCAGAAGCAGTGAATGGAATACGGCCGCGCTCAGCGGAATCTGGATGTTTAATGTTGGCAGCTGCACAGTGATATAAATTCACCACAAGGGACACAAAAATAACACAATATAAGTAACAATGTAACACTGTCATAGTCATCAGATGTGAGGATAGGACTTGACCAAACGATGGACCTATGCCTGATACTTTTATTGTATTAAGTATACACAGATTTATTCTCTGATATATTAAACAGCGTGTTGGGGGGTGATTACACTGAGAGCACTTTAAGGAACTGATGCAGGCAGCACAATTAGGAGAATAAATTAAAGAAAATTCCGATCCGCTTCATGTGAAATGATAAAATAGTGATATTCTGGTGTTACACCTCATATACAAATGACCTGTCATCTCCGACAACAAAAACAATGACATTGATACATTGTATACACTGACAGTGCATGTTTTCTATATTTCCTACAGGCGGATTCATTACTGACTGACACATTGCCAGAGATCCACAGGTGATGCAAATTATTCCACTTGTGATTCTGTGAGGAGAGCTGGAAAACCTGCGCTGTTAGAGGTCTCTGCTGAACAGATTTGAGAAACCCTAAATGATAAATATATATCAGCTGGGGATACACATACTTACTGTGGCCGCAGGAAAAATTACATTTTATAAAGTGATTTCCTACAAGTTACTGCCCCAAATTCTGCTGACTGAGCAGCTGCTTCTTGCTGTCATCTCTGCTCGTCCTTTCCTAACAGTAACCCAACAAAGCAGCCAGTGATCAGTACATTTCCTGTAATCAATAGTCGGGTTATCTTAGAAACCTTAGATCTAGATAAAGCAGCATAAATAGAACAATATCAAATTGTAACAGTGCTTAAAAACAAAAGTAACATAGATTAAGTAATAGATCAAAGACCGCACCATTACTGGGGTCCAAGCTGACACATGCCTCGTGCTTTAATTAAATATATTGTAACAGATTTACATATGTTTTATACTTAATTAGAACTGCAAATGACTTCACATAACAAGTGAATTTGTTCTATCACCAAGAGAATGGCAGGTTGAACAAAATAGCGTTGCTGTGTCACATTTATATGCAAAGTGAATCAAAGCTGATAGATATATAAACATATACAAGAAGAAAAAAGAGAAAATATAATGAGTATCACAGAAATCTATAGAAGAGATTGAGAATTCAAAAGTGCTTAATGTTACATATTGCAAAGTTCTGCAAACTGCTCAATGTAAAGTACTGTTATAGCAGGGATAGAGTGACCTCTACTGGAAAGTTAAGGCATTACAGAGAGCTAAATGGTATCAAGATATATAAAATTGCACCTTTCACTGACACACAGAGAGCCTCAGTCACAATGTGAGCTACAAATGCCTTAATTTTGCATCAGGCCTACTGCTCTCCGCGCTCTCAATGTGCAAAATAAATGTGTCTGTGGGGAGGCGGAAATCTCTGAGGAGGTCAACTATTATTGGAACAACCACTTTTATTGAATTAAACTTAAGGTTTTTCTGCCAAAATACTGCTTGGTGTAACCTCATTGACTGGTTAATTCCTGAGAGTGGGGCATTGGGGCTGCCTATGTGGCACACTTGTGCATTTCACCCTTTTATCACAATGTGTAAATTTTACCTAGAAATGTACAATTGTAAGATGCAAAATGTGTTTCATTAAAAGATCTGATCTAGATTTTGTGGAGTTTGTGCACCTCTCTGCAGAGCAAGGAACGCTTTGAAAAATAGCCTTCTCCTCCCCTTTGATATCTTGTTACCGTTTTAATATTCTCGCTCTGCAAAATAAAATCTCGCTATTGCACTGCTGCACACAGTTAGCCGCATCTCTGCACCAATTCCGTACTCCACAAACACCTTTCTATGTAAGTGGGGTCACTGATGATACCTAAAATTAAACAAGACCCAGTATTGACCCCTAACTACCACTGTTGGTTACCAGCTCTTCATTTATGTTTACACCACTGACTAGAACACTTTCTCCTGTCCTTTAGACAAACTCGTATTCATGCCACTATTTTTTAATTAAATCCAAAGAATTTTCCATTTCTAAATGAATTTATTGTGACACATATTATCAAATGCCGAGCTAAAATCTAAGTAAGCTCCATGCACTCACCTACTTTAATGCATCATTATAGTTATTGAATCCACCAGACTAGTTTCACACAATCTCCGGCAGTGAATTTCCGGATGCCTTGATTCTAGTAATTTGGTCAACTCTAAATTGTCAACATTTCTTTTTTTTTTGCACTTGATTCCATTATTTGTCTCCTGTTGAGGCTCAGTCTATAGTTATTATCTCCCTGCTGCCTTTTTGGGGGGTTATTCAATTGTCCGCAAGTTTTTTTTTGACCGCGTTAAGTCTTTTTAACGATGTTTTTTTTTTATCATTTTCGAACGGGCTAACTTTACATGCGATTCAATTCCATTTTTAACGCTAGTTTTTTTTTTTCATGAAACGGTCCTCTCGCGCTCCAGTAGACGGTCTATTGACAGTATAGGGTGTGCGAGAGGCAGCCGCGTTAAAAGCTATTCAATTGTTTTTAACGCGACACGTTGAACAGGCAAATATGCTGCTTTATCTCACACCTCTTTGGGGTGTGTTAAAAATAAAAAACCTCTGAAAACTATTTGAAATCATGTAATAATGAGAAAAAAAAGATAAACTATGTTTATCACTAATGCCTAACATGTAAAAGTTGATTTTCTTGTGAAAAAATAATGAAATAAAAAAACATTAAAAAAAAATAAAAACATTAAATCACTAATTAAATATATTTATGTATGTTTTTGGTACAAATATGTATATACTAATGTGTTTTGAGATGGTATAGATGATTCTATATTAAAAAATAGGTTAATAAAAAAATATGCTAAAGAAAGTACTGTAATGTAGATATTATCAATGTGTAAAGGGTATGGAGTCATTAAGTTATGAGGAAAGGTTAGCCAGTTTAGGCATGTTTACTTTAGAAAAGAGGCGTCTAAGGGGAGATATGATTACTATGTACAAATACATTAGGGGTCAATACGGAGAGCTTTCATGGGAACTTTTTACCCCAAGGACCAGAGCCGGATTTAGACCTCATAGGGCCCTAGGCAGGATACTGTTTTTGGGCCCCCTCCCTGAAACAATCCATAGCACTATATTTTTGCAGCCTACCATATACCCCTATAGTTACGTAGAAGTGAAAGCATGTGCCGCCTTATTTAGGCACCCCTAAATAATTACCAAGCAGTCCCGTTTTTTTAAGTAGTTGGGTCAAAACAACATAATAAATATTGAAGTCAGGGCAGAAATACTTACTTAAGTTGTTTGCAAAAATAATACGCATAAATCCAAGTATGTGCTCTTGTCACTTTTGTCCCTCTATCATCACACTGTGCCCCTTCATTGTCACTTTTGCCCCTTCACAATATCACATGTGCCCTTTCACCATCACCTCTGTGCCCATCACCATCACCACCTCTGTGCCAATCACCATCACCACCAATGTGCCAATCACCATCACCACCTCTGTGCCCATTACCACCTCTGTGCCCTTCACCATCACCACTTCTGTGCCAATCACCATCACCACCTCTGTGCCTCTTCACCATCACCACCTCAAAGAAGGAGTCTACGGACTGCATGGCAGGACTGGTCTGTGGCAAAGAAAACGCCCAGGACTGGGGGTCACCCTGTAAAAGGGAAATAATAATCCCAACTCGTTGCTGCTCTGAACCAGAGGAGCGGGGTCTCATCCAAAAATAGAGCTTGCAGCTCTCCCTGAAGTTCCGAAACAGGGTTCTATTTCCGGAGAACCGATCCGGTAAATTCATTTTGGGCTCACAGATGGGATCTGGAGGAGGTTGTGAAGCTTTTGTGGCTTCTTCTTGAACAGACATAGGCTCAGCCAATCCCTGCATCATCTGATACAAGGACTCAACATGGCCTGCTAGGGTTTGTGCCGGAGACGGTGTGGATCCACTTGCATCCATTCTAATCTCGTCTCCGTGAGTGGGCCGGTTATAATGTTAGGAACCCTTCCAGCCGGCACAACACAACCCGGAGTCTACTCTGCCAGTCAGGTGTTCACTGGAGCCCCTGATGGTGGGGACAGACTGGGCTGCAGACTGACAGAGGGTCGTGAAGTGTGTACCGGCTGGGGAGAACCCAGGCAAGAAGAGTTAGGTCCACGCAGAGGTCAAAGGCCGGCAGCAGGTAACAGTATCGATGAACAAGCTGAGGTCAGAGGTCACAGGCAAAGTAACGGAACGGGTAAACGAGCCAAGGATCAGGGTCACAGGAAACACAAGCGAAGTCCAATACAAAGCCAAGGGTCAAACATGGGAAGTCAAAACGTAGATAACAGGATACAGGAACTGGAACAAGCAGGTCAGCAGACTGGAGCACAGAAGCTATAACCGGCAATGAGGCAGCAGACCTCATTGCCTTAAATACAGACACAGACCAATCAGCAGTTGAACACACTTCTGCAGGTTAATTTCCTAGTATCCAGCAGAGCCAATCAAGGCTTGCCCCTGACCTACACAGTTGCAGGCTAATGCCTGTTAATGCTTAATGAAATCAGCCCACCGGCTGCCTGCTATGCGCATGCGCCCGGCTACCAGCACCGTCGGGACGCAGCGCTTGTGTGGTAGCGTCTGGCCGTTGCCTTGGCGACGGCCGGGCAGAGGGAGGAAATGACGTCCCGGTCGTCAAGGTGACGGCCGGGACGCCAGAGGGAGCCAGAAGCGAGCCGCGGCGGCTGTGAGTACCGCCGCGGCTCGTGACAGTAATGCAGTCTAATGTATGAAAATGTATGCAAATCCTTGATTTGTGTTATACATGACCGTGTTAAAACTCCCCTTCACTCCCCTAAAATCTCGCAAACACAATGATTAACGCGCGAGGGCAGCGTTCCCTCTTTTTCAATTGAATTGCACGAGTTTTCGCACTGCGGTAACTAAAAACGGTCGCTATAGCAGTCAAAAACCCGCAGGTGATATTTTTTTTAACGCTGCGGGGGGGAATTGTGGAAATTGAATACCCCCCTTTGTGTAGAGGAAATTGATTTACCATTCCCCAATCGCTGGCAGTTATACTTGTCAGCAGCTATTGGATAAGAAGTTTGGATATTGGCACAGCGAGCATTACTCTATGTTCTTTTACTATTCTTGGATGTAACTTGGACCCTCTCCAACACCTTCTCTCCCCAATTTCTACATTCTCCTCCCCTGATCGGGCAGTACCCCATTTTCATCAAACCCTAGCAACTGCCCTGGATCAAGTGGCTCCAGCGACACTACATACTTTGCGTAGAATTCGTTGCCAACCATGGCACACTACAGTAACACGAACTCTACAAAAACTTTCTCATAAAGCAGAACGTCACTGGCATAAATCTTGTGCCTCTAATGATTTCATCACATATACTGATATCTACCACTCCTACAGAAATGCTCTGGGCACTGCTAAACAAGCATACTTCCGATCTCTCATCTATGCTCAGGCTTCTAACCCCAAACGCCTCTTTAACACAGTTAACTCTCTTCTGAATCCTCCCGCCCCAAATCCTCCAACTAACATCAGTGCACAGGATCTTGCTTCCTATTTCAAGGACAAAATTGATAAGATCAGGCTTGAAATGGTATCATCTCCCTTGACAAGCAATCTGCTCAATTCCTTTGTAGCACCCTCTGACACTCTCTCTTCATTTGATCCCACAAATGAAGAGGAAGTTTCTACTCTCTTCTCATCTTCCTACTCTACCTCCTGTCCTCTTGATCCCATTCCCTCACAAATTGGTAGGTCCCTGTCTCCTGTGCTCATTCCCCCTCTAACTAAAATCTGTAATCTATCTCTTTCTACTGGTATTTTTCCATATATATTTAAGCATGCAGTGATTACTCCCATTTTAAAAAAACTGAATTCTGACCCTAACTCTCTCATAAATTACCGCACCATCTCCCAGCTCCCATGCCCCTCCGAGCTTCTCGAGAGAATTGCCTACACTCGCCTCACACACTTTCTTACAGCAAACAACCTATTGGATCCTCTTCAGTCAGGCTTTCGCTCTCAACACTCCATAGAGACTGCGCTGACCAAAGTTGTCAATGATTTGATCACAGCAAAAAATAATAACCAATACTCTGTTCTAATTCTCCTGGATCTCTCTGCTGCATTTGACACTGTTGACCACTCTCTCCTCATACAAACGCTACAATCCCTAGGTCTTGAAGGCACTGTCCTATCGTGGTTCTCTTCCTACCTATCTAATCGCTCTTTCAGTGTTAATTTCTCTGGATCCACCTCTACTCCGCTTCCTTTATCAGTTGGAGTTCCACAAGGCTCAGTCCTAGGTCCTCTGCTATTCTCTATCTACACCACTTCTCTTGGAAAACTAATAAGCTCCTTTGGATTTCAGTATCATCTCTATGCGGATGATACACAAATTTATCTATCCTCTCCTGATCTTTCACCATCTGTGTTGTGTCACGTTACTGACTGTCTTTCTGCCATTTCATCTTGGATGTCTTCTCGCCAACTCAAACTCAATCTTTCAAAAACTGAATTAATAATATTCCCACCCAAAAATAGAAGCTTCCTGCCTGACATTTCTATTTCTGTCGATAACATGACCATAAATCCCACCCCGCAAGCTCGTTGCCTAGGTGTAATCCTTGACTCACAACTGTCTTTTATTCCCCACATCAACTCTATATCTAAATCATGTTACATACACCTAAAAACATTTCCAGAATACGCACATATCTGACACAAGACACCGCAAAAACATTAATTCATGCACTCATCATCTCCTGCATCGACTATTGCAATTCCCTCTTTACTGGTCTTCCCAAAGTCAGACTTGAACTCCTACAATCTATTTTGCACGCAGCGGCTAGACTGATTTTCCTTACAAACCGTTATTCCTCTGCTGAGCCACTCTGTCAGTCTCTACATTGGCTGCCTGTATTTCAACGAATCCAATATAAAATTCTTCTCCTAACATACAAGGCCATCAACAAAATTGCACCAACATACATTTCCTCACTTGTCTCGAAATATCTCCCCACTCGGCACCTCCGTTCTGCACAAGATCTATGTCTCTCCTCCACTCTCATCACATCCTCCCATTCTCGGTTACAGGATTTTTTCCGGGCTGCACCCACTTTGTGGAATTCCCTCCCACGCACAGTAAGACTTCCTCTAGTCTTCAAACCTTCAAGCGTTCACTGAAAACCCACCTCTTCAGACAAGGTTATGATATTCCTCAACCATCATCTTACTCTCCCTAGATTACCCTATTACCATCCTCTACACAGCTAACGCAAAACAACAGCCTTCTGACACACACAGCCCACTCAGTACTTTTAACTTTGCAGTCTGGCTGGTCCAGTGTGCAATATGATGTAGCACATGCCCTTGTGTTTCTAACTCCCATTGTCCTATAGATTGTAAGCTTGTGAGCAGGGTTCTCTTACCTCTCTGTCTGTATGTATTGC
This sequence comes from Mixophyes fleayi, assembly GCF_038048845.1. Classification (NCBI taxonomy): domain Eukaryota; kingdom Metazoa; phylum Chordata; class Amphibia; order Anura; family Limnodynastidae; genus Mixophyes; species Mixophyes fleayi. The sequence goes on from NC_134406.1 coordinate 273,357,733, forward strand.
CCAGTATTGTTTTATCAATGTTTGTTCCCAATTGTAAAGCGCTACGGAATCTGCTGGTGCTATATAAATAAATGTTGATGATGATGATGATGATGATGATGATGACCCATTGACTTATCTACTGTTCGCTTTGAGGGTGCAAGTGACACCTGTTTTGTATTAAATGTATTTATATGAACAGCTCAGTTCCCCTCTGGTTCTGGTCGCCCATTTGAATTTGCAACAGTAAATATAGATCAATAATAGTTATTTAGGCAGTCTGCAATCTCAGTGTCTCCTTCAACAAACCCCCTTCAGTTTTCAGCCTTTGTTTCCCTTCTTCCTCTAGAACATGTTGTCGCCCTATTTAATTGACTGTTCGACCTTTATTGTTGACTGTTTTAGACAAACTTTACGTGTTTTCCTATCATGCTCTGGGGTGGATCTGTCTATATTTATTAAGTGCAGCCTGACACTTCCTTGGAGAACCCCGTTGGTTTTCTCTTCTTTTTGCTTTCACTAACGTAACCTGGCGCACAAAGATCTTTTGCATTTAACCCCTTCAACGCTGAGGCTTCCTCCCACCCCTGGGCTGAGCCGACGTTGGCATATTTTTGGCCCCTTCACATTGCAACATCAAAGTCATTTTCCTGTGCAAATCGCATACAGATCATACCTTGTTTTCAGGAGACTTCGTATGTTCCAAAAATACCATTAGTTTCTTTATAACACCTGGCCAAGGGAAAAAAAATATCTACCCAAACTGGCCAAAAAAAAGTATATTTTTGTATTAAAATTAAAATAAAGTGAAGTGTAAACACGCGTGTGGATTTGTCTTGGTAAACTCCCCAAAGAAACACTTTGCGGTTACAGGTTTAGTATCAATATAGCAAAATCAGGATTATGTACAGAAGTTTCCTAATCAGCACTTGAAAATGATCATTTTGACTTATTTTGCTAGTTTACACAGCTTGCATATAATGTATAAAATGTGTAGGAATTGTATGAACGAAGAATTTTCACAACTAATCGCACTTGCGGTGCTCAGAAAAGAAGACAGAGCCCGGGGGCTGGTGGCCACTGTAACGAATCTTTGTACTATAGTGAAGCGGTCTGAGACACAGATATCGTAGAGGTGGCTGCAGAATGTATTTAGAGTCAGATACACATCATCATCATCACCATTTATTTATATAGCGCCACTGATTCTGCAGTGCTGTACAGAGAACTCATTCACATCAGTCCCTGCCCCATTGGAGCTTACAGTCTAAATTCCCTAACACACACACACACACACACACAGAGACTAGGGTAAATTTTTTGATAGTAGCCAATTAATCCACCAGTATGTTTTTGGAGTGTGGGAGGGAACCGGAGCGCAATGAGGAAACCCACACAAACACAGGGAATTGACCCCAGTGCTGTGAGGCAGAAGTGCTAACCACTGAGCCACCGTACTGCCCCAGGTTTGAGACCAAGGTCTGGTACACAGTAAACAAGTAACTGAAAACACTAGACACTGATCTGATAAAACTCAATCATTTGACAAATTACAAATTCCTGCCACCTGTGATGACGTCACTGCCCACTCAGGAAACCCACTTCCTCTGTGGTTCGCTGTTCTGTGATCATTGCAGACTATTTACTCAACTCTTTACTTTCATGCTCCAGCCTAGACTCCCGTGCAGCAAACGGACGTGATTTATATTTATTGGATATAGTCCTAACAACATAGGCAGTGTAATGTTGCCAGGCACAGATATGGGTCACACTAATGCCATGGTTTGTAACAAGAATATTGAAATTACATCATCAAATTAGAGGTCACTCACCTTTATAACCCAAGACTGGAATGCACGATAGTTTCCAGGTGATGCAATAGCAGAAAAAGTCATGTTTTCCATACAACTACCAAATAAAATAGCCCCTGCCCCACCGGGTACCTCAGCATTCCGGGAGTGGGGAGAGTTGGTAAATCTCATGGTCAGCATAATCTCACCTGTTCTCAAATTCTCAAGCACAGTTCCCCAACTCGAGTCATATTCCCTCCTTAGTATTGCAGATCTTGGCAAGGTCTACCAAGGGCTGGCTCAGGAAGCCCCTGCCCGACTCCTCATAAATGACTGGGGATTACACACACACACACACACCATAAAAAGGGGGCAAATTCATTTGGATGTGTAACTTATAGCAGTGATTCCCAAACTTTTGCAGTTCACGGCACCCTTAGAGTCCCCAAATTTTTTCAAGGTACCCCTCCAATATAATTATTGAGCAGTCCTGTTTTAGAAGTAGTTGAGTCAAAAAATTGTAATAAGTATTTAGGTCAGGACAGAAATACTTATTTAGTTGTATGCAAAAATACCCCCTCTGCATCCAGACACTCTGCCCCCTCTGCATCCAGACACACTGCCCCCTCTGCATCCAGACACACTGCCCCCTCTGCATCCAGACACACTGCCCCCTCTGCATCCAGACACACTGCCCTCTCTTACACTGCCCCCTCTGCCCTCTGTCACGCTGTCCCCCCTCCTTTGCTCTCTGTCACGCTGTCCCCCTCCTCTGCCCTCTGTCACGCTGTCCCCCTCCTCTGCCCCCTGTCACGCTGTCCCCCTCCTCTGCCCTCTGTCACGCTGTCCCCCTCCTCTGCCCTCTGTCACGTTGTCCCCCTCCTCTGCCCTGTCACGCTGTCCCCCTCCTCTGCCCTCCCTCTGTCACGCTGTCCCCTCCTCTGCCCTCTTTCACGCTGTCCCCCTCCTCTGTCACGCTGTCCCCCTCCTTTGCCCTCTCTTACGCTGTCCCCCTCCTCTGCCCTCTTACATGCTGTTCCCTCCTCTGCCCTCTTCTCTGCCCCGCTGTCACTGAATATCGACGTCAGTGACAGCTGCTGCGAGAGAGAGGAGTCTACTGGGTCCCGGCGCCCGGCGGATTGGTAAGTTACTGTGTTCTTTCTTTTTTTTATATATGGCTTGCCCGCGGCACCCCAGTGACAGCTCCGCGGCACCCCTGGGAGCCGCGGCGCACAGTTTGAGAACTGCCGACTTATAGGCTTGAACGCAATTCAAAAAGAACTGTGACGATTATTTGAGCTTTCTAGAATGATACTTTCATCAGTACAATGTTAAATGTCTCCCTCTTTGCTCAACTGACCTGGTTGGGGCTGGATGTTAGAGTGGACAGTACTCAAAATCAAACCTACAGGTGCACACCCTAATCTAACTGGTGTCTTTTACTTGAAACATGGCAGATATGGAAACACTAGGACCCAAAAAATTTAAACTGCACATAAACTCTCTCTCTGAGTAATAAAATGATGAGGAACGCAGCATATAGTAATGGAAGTCTTGAAGGCAATCTTTGAAAAAGATAATTAGAATGGGAATTGTGGTCCCAAAAATAATCATGATAAGAAAAATAATGATTTGGATACTAGTCCCAGCATATGTAATCAGTGTAGCTAGTCCTTGAACAAATATAAGGATAGAGAGTGTTAAAAATCAGGGATGGAGTAGTCCCAAATGGCGTAGAGCGGCTCAAGGACTGAGCTCTCGCTCAGGCGATACTGGTGGTTGGTCCTGTGTGCCGTGCTGTGCAGTATGCAGCGGGTCACTCACATTTGCTGTGGAAAATGTCCACTTCTGGAAACCTGGAGGGTTCGTTGTACGTGGATCAAGGGCCTGAATAGTTCTATAGTAACTCTCCTCTATAGGCTGTAATGTAGCAGTAGTAGTAGTACCAGGCAACTGGAACACTTGAAATGGAACATGATACTCTGCAAACAACTGGAATGATTCTGGAGTCTGGACTGAACCTGGACACCCTCTGGACATGTGAATTGTCTTTGGACTCCCCTTAGGCCTCTGAACTGGATCTGCACTCACTCTGAACTGGACCTGGACACCCTCTGGATGTGTGGATTGTATCAGGACTCTCTCTAGACTGGCCCTAGACTCCCCCTTAGGTTGCTGGACTGGATCTGCACTCACTCTGGAAAGGACCTGGACTTCCTCTGAATCTCTGGCAGCTTGTACTTGTGGATCTTTGGCAATTTACCGTCTGGAATGGACAGCTCCCTCTGTGAGTCTGGCAGCTTTCTCTAGTACACTGGCAGCTTTCCCTGATAGATTGGCAGCTCTTTCAGCAAGACGGCAGCTTTCTCTGCAGTGTTAAAACAAAATATAACCGGAGCATCAATCCCACATTCTACTGCAATAGATTAGTTAGAATTGCTGCCAATGTATAAGGATTCTTAAATCCAGAGAATGTAATTTATAAAAGAATATAAAGCATAAATACATGATTTTATGATGAAGCATACTTGCCTACTCCTGAATTTTGAGGACTCCTGGAAAATTAGGCCACCCTCCCGGATCCCGCCTATTCCAAATATAGTGGGGACTTGATGACCTGATCCGTTTCATCAGACGTTAAGGGTGGGTCCACTGCGTGATGATGTTTGAGTCATTGCACAGCAGGGAGCACGGCTATAACAGAAATTGCATCATCAATAGTACTGCACCTCCGAGAATGACAAAATGTAAATCTACACCCTTACGGGACTGATCAGGCGACCTCTAACACTGTATAAAACATTGTTAAGTATAAACTAATATCCAAATAGTAAGCATATACTGATATATAGAAAACTAATACTATATAATGCTCTTAAAATGTTATGCAGTATTATTTTAAAACACAGAAATGAGTAAACATGTAATAATAAAATAAATATCAGTAGAACATGATCAACACAAATAAAAACTCAGAATAACCCACAACAAGATTTTAATAACTCTTCTTTTCTCTCAGTCCTTTTTATTGCCATACAGGGACAGTACTATGGTCATAACGGGACTCGCACTTTGTACTTATAGTGACGTGGATAAGACCATGGGCCTGATTCATTAAGGATCTTAACTTGAGAAACTTCTTATTTCAGTCTCCTGGACAAAACCATGTTACAAGGCAAGGGGTGCAAATTAGCATTCAGTTTTGCACATAAGGTAAATACTGACTGTTTTTTCATGTAGCACACAAATATCAACTTTAAATTTCAGTGTAGAAATAGGCTATCAAGTATTTGTGTGCTACATGAAAACACAGTCAGTATTTACCTTATGTGCAAAACTGAATGCTAATTTGCACCCCTTGCCTTGTAACATGGTTTTGTCCAGGAGACTGAAATAAAAAGTTTCTCAAGTTAAGATCCTTAATGAATCAGGCCCCATGTTTTGGTATATATCACCATCATCATTATTTATTTATATAGCGCCAGTAATTCTGCAGCACTGTACAGAGAGCTCATTCACATCAGTCCCTGCCCCAATGAGGTTTACAGTCTAAATTTGCTAACATACACAGACAGAGAGAGAGAATAGGGTCAATTTAATACCTGCCAATTAACCTACCAGTAGGTTTTTGGAGTGTGGGAGAAAACTGGAGCACCTGGAGGAAACCCACGCAAACACGGAGAGAACATACAAACTCCTCACAGATAAGGCCATGGTCGGGAATTGAACTCATGACCCCAGTGCTGAGAGGCAGAAGTGCTAACCACTGAGCCACCGTGCTGCCCTATCACCCAAGAATACTTAGACAAAAATGGTACAAAGGGTGATTAAAGGACAGCAATATAGGAGACATTTACTTAAACATTTATATAGAGACATGACAACGTATTCTGCATGATACATTGTTAACAATATATGTCTTGCCTGCGGAGATGTTTATGTTGGTTAGATTAATTGAACCCCATAGACAGGACTGACACGCTGAATAAACAAATTGCATCTAGAGTAAAGACAAGAGAATTATTTCAGCAACCTTGTCCTTCCCTAACTTCCATTACATCCTACAGAAATATGTGTAATCTCCCATGAAAGCGAGGTTTATAGATAGAGAGGATTAAAGAGACGGGGAGCAGAGTGTGTGACTGGCATCTTGGAGAGATCATCTGAGGCGCTGTGAGAGCTGCGAGACAACGTCTCCTTCAACTTAACTTTCTCTTTTTGTCATAACATTTTACAAGCTACAGATGTGGGCAGATTTCATGCACAGACGGAGCCTCACTAATTAGTATATACACCATGATCTGACGCAGGACTGTGTGGGACATAACGTCCATGTCTGGGGCCCCCATTGTGCCTGTGAATTCGGCACATCTACATATCCAATCAGTGCTCTAGGCACAAAGGGCCCGATTCGTATACGAACGCAAACTTCACACAACTTGCACTTAAAGTACGGAACTTGAGCGTAATTCTGCCCGTAACTCATGTGCAGTGAAGATCTTGAAATGCGTTTCCATGTAAATCAGGTTATAAGTACGCGCTGCCTAAACGTTACTCGCTTTTACAAATAATGTTTTCCTTTTCTTTTACACTACATACATAAATCAGATTGTTCTTAATTGGTTCTGTACATACAACACTTTTTATAGTCTCTCTTACTTACATACACCTGGTCTGTGCTATCTAGTGGCACACGTATGTGCAGTTTTTAGTACAAAGACTAAACCGTTCAGTCATTACTATCAGTCGGTACTTACACCTGCCTGTAGCTGGTTCAAGTGTTACGGCTATTAAAAGCGCACATACAAGATACCCAGGACTTGAATCAGAGCCATCTGTGTTGCCCCTACCATACATGGCCTATGTTCATAGTATATTACCGGCAGCACGGTGGCTCAGTGGTTAGCACTTCTGCCTCACACCACTGGGGTCGTGAGTTCAATTCCTGACCATGGCTTTATCTGTGAGGAGTTTGTATGATCTCCCTGTCTTTGCGTGGATTTCATCCAGGTGCTCCGGTTTCCTCCCACACTCCAAAAACATACTGGTAGGTTAATTGACTGCTATTAAATTGCCCTTAGTCTCTCTCAGTCTGTGTGTATGTTAGAGGATTTAGATTGTAAGCTCCAATGGGACAGGGACTGATGTGAGTGAGTTCTCTTTACAGCGCTGCGGAACTAGTGGCGCTATATAAATAAATGATGATAGTGGAAGTCTCAAACCTATGACTTTCTTTTCTTCATTAAAATCCCAAATCCAGTATAAAATACCTCTATAAAATGCCAGAGGAGGCAATTACAATTCTCGCCCCTTACACAAAGTACTGCAAATATTTGTATATAAGTATCCAGCAGCGCTGAGTGGTGGGTTCAGGTAAGGCCCCCCCCCCCCCCCCGGAGCCCGGAAGAGCTGTATTGTGGGAGGTAGGGATTGTCAGTGCATATCATCGGCTTCCTAGTCAACTGGTTTTGCTGAAGTTGCGCACTCGCAGCCTCAGGACGTAAGCACAACCCCCACCCCCCAAGTTGTGCTGCAGTACAGGGTTTTGCAAAGGCTGAATGCGCAGACTGGGGGGAATGGCCCAATTGGTGTGGAACTACAAGTCCCAGCATCCCCTACCAACTGGTGTTTAATATAACACATTTTGGCTTTATATTTATCAATGCCGGTAGGAACCGGCTCCCCGTTTGCACCAAAGGAAATAAATAAATGTCCGCATTAGAGTGCGATGCAACAGTGCCCCTAGTGGGCAAGTTATCCACACAGCCGCAGTAAATGCAGAATCCTTTCACATTGCTTCTTGATTCACGTATTTTTTCCATTATGTAGCCTATGGGGAGGGGTGTAATCTTGCATCGCCAGCCACATAGCAAAGTTTGGGTTCGGTCCCAGCGATGAAGCTGTGACCCTTCCGGATCCCCCTCAATGCTATGACAACGAGGGCTTTGTCACTAAACTCACCTGTTTCCACACTCCTGTGCTGCTGATTTCTTCTGCCTCTGCGTAGAGGTCAGCACTTCCTGGTTCTGGGGGTCACATGATCGTGGCTGGGAGGCGGCATATTCCAAGCTGCAGAGTATGTAAAGTTCACCCTGACACTGCAGCAGTGTCAGAGCAATTGGTTTCCACATCAGTCTGATGCCCTGATATGCTGCAAAAGCTGAGCTTAGCTGTGATTTTCCCTTTGTTAACTTCTCTGCCTATTAACTCCTCGTGTGTCAGTCCTTGTTTGCTTTTAACCACTCTTTCTCGGATCCTGATTTTGTACTGTACTGCTGCCTGTGCACCAGTTCCCGGCTTGTTATTGGACTTCCTTACTGCATACTGATTTTGTACCTCGCTACCGCTATTGTACCAGTCCTTAGTCAGCTGACCTGCTTTCGGATGTCCCCTCCTCTTTTCCGCTGTGTTACGCCTATTGGCTGATCAGAGGGCAGCAACCTGTGTGTTCACAGCTGCAAAGCCCATCCCGCCTTGCGGTGGTTCTTGATGAAGAGCTGGGGACCCGTTAGACCTCGCGGCTCTGTTTGGCCAGCGCTAAACCAGACTAACACGTGTATCCATCACCTCAGGGCTCTCCTCCTGAGACATCATTACAGGGGGTGATGTGGGGGCCCCGTGGGTTCACTGCCGGGCCCTCCTCACCCCGAGGCCACCTACCGACCTCACTTCCTCCACCCACGGCAGTCCCACCACTGCCTATGGGTTCACAGCTGTATATGGACAACTATAGCTGGAAACTAAATGCTCACTATGGGCAGCTAACAGTGCAACAGTGACATCTGCAGTTTAAAATAATGTATTGCACTCCATTAAAGCCCATACAAATTAGAAATATAAAAACTAGATATAACTTTATATGCTTATAGTGGTGAGAAAATGGCAGGAATAAATAGAGGGAGGGAGGGAGGGTCGTCACCTCTCTAATCTCCCCAATGTTGAGGGTCCTATGAAACATTAATCACGAGTTAGAAAACAATGCAGCATAAATACTGAGGCTGTAACTGGAGGTCTGGGGAAATGTTTGTCCATGTTTAGTCCCGTGGGGCAACCAGGCAAATCAGGTGTGGACTGTGCTTGTACTAGTGGTTTTTTCAGACCAATATTAAGTAGAAGCCCTTTGTGTGCCTGTATATTAAATTATAGTTATATTAAATAAATTAATTAAATATTAAATATTAAAATATTAAATATTACACAATTAAAATATTGAGTTAATGTTTTTCTGTGTCTTTGACTTGGATTCGCTCCACGTACAGGTTCCCTGTGTCTCTACAAGAACCCAGCAAAGCAGTCAGGAGCCTCCTGTGGGCGTTTCTTGCGCTGCTCGCCAGGTGAGTCACCTGACACCTCACCTGGTGGTATATATATATATATATATATATATCATAGCTCTCACACAGGGGGCACACTATCTATCAGGCTACCTATAAAACAGATAATGAGATCTACGCAGCGCACATAAAGGTCTACGGATACACCGCGCTCTCAGGACACATTGCTAGAACTAGAAACCTTCTACCTTTTTTTTTTTTAAAAAAAACAATTATATGAGAGATTATATGAATGTATCACAGTATATATATATTCTACAATAATAACAGAACAGCAACAGTTTTCAGTGGGTATAATATGAGTATAATATTAAATATTGTGAGGTGGAGAAGCCCTTTAAAATGTTCAGTAAGTAGCAAATAGTTATTACATAGATAGATCCAATCTCTACAGTAACGACTTGAAAATGTTTTATGATAATGTAACACAGGAAGTGCCGTATCCTGAAACACAACACTATACAGTGACCTATATAATTATAGATATATAACTATATGTGTCCTACAGTTGTGGTACAGAGGGACATGTTCTTTGGTCCCACACAGTGGAGCTGGGTGTAATACAGAGATTTCAGCGATTTTCATAATCGGTGATAGTCACATTACCGATATTCAGATTAAATAAACCCGATAACCCGCTTTAAATCCGGAAATTTGAGCATCACCCTCATTAGTGACGTTAATAGCAAAGTGTCACTGTTTATTTCAATCGGAAAATAGAACAGATATACTGTGTCTAATCTTCATCTTCAGTACTGCGCACACTTGGAGCATGCCAGCATTACCTGATTTGCCTATTTTGTATTTTACATCCTAATTACTTGGCCCTACAGTGACCCTCAATCTACTAAAGTTCAAAAGATTTGTGACAATTTACTTTTTGCACAAATTGTCTCTACCTTTCTTTCATTAAGCACTATAACCCAAAACCCGTTGGGCCTGATATATTAAGGAAAGGAAAGCTAAAAAAAAAATGATTAACTTTGCACCTTGGCAAAACCATGTTACACTACAAGGGGTGCAAATTAGTTTATTATTTTGCACATAAGATACATTCTGGCTGTTTTTTCAGGTAGCACACAAATAATGGATAGATTTATTTTTACACTTAAATTTAAAGTTGATCTAGGACATGCCCTACCCCAAGTATAAATCTGTCCCCACATTTTAAATTTACCTCCCCCTCCAATGCAACATGGTTTTGCCCAGGTGTAAAGTTACTATTTTTTTTGCTTTACTTTCCTTAATGAATCAGGCCCATTGTCTGTATAGAAGTCATTACCCATATAGGTGATCAAATACCCAGGAAATATATTGCCTGTTATCTTGGCTGGTGTATATTTTACAATGCACTGACTGGCACAAAAAACATTCTGTAACTCCTCTCTATTGTAACCTCTGTGTTTAGTGCCATTTGCTATCTAAGGGCCACTTGTACTTCCGCCTCTGAACCTTAAATCTAGTTTATAGGTCCAATGCAAAGATGCCACAATCATCACCGTCATTTCCACACTCCCAGCGTGGTTTATATAGTTGCAAAATTTCCGTGTCATAGTTAGTGAATTTCAATATGTGTTTAATTCATAATAAAACGCTTCAAAGAAATGATCGTAACTTGCATCTGTATGCTGAGCTAAACTGATAGAAACCAGGAAACCCCAAGATAAATACCAAACACCAGGCAACTCCTGCCTTTTACTGATACTACAAAATATGTTGGCGCTATATAAATAAATGATGATGATGCCACCCAATTGTTTCATAGAGACGGTAGGAGTCCGTCCACTGTTCTCCCCAGAACTTCTCTTTTAGGTGTTTACCTACAGGCTCTATGTAGAGACAAGGAGAAGGCATATGGTCAAAAGCCCAGTGGTAGCCATAAGCTTACGGTGAGGGCAAAGGAATACTAGATCCAGGCAGAAATAACTGGACAGGAAACTAGGTAAAAGTTACACAAATGTATGTGCTAACTAAGTGAGAAGGTCAAAAAGTGGACAAGATCAGAATTAGAAGCAGGTACAGGTTAACGTATCCAGGCACGAGGTCAGAGGAGGCGGCTGACAACCTCAGTCAGATATATCAAGCAAGTTCAAGACAATGTAAATGTCACCCTGGGTCAGGAGGTGGAAGAAGGTCAGATAAGAACTCAAACTCTAGGTCGCTGCACCTATAACTGGTGGGGAATTAACAAGTCTCAGTGAGATAGAAGCAGTGCACCAATCATGAGGCTCCTTGGCACTCGTGTGGTCACCCTAGTAACCCCCCTCCAGCAACTGCTAATGCAGCCAGGAGGCCAACCTGACAACTCGAAAGCGTCCCAGAAGACCAAGCAGGTGGAGGTCAAAGGAAGAACGTAGAAAAACAGTACCCACTACCATGAGGAGGGGTCAAATGGCCCCTAAACATGCAGTCTGTCAGGAAGTTGCCTGCGAAAAAGCCTCACAAACTGTACATCACTAGAAGGAATCCAAGACAATTCTTCTGGACCTTATCCCGTCCAATGAACTAAGAATTTAAGATGACCTCGAAAACATCTGGGGCCTGTGTCACTAAGGAGAGCAAAGTATAAAAAAGGAGTAACTTTGCTCCTGGGCAAAACCCCATGTTGCATTGGAGGGGAGGTAAATTTAAAATGTGATGGCAGATTTATAGTTGGGGTAGGGCATGTCCTAGATCAATTGTAAATTTCAGTGTAAAAATAAAGCCATCAAGCATTTGTGTGCTAGACGAAAAAACAGCCAGTTTTTAACTTATTTGCAAAATAATAAACTAATTTCTACCCCTTGCATTGTAACATGGTTTGTCCCAGAGAACATTTACTCCTTCTTTTGCCTTACTTTCCTTAATGACTCAGACCCCAGGAATCTAAAACTTTTTCATTTGCATTCTCTGGCTGTCCATAGACAATAACTGGAGAAGGCCTAAACAGGTTTCTATATGGCCTCAACGAGACCACAGGATTTAAAAATGTCACGTTGAGAGTCTTCAAAAATGGTGGCAACTCCATTTGAAAAGATATTAGGTTTAGGATTGTAAATGTTACAACTGCAATGACATTGCCGGCAGGGAAAATACCACATATCCCACATTTACCTCATGTACTTAACAGTGATTCTTGTGTATTTACCAATTATATTACTGATGTGAAGGAACATGTGTTCCCATGTAACAAATCATATTAAAACTAGAAATGTTCTTACCAAGTTACAAGATTTGCTACAAAACAAACTAATATGTCATCTTTCAACTAGACGGAATTCTACCGTTGCTTATATTTGAGAGGTCGCATGAGCACAGGAAAAACATCAATGACTTTGTTATGTGACAGTCAAAATTTGAGGGAACTATTTTCTCAGCCAAAGCAAAGGCGCTCATGTTCCGTGTATAGAAATGTGCGTAGAAATGATGAAGGGCGAGTATATAACTGCACTAGTGTGTAATCTTCCACGATCATGTTTCATTGTTCCAAAGCACATCATATCGTTTCATTTAATTTTATAAACGGACTAAAAATCTCTATAAACAATGGAACGATGTCGGGCAAATTCTGCAATGTGTATGTACTCAGGACCAGCACTGTAGGAAGATCTCCGTAGAGTTTACAGAGCCACCATCTTTTCAGCTGATGGTTATGACAGAGGGAGAGCACAGATCTGAAGAATTTAGAACTACAAAGTGGACTAACACAGCGAAGCGCGTTGAAGCTAAAGCTAAACTTGAAGATTTTTTCATCAGAACTTTGCACCTCTACGTAATGACCTGTTCAGCGTGAAATACTAAATTTAGCTGCAACTGTGTTTATCTCTACTGTTGATCAAGTGGCTTACACCCAATACATGTCGTCTAGGTCAGCACAGTTTATCTCTCCAAATACCGATTATTTGTAAACAAGTTTTGCAATAGTGATATCTAAATGTCTATATTTACTAAAATAGGATACCGGGCGATACATTTACAAATTGTGTTTTCTTCATACAAATAAGATATAGAGTTTACAATACAATATTTCCAATTCCAGTAATGCTCCATAGACAAATATCGCAGCGCGTTGTGTGTTCTGTTGTGTGTCTGAATTCTTCTCATGCAAATATTTGACATGAGAACATTCTAAACACCGAGTCCCACAGAAGCAAGAACCGTAGGCGTATATTTTAATTGATTAATAATTATTTTTAAATGTAAATCTCTGGATCATTTCAAATAATAAAAAGAGGTGACTTGCGTGACCCTTGGCCATCTGCTCGAGGCTGGATGTTACCTTCACATTCCTGTAGAACTTTTGCATCTACGTGAGCTGTAACAGACTTGAAAATAACAGATTTTTTTTTTTTTGCATAGGGTAAAATAAAATAGAATTTAACATTGCAATATATTCATTATAAAAATGTGGCTGTTAGGTTACACTTAGGGCAAATCTAGGGAAGAAAATCCTTATAGAACTTTTTACACAGAACAAGCATTTGGGCCTGATTCATTAAGGTTCTTAAATGAAGAGGATTCTCATTTCAGTCTCCTGGACAAAACCATGTTACAATGCAAGGGGTGCAAATAAGTGTTCTGTTTTACACATAAGTTAAATACTGACTGTTTTTTCATGTAACACACAAATATCAACTTTAAATGTCAGTGTACAAATAAGCTATCAAGTATTTGTGTGTTACATGAAAAAAAATTCCCCATTAAATACATTTATTAGGATGTTATTAATGTCTACTGAACATTAAAAAAAATATTTTCTATGTTCCAGCTGTCAACAGGGGTGTATGAACATGACAGAGGGGGCAATTGCCCCCATGATTTCTTTTGGGAGGGCAAAGACTGTGTTCCCCCTACCCCCCCCCATGAACTTTTACACAAAAGCCTCTATGCTACTTTCTGAAGTCATGGTGTCTGTTCTAAACTTATGAAACTTTTTAAATGACATATTGTCTTAGTATAACTATCAAATGTTCTTTAATATAGATTGTCTTAGCATAGATTTAATACAGATTAATTGATTTGTTTATTTAAAAAACTCTAAGGAGTAGATGTATTATGCCCTGGTTTCAGCAACTTGACGATAGTTGGCAATTGCCTTTAAACACATTGCTGTTTTATATTTTGCTGACAAAGTCACTGAATATCGGTGAGTTGCTGAAACTGGAGCATAATACATTTACCCCTAACGGTTCCGTTCATAAACATTTAATAAGTAACCTGTATTGATGATGAACAACTATTCACTTTACGTTTACCCTGAATTTCGTGCGGTGCGTCCAGTAACAAACATGAGATAAAGCTATTTACATTTATAGCACAGACCATAACCAATGAGGCAGTGACTATAGATTTAAAAATACTCCCAATCAAATGAGATTGGGCTGTCAACAAAATCTGAATAAAAACTAGGTTAATGACTATGAAAAAAGTAAATTTTTAATATGAACAATTGGATTTATCTGTCTTTCTAACAGCTATTACACTGATTGGTCGTTAATGGTAATAATAGTATTTATTTAATTATGTATGAATACATTTTTATAGTAAGATAAACAATGAAACCGGGGTTGGCCAACCCCTGACACACTGACAAAAATGAACATAGGATTGGGCACCTTTGTATATCTACAGTCACTGTTACAACTGTTGCAAAACGAGATACCAAATAGGAGTAAAAGGGGCTCCAAGCCTTATAGTATTCTTTGGCCTCTTGTTATGACCACCAGTGCGGCATAAACTCATAGAAGAGGTAGAAGAGGTCTTCACCTTTAGCAGCCGCCTTTCCCATAGAGACTGGTTACGCTCACAGGTACTCGGATGCCCCCAGGTCTTATACTCAGAGTAGTATGAGTTTATGCTAACACGGCAGCGCACAGGTACACAGGTACAGGAGGTAGCACACGGAGTAGCGGCAGGCCAGAGATCAGCGGACTGGATAGGGCACCAGAGGGTACAGGCAGGAAGGTCAGGGTCACTAGCAGAGGTTCAGAGTCTGGGTACAGGCAATAGATCAGGGTCACTAGCACAGATTCAGAATCCAGGAACAGGCAAGGGTCATACACGGGTAATCAATCTCAGGTTTCAACACCAAACACAGGAACAGGAGCAGGCAGCAGTACTAGAGACAGGACGCTATAACCGGCAGTGAGGATCAGACCTCATTGCCTTAAATAGTACTAAGAGCCAATCAGGACAGAGGAGAACAGGGCTGACAATCAGCCTCAGGAGGCTTCTAATTATTAATTACTAGCTAGAACTAGCATAGGTAATAACATAACCAGGAAGCATGTATAAAAATATAAATGAACCAGTTAAATCATATGAGAGCTCCCCCTGGAGTTGGAGGATGTCCCTACACCCTCCTACATCTCTGCTACAAGGATAATCCCAAAGAATAATAACAGAGGATAGAAACTAGAGCACGCGCCCGGCTGCTAGATCACGCCAGGATGCGGCGTACCGCCGCGGCTCGTGACACCTTTCTGCCCCTTATGAAAATTTTCATTGCTATGCCCCTGGCTGTCATCACTAGTAATCAGCACTTACAGCAGACCTGTAGCTGGAGCAAGTGATATAACAGAAAAACACGTAACTGAGAGATGCCCAAAGCTTGAATCGGACTTTGCTGTGCGCTCGAGCTTGGCACGTCCTTACTGTACATGGACTACAGGCGAATGCCCCTCCCTTCCCCGTTCCCTCCCAAAAATTATAAGCTGTCATAAGTGTCCTTTGCGCTCAAAGATAAATTGGAAGTTGTTGCATTCTGTGGCTTATGTTACGGTTACGGACATGTGCAGTGTAAGTATGCGTATTATATGCAAACATTAATCAGTTACACTCCTTAATGAATCAGGCCCTAAGTGACATAATGTTAATCATTCAGTGATCTTAATGTCCCTGCAGCACCCTCAGACTGAGCGCCATCTGCTGGCAGGTTGGTCCTAAACTGCGACTTCTCCATTGTCAGTGGCAGTCTGGGACTGTGGCACTGGTCTATGACGCCACTCTCCCAATCTGACGGGAGCAGAGGACACCAGTCACCACCCCCTCTTCATCCCTCTTGTCTACTAAGGTAAGAAGCATGTGGGGGTCAGGGGTGCCCACAGATCCTCTCCCAGCCTTGACTGTAAGCTGCCTTCTAGTCTTACAGTATTAGTCTCATTATTAGTCTCCCTCCCCTTAGATTGTACGCTCCTCTGAGCAGGGCCATCTCTCCTCCTGTTTCCACCACTTCTAACTCTGCTCTCCAGCTACTTACTCCTCCTCCTCGAGGGTCCTCCACCACACGTCCACTCTCGCTCCCTCCTCCACCCTGGGGGTCTCCCTGTCTTCCGCGCCCTCCTTCTTGGGCCCCGTCGTTTGCGGATCCTCCCTCCCCCTTCCCCGCCCTCTCTAGCTGTGCATTGAGCTTACTGAGTTGCTGTGTTTACTGTACTGTGCTGTCTCCCATTGTATTGTAATTTTGTTTGTCTCTGTACGGCGCTGCGAATGCCTTGTGGCGCCTTATAAATAAATATTAATAATAATAATAATAATAATAATATTAAGTACAAGGATTATTGAATTGCTCACCTAAACATCTGAAACCTCTCTGTGGGTAGAACTAATTTTATGAAGAATTACAGGTATAAGCGTGTTACAGGGACTGTGCCTGCTAAAATGCCAAAGACTGTGTCATCACTAGCGGAAATAAAAATAGGACTTTGTGTTAGTTACCAGCAAGGACTGTGTGAAATTGTTTAAGTGGAAGCTCTGCAATGTAAACTGTGACCTCTGGTTCTTGTCCCCTCTTTAATTTCAGCTACATCATCCTAGAGGAAGTTCAGGGAGCAGAAGTCAGCTCAGAGTTCAGAAGTCAGCTCAGGGAGTAGCAGTCAGCTCAAAGCAGAAGTCAGCTCAGGGAGCAGCAGTCAGCTCAGGGAGCAGAAGTCAGCTCAGGGAGCAGAAGTCAGCTCAAAGCAGAAGTCAGCTCAGGGAGCAGCAGTCAGCTCAGGGAGCAGCAGCAATGTGACAGATTCTGCACCTGAATGCACAAATAAGATTGTGGGACAACCTTCTGTATTCAAATAAGCTACAGGGGTAGACCAATAATAAAAATGTAAAATTTGAAGACTTGAAATGAAGATAGTTTTGTATTCCCCTTTATGGCATGAATTTGTTCCGGAATAGGATACCCTCCCTGATCTTCTTGTGAAGTGGGTGAAGCCATGATGATCTGATCCACTACATATTGTACCATGATGTCCCCGTCTTCATTGCAGGATCATGCGAATCGCGCATTGCTTCCCCCGCCCTTGTTGCTTGGGACCCCCCACCGCGATCTCGGGAGAGGAGTTATAAAAAGTATGGAATAACTGAATGTAATAAATGTGCTGTGTTCCTGCATTTTATACGGTTTGTAAATGACCACCGTCCAGTTACATGTACAGAGCGCTGGATAATAAATCAGTGTGATGATTTCCTTTTAACTCAGTCATTTATATTACAGGAGATTTTATTTTATGTGTCTCAGCTGGAATGATATTAGCAATTAGATGATTCATGCAGAAATGTGTATTAGCGGCTTGTTGTTCTACAGGACATCAGTTCATGTAAGTTTGGACAATTCACAAATACAAAATGCCCAGCTAACTTTCTTTCCAT
This sequence comes from Mixophyes fleayi, assembly GCF_038048845.1. Lineage (NCBI taxonomy): Eukaryota > Metazoa > Chordata > Amphibia > Anura > Limnodynastidae > Mixophyes > Mixophyes fleayi. Next base: position 273,375,458 of record NC_134406.1, read on the forward strand.
TCATTGCGGATATTATAGCAATAAAACACAATTAAGATCTATATAAATATAATGAGGACCAGATGGTTTTGTTTCAGTAAAGGAACTAAAGATACATGAAATGGAATTTTAGGCGAAGTTATTGAGAGAGAAATTGTATGAAGATCCAAAAACCAATTACTAGGGATTATCATCCGAAAATATGTTTTCTGTGGAATGTATCATTCAGATAAGAAGTGGATGTAAAAGATTCAATCAAACCGCTTTATATTATTAATTTAATTATCAACACAGAATGTACACAGAGCATGATATATCATGTGTATAATTTATTGAAATAGATGATAAACTAAATTTCACATTGAGGAGAAATATTCATTTCAACATCAGACCTCAATGCCATTAGTATACACCGCAGAGCCTCCTTAATATACACTGCAGAGCCTCATTTATATACACCGCAGAGTCTCCTTAATATACACCGCAGAGCCTCCTTAATATACACCGCAGAGCCTCCTTAATATACACCGCAGAGCCTCCTTAATATACACCGCAGAGTCTCCTTAATATACACCGCAGAGCCTCCTTAATATACACCGCAGAGTCTCCTTACTATACACCGCAGAGCCTCATTATTATACACCACAGAGCCTCATTAATATACACCGCAGAACCTCATTAATATACACCGCAGTCTCCTTAATATACACCGCAGAGCCTCATTAATATACACCGCAGAGCCTCATTAATATACACCGCAGAGCCTCGTTCTGATGATCAATATACACCGCAGAGCCTCCTTAATATACACCGCAGAGCCTCCTTAATATACACCGCAGAGCCTCCTTAATATACACCGCAGAGCCTCGTTCTGATGATTAATATACACTGCAGAGCCTCATTAATATACACCGCAGAGCCTCATTAATATATCCTGCATAGCTTCATTCTGATGATTAATATACACCGCAGAGCCTCGTTCTGATGATTACTATACACTGCAGACCCTCATTCTGATGATTACTATACACTGCAGACCCTCGTTCTGATGATTACTATACACTGCAGACCCTCGTTCTGATGATTAATATACACCGCAGAGCATCATTACTATATACTGCATAGCTTCATTATCATGATTAATATATACTGCAGAGCTTCATTATCATTATTAATATATACTGCAGAGCTTCATTATCATGATTAATATATACTGCAGAGCTTCATTATCATGATTAATATATACTGCAGAGCCTAATTCAGATGATTAATATACACCGCAGAGCCTTGCTCTGATGATTAATATACACCGTAGAGCCTCGTTCTGATAATTAATATACACCGCAGAGCCTCGTTCTGATGATTAATATACACGGCAGAGCCTCGTTCTGATGATTAATATACACGGCAGAGCCTCCTTCTGATGATTAATATACACCGCAGAGCCTCGTTCTGATGATCAATATAAATCGCAGAGCCTCGTTCTGATGATTAATATACACTGCAGAGCCTCCTTCTAATGATTAATATACACCGCAGAGCCTCGTTCTGATGATCAATATAAATCGCAGAGCCTTGTTCTGATGATTAATGTACAACGCAGAGCCTCGTTCATATGATTATTATACACCACAAAGCCTCGTTCTGATGATTAATATACATCGCAGAGCCTTGCTCTGATGATTATTATAAATCACAGAGCCTCATTCTGATGAGTACTATACACCGCAGAGCCTCGTTCTGATGATTATTTTACACCGCAGAGCATAGGCATGTGCAACACTTTTAATTTTAATTTAGAGTGGGACAACCTGCGCAGCAGAGGAGAGGTGTGTGTCAATGTCGGACATTGGCAAAATGTTAACAATAATCATCAAATAAGACCAGCTCTTACTTGCTGCTTTCTCCAATGGATGAGGGTGCAAATGACTATTAATAGTGATGCTGCTACCGCATCCACAGTCGCTGTGTAGGGAAGTGTCCCATACAGACCCCTCCACATGCCCCTTACAGACCTCTCCACATGCCCCCTACAGACCTCTCCACATGTCCCTTACAGACCCCTCCACATACCTCTTACAGACCTTGCAACTTGCCCCTTACAGACCTCTCCACATGCCCCTTACAGACCTCTCCACATGTCCCATACAGGCCTCTCGACATGCCCCTTACAGACCTCTCCACATGCCCCTTAAAGACCTCTCGAAATGCCCCTTACAGACCCCTCCACATGCCCCCTACAGACCTCTCCACATGCCCCTTACAGACCTCTCGACATGCCCCTTACAGACCCCTCCACATGCCCCTTACAGACCCCTCCACATACCCCTTACAGAACTCTCCACATGCCCCTTACAGAACTCTCCACATGCCCCTTACAGACCTCTCGACATGCCCCTTACAGACCCCTCAACATGCCCCTTACAGATCTCTCCACATGCCCCTTAAAGACCTCTCCACATGCCCCTAACAGACCTCTCCACATGCCCCTTAAAGACCTCTCCACATGCCCGTTAAAGACCTCTTGACATGCCCCTTACAGACCTCTCCACATGCCCCTTACAGACCTCTCCACATGCCCCTTAAAGACCTCTTGACATGCCCCTTACCGACCTCTCCACATGTCCCTTACAGACCTCTCTACATGTCCCTTACAGACCTCTCCACATGCCCTTAAAGACCCCTCCACATGCTCCTTACAGACCTCTCTACATGCCCCTTACAGACCTCTCCACATGCCCCTTAAAGACCTCTTGACATGCCCCTTACCGACCCCTCCACATGCCCCTTACAGACCTCTCTACCTGCCCCTTAAAGACCTCTTGACATGCCCCTTACCGACCCCTCCACATGCCCCTTACAGACCCCTCCACATACCCCTTACAGACCTCTCCACATGCCCCTTACAGACCTCTCCACATGCCCTTAAATACCACTCCACATGCCCCTTACAGACCTCTCAGCATGCCCCTTACAGACCTCTCCACATGCCCCTTAAAGACCTCTTGACATGCCCCTTACCGACCCCTCCACATGCCCCTTACAGACCTCTCTACATGTCCCTTACAGACCTCTCCACATGCCCCTTAAAGACCCCTCCACATGCTCCTTACAGACCTCTCGACATGTCTCTTACAGACCCCTCCACATGCCCCTTACAGATCTCTCCACATGCACCTTACAGACCTCTCCACATGCCCGTTAAAGACCTCTCCATACGTCCCTTACAGACCTCTCCACATGCCCCTTAAAGACCTCTCCATACGTCCCTTACAGACCTCTCCACATGCCCCTTATAGACCTCTCCACATGCCCCTTAAAGACCTCTCCACATGCACCTTACAGACCTCTCCACATGCCCCTTACAGACCCCTCTCCATATGCCTCCTACAGACCTCTCCACATGCCCTTACACACGTTTCACACTTAGTTTTACCACTAGAGCCCATGTAGAGAAAAGATGTAGAGCTCACTACTTTCTTGATCATCTGAGTCCTTGCTTGCTACTAGTATACACCACTCAGCCTCATTCTGATGATTATTTTACACCTCAGAACTTCTTTATGTTGACTAGTACACACATCAGAACCCCATTCTGGAGACTAGTACTCTCATTAGTAGCCCATTTTGGTTACTAGAACACACATCAGAATCCCATTTCCGTGACTAGTACAAACATCAAAACCCTATTCTGGCACTAGTACTCTCATCAGAACCCAAATGACTTTTATTTATCTTTATAAAAGCTTCCAAAGGCCTTCACTTCTCCTTTTGAATGTTATAATAATGCATACTTGCCAACTCTCCCGGAATGTCCGGCAGACTCCAGGATTCCATGTAGTTCTCCCGGACTCGCGGGAGAGTATGGCAGCCTCCCACATCTATCAACTTCTTGGTGAAGTGGGCAGATTTAGATCCAAAATGCCGCGATTCCATTTGGCCCCGCGTTTGCGTCATTACATTACGGGGGTGTGGCCAAAATTTGTGGGATTTGCATAGCCCCATCCCCGAAATGCCCACCACCCCAGGCAGCTCTCGGATGCTGACTTAAGAAAGCCGGCAACTATGTAATAATGAAGGTTTGGGAAAGGAGTACACCACTTGTAATATATTTAACTTAAAATTTTTTCAGAAGAGTTCCCCTGTTACACATCCCATAATGCAACACTTTGGAATTGACTGCTATCCAATCTGGCTGGTCCTGTTTCTAAGGTACATACGGACAGAAAGCCATAGAAAGGGAACTCAATAGGTGTTCTTACAAAAAAAAACACGTATCAAAAAATAAAAAATAATGATTTACAGAGCTTGCTCTAAATTTGCATATTTAAATATTTTATTACATAATGCATATCTATTAGCTTTATCTCCAGCACCAAGAGTTTAATTAGCTTTAAAAACACTAGAGGAAGCAGTGATTGCAGGCTAAGGGATTGCAATTTTAATTATTTCCTGAATCTCTTACGTGAAATAGCCTCTTGGACGTGAGCCTATGTTATGGTTGGGTGAATTGCCGGTCGCTTGCTGGCAAAAAAAAAAGTCTAATTTGGCTGTGATTAATGTTCTTCAACACATCATCGTGAGTTTAGTCAGTTTTTGTATATTAACAATTTATACAAGTCAAGTTTAAAGAGTGCACTAAGTGTTCCATTAATAGACTTCTATTCACCAACATGAGTCATTTATCTGTTATATAAATATGTCAACAAATAAAACATTATTATTATTATTATTATTATTATTATAATTATTTAACTGCATCAGTTAATAACAATCACTAATATTCAGAAATATATTATTGTCCAGTAGTGAGATTACTTTATAATCGTAGTTAAATCTTCAACATTATTAGTTTTTTCCTTCTAATCCAATGAGCTGTGTCTGTGATTGACACATTGTCATCTTGCTGGATGGACGACACAATACAATGGATATTGTGTTATTCTTCTCTTTGATCCAGCGTCTATGATTTAATGTTCAATTTATCCAAGTTTATGGCAGAACACTTTGTTCTGTATTACATAGATTTCCCTTAATGGAAAAAGATGTGGAACACATTCAATAATCTTTGTCCATGTACCTCATCAAGGAATGAAAATTAAATTCTTCCCAACATCTATGATGTGGGGAAGGGATTATAGCATTGGGATAGAAAATGGCTTGAACATAATGTATCCTTAGTATCTGAAGTTATGTATTTGTAACAATACTGAACACTCTATTTATTAGTGTATATTTATATAGCGCCAGTCATATTATGCAGCGCTGTACAGGGGATATGTAGTCATTCACATCAGTCCCTGCCCCATCGGAGCTAACAATTTAAATTCCCTGCCACACACAAATGCACAGAGACTGGGGCCCTTTTTTATCAGAAACCATATGTGTCCCTAGTATGATACGCAATGAATCAAGACATGCAATAAAGCAAAACTAGTCCTCAAATAAAGGTGGCTAAATATGCTCAATAAAAATATCTACTAAGCTACAAACCTGCGGCCCCTCGGTGCACACGGCGTATTGTGATTCCATGCACTCTTTTTTGTGACTTGTTTAAGTGCAAGACGATGAGGTGGCAGAAACTGCGCCAGTAACCATTGGGAGCGATTGTGTCCCTTCCTGCGCCGCAGTATTTCCAGGCGTACACATGTATGTACTTACACCTAACGATAGTGCAGAGATTCCACTTGCCAGTGTTAATTATACATGTTAATGTGGCATTACTCTATCTGTGCACAATGTCATGTAAAGAAATCATATACAGAAGAGAGACGGCTTTATCAATAAATGCAAAATTCCCATTTTTCATATAAAAATGTAATTAAGTACAAACACCTGCACATCCCATTACCACTTTATGAATCCAATGATAAACATAAAGTAGACGCTATGCTGATGAATGAAGTGCTGTATTATTAGAGTCAAGCCCCCCCCAATCCCGGCCCATCCTCTCCATCTCTATTGGTAATACCAATAACTCTTCTCTTCCTCTAGTTCCATGCCTGGGTGTCATCTTTGACTACTCCCTCTCCTTTGCCCCCCCCCCCTACATCCAATCCCTCATCCAACCCTGCCGCCTTCATCTCTGCAAAATAGATCATATCAGACCCTTCTTCTCCATCAACGTCACCAAACCTCTCCTCCACTCCCTGATCATTCCCTCCTTGATTACTGGAACCTCTTCCTTACTGCCCTCCTCCACACCGTCTCGCACATTTCCAGTCCATATTCAATGCAACAGTGAGACTTATCTTCCTCTCTCGCCTCCCCCCTCTGACAAGCGGTGCACTGGCTCCCCCTCCGTAGTGTCCTCTTCAAATTCCGCACCCTCACCTAGAAAGTCCTCTCTAACTCCACTGCTCCTTCTGTCTCCTCATTCTCATTTTTCCTCTGTTCCTCTTCCCACCCTCTATTGTTCATCTCTCCCTTCAGATTTCTGTGCCACTCACACAGACCCCCCCTACCCCCCCCGCTTTGTGTTCTCTTGTTTGTCTGCCCCTTCTCTCTAGATTGTAAGCTCCCGCGGGCAGGGCCCTCTTATCCGAGTGTCCTCCTCCTTCTGCTACCTTTGCCTTCGGCCTCCTTACATCCTTTTTGTTCTTGACTTCACTCATACCTCCTTGCCTGGTGTACCTGCACCCATCTGGGTTGATAAATTACTGCACTTTGTTTTTGTATCGCCCAGCCCTGTAGGCCGTGTACTGTTTCGTCCTATGCTCTAAGTGCGGCGCCATATAAATAAAAGATAATAATAATAATAATAATAAAGTACTATCAGCTGACAAACAGACAATCAAAAGTAACTAGAGAGTGGTACAAGTGTCATCACCATAATCACGTATCTTTACACCATACCTCTGCTACCTACGATTCCCCTCCTAAGAAATGTATCTGAAGATGCAGCAAAATCTCATTATCTCTCATATCCTTGGAGTGTGCTACACTTATATGTACATAACCTTACTGTATTCAACTTACCTACGCGTTTAACCTTTCCAGTACAGCAAGTCTAAGATACGCTCAAATCTATATACGTACGCAATGTGGTTATATATGAACAGATGGAAGTGCGTATACTTACAACCCCCCAAATGGACAAACATCCAACTTTATATTAGACCTACAAAAGCAACATACTTACTTTATAGTGCAGAGATTATTTATCATGTATCTCTCTGATTGTCGTGCAGTCTCCTAGGTAACAGAAATGCTTTGTACAGATTAGCAGATTCCCACCAAAGGACTTGGCCACTAATTTTGCCACGGCAGCATTTTCTCCAATATCAGTCCACTTTTAGCCGTTGACTGTGGGATTTGTCCTCTGTTGTATGTGACAAAGAGGGAAAGGAATAGTGCATTTTACATAACATTAACGCAGCTGCATTGGAGTTAAGGTAAAAGCCTCGACTGAATATTATGCTTTATATAATAAAATTAAAAGCTCATCTGTCCTTTAAGAACTGCACAAAAATATCCAATGAATCATTGTTTTGCTGGGCAGATATTAATGTTTGTTATTGTGCTTGTGATTACGGTACATCCCTTTTGTGATGTCTGTGAATCTCTATTCACCATATACAGACATGAGCTAAATGTTTGCAAATTATTTCTTTTTCCTCCAAATTTGAATGTTTTTGTGGCTGGCGAATCAGTTCCAGAAGCTCAAGTTAAAAATCAATGGACATTTAGAACATTAACTTTTAAAAACTTCTTGGAACAATCAATTTTATAATAACCATGAAACGTCACAACAAATTAAACACATTTTATGGTAGACTTAATTCTAATCGACTTTTTTTTATTTGTAGCAGCAATAAAAGATTTGTGAATTGGTTAACTAAAAACAGGAGTATTGGTCCACAAACCCAATCCACGGGAGATTCAACAATCTCTTCAAAAATGTGCATTGATTTTGTACAATTATATTTTTCTATTGAACTTTAGTGATTTACTAATATTTTCTGATCCAGAGCAGGGTTAAGATAACTATTAAAAACTGACATTCAAAACCGAGGGCTGGGTTTCCACGATACATCACAATAATCACATAAATCGTTACTTAAAAATGCTAGTACAGAAACAAAGTATTTCATTAGCGGTAAACACCCTTGGCATTTATGTATCGGAATCCCAGTGAACCTGAATTAGTCACAAACTAAAATATTTTCTCCACCACAGACAGTAACATGGGAGTTTTTAAGAGTTCCGAACAATTTTACTATAGTGAAGATTAATGATGATCTTTAAAGGGCGTTCAGCTGTAATTCATATGTTCTTAAGAAGATCAGACACCGTTAGACAGGCTGTTGTGATATAATCAAACGAGGTGACATGTATGTGACATAAGACAGATTTTCATATGGCAACATTAAAGTTGTGTTTAACTCTCCGTTCTCTTTGACACATTAATTCGCTTGAGAAACATCGTTGTAGCTCATAAAATGTGTAACATTGTTCCCTATTACACAGTCATCACCATTATCGTTTATTTATAAGCCGTTGCAGATTCGCCAGCGCCAGACAGTTGACATACAGATACACTACATTAACAGAACAGAACAAATATATGAGTACACATAAGTATAATAATAAATACAATTAAATATAATAGCAGTTATGTGGTACAAAACCCAGGTATGACTAATGTTCGAGCAATTACAGGAAAAACTACTTCACAGAAAGGGTAGTGGAGAAGCAGAATAGCCTCCCATCAGAGGTGGTAGAGGCTAAAACAGTACAGCTGGGGATTCACACAAAAATATCCATACAAAGATTATAGGACCGAATGGGGTTTGAGGATATCATAGATTAATTAAAAAAATGGGCAGACTAGATGGGCCAAGCGGTTCTTATCTGTTGTCAAATTCTATGTTTCTATGTAGCACAAAATCAAGAACAAATGAGTAAACATTCAGCAAAGCGTTCACACAAAGAGCCTGATTTAGTGTTATATGCACGTATTTAGAATATCAAGATACGTGCCCTGTTGTATACAGGTGCGGGGATGCTGTGCTCTACTACATAGGATGCTGCATGCTGCATTATAACAGGGGAACCCACAGTGTGGGGTCCCCCTGCCATAATGAGAAACCAGCCCCAGGCTGTGCAGGACGGGAATGAATTCCCTACGGAGTGGGGTCTGCAAAAAAAATGTGCGCCCCATATCCCCCAGGGGTACCCAGCCCAGTGCTGAAAGCACTAGGGCTCTTCACACACACCTGGGGTGTGTGGGTGGGGTAATAAAGTGTTAAACAAAACAAAAACAAAAAAAAGTAAAACGCTATTTTAATTTGTGGAACTACAATTCCCAGCCAGCCCAGGTTGCCATTAACAGTCTGGGCATGCTGGTGCTTGTAGAACTACAAGCACCAGCATACCCATGGCAGCCATGGCATGCTGGCACGTGGGGAACCACAAATGCCCTGCATCCAGGTCCGCTGAGCTGCTGCAGTAAAAGTTACATAAAACCCACACCACTTTTAAACCACATTATTTTATTAAAAATAATTAAAAACTTAAACTAAAATGTAAATAGATCACACTCCTCGATTAAACCACACAATTTTATTTAAAATAATAAAACCCCAGATATACTTAACATCTATTGTTTAGGTTTGAGTTCATAATAAAACCAAAACATTTGAAGGTCCTGTAGGTGTCCAAAAAAAATATCATATCCAAGGTCCAGTAGTTGTCCGTTAAAAATAAATAAAGTAAAAAAATATTCCACAGGTAGTTGTAAAAAAAATCTTCTTTTCTTTTTTCTTGAAGACCCCAAAATAATCCTCAGTTGACTGCTTGGCAAAATAAAAAAAAAAGAACAGAAACAGCATGACGTGGAAACCTACTAGCTTATAAAATAGACCACGCTTTCTTACAATCTACAGTCAACCGTTGTAATTCCTACACAGTTCACCTGATTTGGATGTAAATCCCCCCAAATTAAAGCTGAAAGTCTGCAGTTAAAGCACATCTTGTTAGTTTCATTTCAAATCAATTGTGGTGTTGTATAGAGCCCAAAATATGAGAATTGTGTCAATGTCCTAATATTTATGGACTTGACTGTATATTCCCTATCACACACACACACACAGACTATGGTCTATTTTTAGTTAGTGGCCAGTTAGCCTTTACATATGTTTTTGGTCTGTGAGAGGAAAGGGGAGCAAACCCATGCATCCATGAGGACATACAAACTCCACACAAGGCCCTTGTCAGAATTGAACTTATGACCTCAGCGCTGAGAGGCAGCAATGCTTACCACTGTGCCACTGTACTGCCCACATACACTGCACCCTTAGAAGTACCACATGGTTGTTTAGCCACCAATACTGCACCCGGGCACAATTTACACCTACCTCTGCTGGGAATTATCAAAAACGATTTAACCTTTTTTTCACAAGAATTTATTTTTTTTAGGTGCACGTACAGCCAAGAAACCAGCTCCGACTATACGGCATGAGCCCATGAAAACAGAAGAGGGAGTTTCTGCAATAGCAAAACATATTCCTGGTAACTGTCTCTGTGAGATTTCATTTCAATAGCCGATGTCAGGTTTCCTTACCAAGTAAATTTATGCCTGTACTCTACACGTATCCATCAAATAGGAACATGTTTTTACATCCAAACCTGTCACTTACACATAGTTACTTGAGGTTAACGTTTTTTTTTTTGCAAGAATACAAATGATACAATAACACCACAAATCTTCATCAATCACCTGAACGGAACGTCTTCTGGAAAAGGGTCCCCGATCAGCAGGGAGAAAACAATTCAAAGACTCTTCTCATTCCCACCACATCTGGGTTCTAGGATCCATCTAAGAGAACTGTTTTTGTTTCCTCTAAGAAAGGTATTTCAGTTTCAGTAAACCATTAATCTGAGGCTGGATGCCGATACACCGTGGGTGTGATATGCTGCGCTGTATCTATAATATAGTATTGTCCTCAGTGTAACCTCAGGCATGAAGAGATTCCCTGCAATGCAATATGCTCAAATAAACAATTTATTTATTAAAAAATATGGTTCAAATAGCTGTAAACAAAACCAAGGCAGCCCTTGGCTTAACAGATAATCTCTGCTATAATGTACAGAAAATAATCATGTACTTTGACCAGTTTAATATACACCAATTTGTCCACAACATTAAAACCACCCACCTAATATTGTCCATGTCCCCATGGTGCCACCAAAACTGCTCTGACCTATCGAGGCATGGCCTCCACAAGACCTCTGAAGGTGTCCTGTGGTATCTGGCACCAAGATGTTAGCAGCAGATCCTTTAAGTTCTGTAAGTTGTGAGGTGGGGCCTCCATGGCTTGGACTTGTTTTTCCAGCACATCCCACAGATGATCAGATTGAGATCTGGGGAATTAGGAAACTAAGTCAGCACCTTGATCTCTTTGTCAAGTTCCATAAACCATTCCTGAACAATTTTTGCAGAGTGGCAGGGCTCATTATCCTGCTGAAGAGGCCACTGCCATAAGGGAACACCACTGCCATGAAGGGGTGTACTAGGCGTGCAACAATGTTTAGGTAGGTGGAACGTGTCATAGTAACATCCACATGAATGCCAGGACCTAAGGTTTCCCAGCAGAACATTGCTCAGAGCATCACACTGCCCCCGCCAGCTGCCTTCTTCCCATAGTACATCCTGGTGCCATCTCTTCCCCAGGTAAACGACGCACCGGGCCATCCACATGATGTAAAAGAAAATGTGATTCATCAGACCAGGCCACCTTCTTCCATTGCTCCATGAACTAGTTCTGTCGCTCACATGAACATTGTAGGTGGACAGGGGTACACATGGGCACTCTGACTGGTATGCAGCTACACAGCCCCATACGCATCAAGCTGAGATGCGCTGTGTGTTCTGATACCTTTCTATAATAGCCATCATTAACTTCTTCAGCAATTTGTGCTACAGTAGCTCTTCCATGGGATTGGACCAGGCGGGCGCCTTCACTCCCCACGCGCATCAGTGAACCCTGGATGCCCATGACCCTGTCGCAAGTTCACCAGTTGTCCTTCCTTGGACCAATTTTTTGTAGGTACTAACCACTGTATACCAGGAACACCCCACAGGACCTGCCGTATTAGAGATGCTCCGACCCGGTCGTCTACCCATCACAATTTGGCTCTTGTCAAAGTCACTCAGATCCTTACGTTTCCCCATTTTCCCTGCTTGCAACACATCAACTTCAAGAACAGACTGTTCACTTGCTGCCTAATATATCCCACCTCTGACAGGTGCCATTGTAACCAGATAATTAATGTTATTCACTTCACTTGTCAGTGGTTTCAATGTTGTGGCTGATCAGTGTAAGTTACACTAATGAAACTAATTTATAATTGGTGAAACTGGCTGCAATCGCAATGTTTTACAAAGATAAGGATAGGGGGAAGTGGAGAGAGTCGCACTAATTGTTGAGGAATGATAATACCCTATTTATATAAAAAATATTAATTATATCATATAGATATTACTCCTTAATGAGGGGTGCATCAAAAACCTGAATAATCAAGTTGAAACAAGAAAAAGAAAAGTGGTTATGGTACAATGCACTAATCCCTCCACATAAACATATCCAGGAAAGTAGGGAAATCTCAAGAATGGATAAAACCTAACCTTTATTGATATTAATTCTAAAAATGACAGCGAAATATACTAACAGAATAAAAAAATGAGAAAATGAAAAATGATGTATAAAAACTGATTACACCTCATAAGTCTCTTTATCACAAATTATTGGGGGCAATGATGATCAGATTAACGCTCATTGTCACGCTTTGGTAACAATGAGCGTATGAGAAACTATCCATCCTATTTTTTACTCACTTTTAGGGCTTAAGTTATCAACTGAAGAGCACAGTAACAGCATAAAGGTGTAAATAAGGGAAGTTTTAAAATAGTCTACGTAATATAAATGTAACTGAACATCTGGCATTTTTTAGAAATATTTATCTTTTCACAAACATTTTATTTGTCATTATCTCTGATATTTTTGTTATCCTGTTTTTAAAATTTGATCTTATTTTTTTACTTTAGCAGCACAGTAAAGAGAAGGAAGAAACAGCAAAATATATATAATCCTATCTAAGCGCTTCTAATAAAACAAATCACAGTAGTAAATAGTTCCATTTGGCAGATTTATTTGTTAGATCATTCATGTTGAAAAGATTCCTATTTATTAAATCTACACTAAGGATCCATGTTTACACGTGCTTCATCAGCGTGATGAAACTATGAAGAAGATTTTAAAAAACTTAAAAGGGCTAGATTTACTAAACTGCGGGTTTGAAAAAGTGGGATGTTGCCTATAGCAACCAATCAGATTCTAGCTTTCATTTATTTAGTACCTTCTGCAAAATGATAGCTATAATCTGATTGGTTGCTACAGGCAACATCCCCACTTTTTCAAACCCGCAGCTTAGTAAATCTAGCCCAAAGTCTTATATTTTGCACTAAGGTCCTAGGCCCTGGAATTAACCACACTATATCACTTAAGTCACTGGTACCCCATAGTAATGCTTCTATATAATATAACTCTGGAAGTATTCACATATCAAATATAGATAATTTATGATTTAAGTATTATAATGTTTTGTACAAAGTAAACCTTCTCAGTTGATTTCCATGGACCATTTCTACTCAAATATTCTGGTATAAATGATTATTTTATTTAAATAGCATAATATGGTTGCGTTGCACAGAATGGTTAGAGACAAGAAATACAAATTATTGTGCAGACTCGTCAACAGCTCTAAATGACTAATTATAATATCTTTTCAGTATTGTGCCATAAATACTGCAATTCATAGATATGGGGTACGTATTGGCGAAGATAGCAATAACAATAAGAATGACACTGACATAAAAATGATGTTGACCATCACTGTGACAGTGAATAAATATGTACATACCATTATTTAGATGTACTGTATCTCCGGCAACAGTTATACCCGTCACCTGTGTACAATTTGGTTGGTTATGAGGCCACTGAGGACCCACTGGCTCCCTTGTGTACAATCTGGTTGGTTATTAGGCCAGTGAGGACCCACTGGCTCCCTTGTGTACAATTTGGTTGGTTATGAGGCCACTGAGGACCCGCTGGCTCCATTGTGTACAATCTGGTTGGTTATTAGGCCAGTGAGGACCCACTGGCTCCCTTGTGTACAATTTGGTTGGTTATGAGGCCACTGAGGACCCGCTGGCTCCCTTGTGTACAAATTGGTTGGTTACGAGGCCACTGAGGACCCACTGGCTCCATTGTGTACAATTTGGTTGGTTATGAGGCCACTGAGGACCCGCTGGCTCCCTTGTGTACAATTTGGTTGGTTATGAGGCCACTGAGGACCCGCTGGCTCCCTTGTGTACAATTTGGTTGGTTATGAGGCCACTGAGGACCCACTGGCTCCCTTGTGTACAATTTGGTTAGTAATGAGGCCACTGAGGACCCGATGGCTCCATTGTGTACAATTTGGTTGGTTATTAGGCCAGTGAGGACCCACTGGCTCCCTTGTGTACAATCTGGTTGGTTATGAGGCCACTGAGGACCCACTGGCTTCCTTGTGTACAATTTGGTTAGTTATGAGGCCACTGAGGACCCGATGGCTCCATTGTGTACAATTTGGTTTGTTATTAGGCCAGTGAGGACCCACTGGCTCTCTTGTGTACAATCTGGTTGGTTATGAGGCCACTGAGGACCCACTGGCTCCCTTGTGTACAATTTGGTTAGTTATGAGGCCACTGAGGACCCGATGGCTCCATTGTGAAGAATTGGGTTGGTTATGAGGCCACTAAGGAATAGAATACTAGTCATGAAGACCATACTCTGATTAGTGAACCAGTTTTAAAGGAGTCTCAATCCACTGCTACCAACATAATACAGAAATGAGGGGGGAAGTGATGTTGTAGTGGTGATGATGATGATGATGATGATAGTAATAATGGTGAGAATAATAGTGATGATGATGTGATGATGTGGATGATAGGGATGATGGTGAGGAAGGTGATGATGGCGATGATGATGATAATAGTGATGATAATGATACTCCTCTCTCTCCTTTGGCCCCCACATTCTCTCTCTTGCTAAATCCTGCCGCTTCCAGCTGCGTAACATCGCACGCATCCTGGCCCTTCCTCTCCCAAGATGCCACCAAATGTCTTATTCACTCTCTGATCATCTCCCGCTTGGACTACTGCAACCTTCTCCTCACTGGCCTCCCCCACTCTCATCTCGCTCCCCTTCGATCTGTACTTAACTCTGCCGCTAGGTTTATCTTTCTTTCTTGCCGCTCCTCTTCTGTCTCCCCCCTCTACCAAACCCTTCACTGGCTCCCCTTCCCCTACAGAATCCTGTTCAAGCTCGTTACTCTTACATACAAGGCCCTCGCCAACTCCACTGCACCCTACATCTCCACCCTCCTCTCTATTCACGCTCCATCCCGCCCTCTCCGATCTGCCAATGACCGTCGCCTCTCTTCCTCCCTGATTACCTCCTTCCACGCGCGAATCCAAGACTTCGCCCGCGCTGCCCCCCTCCACTGGAACAAACTCCCTCCCTCCATCAGAACTTCCCCTAATCTGTCCAGTTTCAAACGATCTTTAAAAACCCACCTTTTTCTTAAAGCCTTCCAGTCTCTCACTTAACTTCCTACCTTTTCTTCTGCCTCTTCCCCTTCATTCCCCTTCCCTTAAACTACCTCCGTTCCTCCCTCTCTCCCTCTCTCCCCCGTGTCTCTCTGTCTGTCTACCCCACCCCTTAGATTGTACGCTCTTTTGAGCAGGGCCATCTCTCCTCCTGTCTCCACCACTTCTAACTCTGCTCTCCAGCTACCTAGCCCTCCTCCTCGAGGACCCTCTACCCCCGTCCCCTCTCGCTCACTCCTCTCCCCTCTGGGGGTCTCCCTGTCATCTGTGCCCTCCCTCTTGGGCTCCGTCGTATGCGGACCTTCCCCTCTCCCCTCCCCTGCCCCTCTAGCTGTGCTTTGAGCTTACTGAGTTACTGTGCTTATTGTTTACTGTACTGTGCTGTCTCACCTCGTATTGTAATTCGTTTGTCCCTGTACGGCGCTACGGACACCTAGTGGCACCCTATAAATAAAAATTAATAATAATAGTAATAATGGTGACGATGATAGTTATGATGATGAGGATGATAGGGATGATAATAGCGATGATGATAGCGATAATGATAATGATAGCGATAACAATGATAGCGATGAAGATGATGATAGTGATGATTAAGATGATGATAATAGTAATGATGTTAATGATGATGATAGTAATGATGATGGCGATAAAGTTAATAGCGATGATGGTGATGATAGGGATGGTGATAGCGATGATAATGATGATAGTAATGATGATAGCGATGATGATGATACTGATGATGGTAGCAATGATGATGATAGCGATGATGATGATGATAGTGATGATGATGATAGTGATGTTGATAGCAAGGATGATGATGATAGCGGTGATGATAGCAATGATGATGATAGTGATGATGATGATGATAGTGATGTTGATAGCAATGATGATGATGATAGCGATGATGATAACAATGATGATGATGATAGTGCGATAATAGCGAAGATGATGATAGCAATGATGATGATAGCGATGATGATGATGATGATGATAGCGATGATGATGATGATAATAGCAATGATGATGATGATAGCGATGATGATGATAGTGATGATAATGATGATAGTGATGTTGATGATGATGATAGTGATGTTGATAGCAATGATGATGATGATAGTGCGATGATAGCGACGATGATGATAGTGATGATGGTGACGATGATGATAGAGGTGATGATAGCAATGATGATGATAGCAATGATGATCGTGATGATTATGATGATGAGGATGATAGTGATGATTATGATGATGATGATAGTGATGATGATGATAGCGATGATGATGATGATGATAGCGATGATGATGATAGCGATGATGATAGTGATGATAGTGATAATGATGATGATGGTGGTGGAGGCAGAACACTGGGATTCTGTAAATAGACTCTACAGAATAAAAAGTTATTGAGATTTATAACATAAGCGTAGTCTGAGAGAGCTGGATACATCACCCAGCTGCTTACGATGTGGTTATGGTAAATGTCTTTTTGACAGTCTCATATGTTCTACACGTGGAGTCTATCTTCCTCTAGCTGACACATCACTGAATACACATTACCCAATATTGCCGTAGTGTCCTCACCCAAGCTCAGATGATGATGTACAGTAGTATGTTACATGACACATGATCTCACTATAGGTGGGGTGTTACAACTGCTACATGTCACATTACAATAACTGCTTCTCCGGTTAGACTAATACATCCAATGTAAGAATGAAACAGCATAAAATAACATTTCACAAAAACTTTACGTACTTAGAGTGATCCCAGAAAATGACACTGAATGTCTATGCTTAATTTTCCTTAGTAGAGAGTGTGTATATTACTGAAATTCTGAGTAAAAGGTGCAGAAACATACATGTACTGATTACTGTCTATAGACCACCATAAGTTATCGCTACGAAATGATGGAAAAAATCTCAGCCACAGCAATACGTATATATAGACCTTAATGCTCTATTTACATACAAAGCATTACATGTTGGAGATGAGCTGTGCATTATATTTGTATAGATAATTAATGGTTTAGTTCTAAAACTTTGTTAACTGGAAGACCATAGACAGTAACTCAAGATCCCCGTGTGCTCCCTCTTCAGGCAGAATCGGTCAATATAACCCTCTGCGGAATGTTCTATAAAGAGCAGATCTTGTTCCATCCTGGAACAACACTAGGGATGAAGGAGGATAAATCATGTCTTCTAATCCCACCAGAGTACTGACATTATCCCTGGTGGATGGAAATACGATAAACAAACATCCATGTTTACGAAGTTTACTCTGTAAAGAAGTTAGAACACTGCTCAGGGAGGAATCACTATCTGAAAATGTTTGAAACAACAAGTAAATCAGTCACATGTTCATATGCTATAAATTCATAAAGCTGCCCAGACTTGGGTCCAGATAATCCCAGAAGCGAGAATCTGTGTAATTTCCTTCTAAATCCTAATGTTTGCCAAATTATTTTTCTTGCTTTCCTTTCATGGCATTATATTTAGGACTATATGATCCCGCACCTGTCCTGCATCACACACCTCTGTCCCCATTGCCCCTTCATTACTTCACTCACCTCTAGTTAACACTCATGACCTGTTTTCCTATCTAAATTCAATAGTTATAACAGCCTCACCCTGTCGCCAGAAACTAAAAGGACGCACATCTTACAATCATCTTTCCTACCTTTCTTCCTTCCTGCTTCTATTAGCTGGTGATATATCACCTAATCCAGGTCCCCCTCACTTCTCACACACACATATATGTGAACACTACAGAAATCTAGCAAACCTTAAACACATCACCTGTCTCCCCTCTCTTCCAAAGTCCTTTAAATGTGCCCTTTGAAATGCACTCTCTGTTTGTAACAAACTTACCTCCATACATGATCTCCTCCTCTCAAACAACCTAAACCTTCTAGCAATAACAGAAACATGGCTCACGCATTCAGACACTGCCTCACCTGCAGCCCTTTCACATGGTGGCCTCCATCTCACCCACACCCACAGACCAGGAGGCAGACAAGGAGGGGGGGTTGGACTACTTCTCTCCCCACAGTGCACATTCACAGTTCTACCAAATGTCCCATCACTCACGTTCACATCTTTGAAGTACATACTATTAGGATTTTTAACCCATTCTCTATGCGTGTTGCTGTCATCTATCATTCCCTGGACCCCACCAATAATTTCATGAACATTTCTCTGCATGGCTTCCTCACTTCTTATCTACTGATATCCCCACCATCATCATGGGTGATTTCAACATCCCTATTTCTAATCCACATTCCAATGCTGCTTCCAAACTACTCTCTCTAACCTCCTCACTTGACCTCTCCCAGTGGATTGAATCTGCTACTCATCAGGATGGCCACTGTCTTGATCTTGTTTTCTCTAGACTATGCTCAGTTTCTAATTTCCTTAACACTCCTTTCCCCCTCTCGGATCATCACCTTATTAGTTACTCAATCAACCTTTAACTTCCCTGCTGTCAAACTCTTTCGAAGCCTCCTCATACCCTCATATTACCAAAATCAGACTAGAGCCCCTACAATCTATTTTGCACGCAGCGGCAAGATTGATTTTCGTTGCAAATCGTTTTTCGTCTGCTGAGTCACTCTGTCAGTCTCTACATTGATTGCCTGTTTTTAAAAGAATCCAATATAAAATTCTTGTCTCAAAATATCTCCCAACTCGACAGCTCCGTTCTGCACAAGATCTGCGTCTCTCTTCCACTTTCATCACATCCTCCCATTCTTGGTTACAGGACTTTTTTCGGACTACACGCACTTTATGGAATTCCCACCCTCGCACAATAACTTTCCTCCAGTCTTTAAACCTTCAAGAATTCTCTTGAAACCCACCTCTTCAGACAAGCTTATAATATTCCTCAACCAACCTCTTAATCTCCCTAGGTTACCCTATTACCACCCTCTACACAGCTAACACAAGACAACAATCCTCTGACCAACATAGTTGTGTGACTGATCCCACAGCCCACTCTGTAACCTTTGCATTCTAGCTGGACAAATATTCAATATGATGTAGCACTTACCCTTGTGTTTCAAACCATTGTCCCATAGCTTGTGAGCAGGGTTCTCTTACATCTATGTCTGTCTGTATTACCCAGTATTGTTTTATTAATGTTTCTTCCCAATTGTAAAGCGCTACGGAATTTGCTGGCGCTATATAAATAAATGATGAGGGTGATGATATGAAGGAGCTCAGTGTCCAGATGTGTCATTTATACATGTCGGGGAGTGGTGACATGGGGTAAATCACATTTGTAGAGTTGGTTCTCAATATGTGTCCAGATATTGTGTTAATAATTGAAATGTTAGATGGGTGCTTGACTGTCTGGTCTGAAACGTTAGAGCGGTTGGAAGGAGACAGGCCATTAACGCTAAGGCCTTGTACAGAAGCCTCAGACAAGTGAACAGGAAGGTGTCTGAGTTTTAGCTTCCCAGGAACCGCATTTTTTAATTATTATTCACAGTTTACCAAACTGCCCCTTGTTGAAGTGTAGGGTGATCGGCCACGACTGTGACTATCACTGTTTAACGAGGGGACACCTTAGTTGGTCAATTGTAAAACATTTTAAAGAAAACTTTGCAAATTCCATAACTTTTTTTTTGAATCCTTGCATTTCAATTAGTTCATGTATTTTGGTGTCCTCTATATAATCCAAATTAAATACATAGAAAACAAGAGATTGCTATTATTTAACTGATCCAACTGGTGAGGTGCCCAAACCACTGAGCAGTTTTTACGTTCCAGGCATCTGTCATCCTGTACACGGTGCATTGCGGCAGGATCAGGTGACTACTCCTGGAAAGACTCAACCAAAGCTGTGAGATCAGGGTACGGTTATCTGCACGACGAAGTGAAGAAAGACGAACATTATTTGGGAAATTGTAATGTTGTCTTAAAGGGAAATTGAGACTTTAATTGTTATCAAACATACATTTTGTGCTTCATCTTCCTGGGTTCCCTTGTATTAAATAAATCTCTAATATCTCTCTTTTCTTACTGCATTGGTATAAACTAAAAATGTTCACTGACCCCCGTGTTTTGGTTTTGGATCACGATTTTTTTCTAAAATCCTTTTTTTTTTTTTGCTAAAATCACATATTTTTTCCCCCTACATTATTATTAACCTCAATAACACTAATTTCAAGTCATTTGCAGTCAATTTTGACCACCTCACAGGTCACATTATTATTTTCATACACTTTAAAACAAACACTGCAGATTTAGAAGACCAAGCCTACCAGACCTATTATTTGTATTTCAGCAATGACAATTAGCAATGGAGCTCTCCTGAATGTCACTGGAGACTTTGAAGAACACTGCTACCCCTCCTTTTGCTTTTCTACCTATGACGCTGCCGAACTGCACTAGAGACTGCCAAGAACCGTGCTACCCCTGTGAAATGGCGCTGGATCGCCGTGGAGGGTGGTACTTATACAATCCAAAGCTTGCGAGATCCGACGACGTAACAATGACGTTTTGCCTTGTTTTCAATTCCGAGGACGCGCGAAAGTACCAAGCCGGCTCGGCTCGGTACTCGGATCTGCTAAGTGTGGTGTCAACATCAATGGTAGGAGAGCTGATGTCGCTCTTATTTCCTACAGTAGTAAGCAAAAAATAGAATATGATCATTTAATTTCAATTTAGAGTAAATTAAAAACTTTTGTTTCCAATTTGCTTTTAGTTGTAAAACAACGGTTTTCAACCAGATACACTGTGACCGATGAAGTAGTCAAATAAGTAAATTGCGTACGGAAGAAAAGTCTGCATTCTGCGCAGTGGGATGGGCTTTAAGCATAACATGCGGTACAGACAGCAGTCATCATCTGAAGTGTTTTGTTTTATATTAATAAGAAACGTTTTGTATCCCCACCCCCCCACCATCCCCCGCATCCCAAAAGTGCTAAGAGCACTGGCGCTCATTGCCTAGTGTACTAGCCACAAAATCGTGGGGACAGAGTAGTACAGGCTCTGCTGCTGACACTATAGAAGGGTCCCTTGATCATAATGTCACACAGTCCCAATCTGTTCAGTCCTGAAATCACAAGGGCTCATCCCGCACCCCTCATGCTGTGGTAATTAATAGTTAAAAAGCAGAAAAAAAAATGTTTCTTGGTGCCAGCCTACCCATGGCTGACAGAGTGTGCTGGCTCTTCTACAACTACATGCACCAGCATGCTCGGATATCCAGGTTCCGCTGGGACCAGTAGTTCAGCTGTATTTAAAAATACAATACAATAAACACACGTTCATTATGTGGTCTATTGCACCTAGAACCCTTTAGCGACTCACTTCACATAAGTACACTTCCCCGGTGAGTCGGGCAGGAGGACACTTACTTACACAGTGAGTGGGGCAGGAGGGCACTTACTTCCCCGGTGAGTGGAGCACGAGGGTACTTACTTACCGGGTGAGTGGGGCAGGAAGGCACTTACTTCCCCGGTGAGTGGGGCAGGAGGGTACTTACTTCCCCGGTGAGTGGGGCACTAGCGTACTTACTTACCCGGTGAATGGGGCAGGAGGGTACTTACTTCCTCGGTGAGTGGGGCAGGAGGGTACTTACTTCCCCGGTGAGTGGGGCAGGAGGGTATTTACTTATCCAGTGAGTGGGGCAGGAGGACACTTACTTCCCATGTGAGTGGGGCAGGAGGGCACTTACTTCCCCAGTGAGAGGGGCAGGAGGGCACTTACTTCCCCAGTGAGAGGGGCAGGAGGGTACTTACCCAGTGAGAGGGGCAGGAGGGTACTTACTTACCCGGTGAGTGGAGCAGGAGGGCACTTACTTCCCCGGTGAGTGGGGCAGGAGGGTACTTACTTCCCCGGTGAGTGGGCCAGGAGGGCACTTACTTCCTCGGTGAGTGGGGCAGGAGAGCACGTACTTCCCCAATGAGAGGGGCAGGAGGGTACTTACCCAGTGAGAGGGAAAGGAGGGTACTTACTTACCAAATGAGTGGAGCAGGAGGGCACTTACTTCCTCGGTGAGTGGGGCAGGAGGGTACTTACTTCCTCTGTGAGTGGGGCAGGAGGGTACTTACTTCCCCGGTGAGTGGGGCAGGAGGGTACTTACTTCCCCAGTGAGAGGGGCAGGAGGACACTTACTGCCCCAGTGAGAGGGGCAGGAGGGTACTTACCCAGTGAGAGGGGCAGGAGGGTACTTACTTACCCAGTGAGTGGAGCAGGAGGGCACTTACTTCCCCGGTGAGTGGGGCAGGAGGGCACTTACTTCCTCGGTGAGTGGGGCAGGAGAGCACGTACTTCCCCAATGAGAGGGGCAGGAGGGTACTTACCCAGTGAGAGGGGCAGGAGGGTACTTACTTACCAAGTGAGTGGAGCAGGAGGGCACTTACTTCCTCGGTGAGTGGGGCAGGAGGGTACTTACTTCCCTGGTGAGTGGGGCAGGAGAGCACTTACTTCCCCGGTGAGTGGGGCAGGAGGGTACTTACTTCCCCAGTGAGAGGGGCAGGAGGGTACTTACTTACCGGCTGAGTGGGGCAGGAGGGTACTTATCCAGTGAGTGGGGCAGGAGGACACTTACTTCCCATGTGAGTGGGGCAGAAGGGCACTTACTTCCCCAGTGAGAGGGGCAGGAGGGTACTTATCCAGTGAGTGGGGGCAGGAGGACACTTACTTCCCATGTGAGTGGGGCAAGAGGGCACTTATTTCCCCAGTGAGAGGGGCAGGAGGGCACTTACTTCCCTGGTGAGTGGGGCAGGAGGGCACTTACTTACCCAGTGAGTGGGGCAGGAGGGTACTTACTTCACCAGTGAGTGGGGCAGGAGAGTACTTACTTCTTCGGTGAGTGGAGCAGGAGGGCACTTACTTCCCCAGTGAGAGGGGCAGGAGGGTACTTATCCAGTGAGTGGGGGCAGGAGGACACGTACTTCCCATGTGAGTGGGGCAAGAGGGCACTTATTTCCCCAGTGAGAGGGGCAGGAGGCAGGAGGGCACTTACTTCCCTGGTGAGTGGGGCAGGAGGGCACTTACTTACCCAGTGAGTGGGGCAGGAGGGTACTTACTTCACCAGTGAGTGGGGCAGGAGAGTACTTACTTCTTCGGTGAGTGGAGCAGGAGGGCACTTGCTTCCCCAGTGAGTGGGGCAGGAGAGTACTTACTTCCCCAGTGAGTGGGGCAGGAGGACACTTACTTCAATGTGAGTGGGGCAGGAGGGCACTTACATCCCCAGTGAGAGGGGCAGGAGGGTACTTACCCAGTGAGAGGGGCAGGAGGGTACTTACCCAGTGAGAAGGGCAGGAGGGTACTTACTTACCCAGTGAGAGAGGCAGGAGGACACATACATTCCCGGTGAGTGGGGCACCCTTTGGCATAGCTCCAAAGTGTCCATTTTTTGGAATGACAGTTCTTCAGGACTAAGTGACTAGTTCTATCCAAAATGGTAAATTCTGGCAAGAATTCACATGATCGTAGGAGAGAGAAGTCCCTCTATGTGTCACATTCTTCTCGCTCTTCCTGGCCTCAGGTCAGTAATAATTTGGGATTGGTTTTAAGTAGGATATTCCAACCCAAACTGAATTGTTCATGGTAGTTGTAGTTATCCATTATGTGTTCTGTTATGGCTATTAACAATATTTAGTGGGATCCTTTGGTCCTGGAGTTATTGCACTAATATGCTATGTGGTCCTCTAGCTGACTTATCATCATTATCATATTTTATTTATAAGGTGCCACAGAATAAGTAAGGGGCAAGAGAAACAATAGAATCAGTAAACATCAAACAGGGAGAGACAATAGGCAAAGGAACAACAAGACTCAACTAGAGAAAGGAAACATTACAAAGAGGATGGGGAGATAGGAGGCAGATAGGACAAAGCTTGTGAGAGTTACCATTCCAGAGTAACAGAGAATATATTGTTGGAGGGACTTTGTCTTCCTACAGAAGCGAATTTCCTCACACCTGAGTATCCACCTCTACATTCCATGTCAATCTGTTTATATAATATGAGGAGGCTTTGGGCCAAATACTTGTCCTGCCAGCCTTTCCCTGGTGAAACAATACGCATTCAGCCCTGGCCAGAGGAGTGGGGTTAAAAGGAAATTTGGGTATGAGTTTGCCAGTTTTACAAAATGTTTATTCAACATATAACGCCAGAAAATGTAGTACAATACTTCTGTAAGGTTGTGTTGAGGTTGAACATGGATACAAAAGTATAATTAACCTTTTAGGTTCCGCTGCTCTTTTCCTGCTCACTTTGCCTCTCGTTGTTAGCACAGTTCTATAGGTGAATATGTCCTAATTGGATGCTTCCTACTAGACTCTGCTGGTGACATTCGGGTGCATGGTTGGGATGCCACTCGGGTGTCTAATAACACGTGCTCAGTCCCTTGACTGATGCCTCAGCCACAGATCTTGTACTACATTCTGTAGTTCAAGATCCTTGCTGTTTTGTCTTTCTCATTGTGTACTTGTTCTGACTTCAGTTGCTTGCTTGTGACCCTGACCTTGGGTTTTACGAACCTGTGCAGCCCAAGTTGACCTGAGTCTTGTGTACTGATTTGAACTAAAGGTCCCCGCTTGACCTTATCCTGTACTTGATCACCCTTCAGCAGCAGCTTAGAGCCATGGGTTCCCCAAATTCCATCATTCTCTCTCTGAGAACCCACTGGAATTTACAGAGGCTGATTACAATCCTTGATATGCTGGATATAAGGTTATGAACTTGAGGAGAGTTTGTGGGTCCTGGCTTATCAGAATTATGGGCTACATTGCATTCAAGAGATCCATTGACAGAACCCTCCAAAATTTTGGCCTGAGCATCCAGTGGTCGCTTATGGAGGACAGGGTGATGTTAGGAAGGAGTTAATATTTTGAGGGGTGGTTATTCTAAAACTTCTAAAAAGGAAAAGTGGAGGTGTTTCTCATGGCAACGAATCAGGTTCTAGCTATCATTTATCAAGTTCATTCTACAAAATAATAGCAAGAATCTGATGGTTTGCTTAATTGTTATAATCCTTTATATTTAGGGCGTCACATAAGGTCCGCAGCACCGTGCAGAGGGAAAACAACAAGACAGTACATGGTATAACAGTACAACACAGCAAACACTGCAACTCTCACCATAGCTACTGGGGTGCAAGGGGTATATTCAGCGCATGCTGGAACCTGTGCCCATTAGTGTGGGTGCAACTAACTGGATGATAACAACTAATGTTTCTATAGGGAATACATCCAGATCTGTTTTAGCAAATCTCCTCTTACAAGACTACATCTAGCTTCTAACCATTACTTCCCCCGCCACAGATATTGAGCAGCCTGTTATCCAAGTTTGCTTGCTGGCTCTCTAGGGCTGGGTACACACTACAGGTTTTCCACCAGATTACCGGGTCAATCACACGATAAACGACCATTTGACCCAATGCCACTCCAATGATGAACGATTACCAGTCCAACGCACATCGTATAGTTTGATTTGATTTTATAAACAGACTAAACATCTCGTTCCATGATGGAACGATGTCGTCCTAACTCTGCAGTGTGTATGCACTGGCGACTAGATCTCCACAGAGGTTACAGAGTCACAATCTTTTCAGCAGATGGTTATGACAGATGAAGAGCGCAGATCTGAAGGTAAATTGTGCAAAACGTTTATAGTGTGTACACAGGAATCAGCATGCTGATCGGGAGTTTGTTGTTGGTAAAATAGTAAAATGGGGCAGCACGGTGGCTCAGTGGTTAGCACTTCTGCCTCACAGCACTGGGGTCATGAGTTCAATTCCCGACCATGGCCTTATCTGTGTGGAGTTTGTATGTTCTCCCCGTGTTTGCGTGGGTTTCCTCCCACACTCCAAAACATACTGGTAGGTTAATTGGCTGCTATCAAAATTGACCCCAGTCTGTGTGTGTATGTTAGGGAATTTAGACTGTAAGCTCTAATGGGGCAGGGACTGATGTGAGTGAGTTCTCTGTACAGCGCTGCGGAATTAGTGGCGCTATATAAATAAATGGTGATGATGATGATGATGATGAAATAGTTAATTTTATGGCATTGGGGGAAACATTCTGTAGTGTGTACCCAGCCTAAACCGATTCAAGTGTTTGCCTCTGGTCTTACTGGCTACCTGCTCTGGCTCCTGACCCTGATGTGGATAATCAGCTGTCCTGGCATCTGTCTTTAAAGAATTAAACAATGGTACAATTACTAACTTCATTATCCCATCCACGGTGCACTGATTCATAGACTCCACCGGAAGCCATTTATTTTCAACTGGTTCCCGCTTATTCCCTGGATGCAAGTAGCATATAGATCAGTGTAGAACCTGCATATAATGAGGAAACCATGATGCTTGGATGCAGGCTTAGATGTTCTGATCAAAATATGAACCAATACCTTGTTTTCACTTTGCTATATAGACACAGATATGCAGTGTTAAGGATAAGCACTGACAATAACTGTCTTTTCATTATGAATATCATCTTGTCAAAGGTGAACTAGCTCCTCACTTCTTTGGTGTGAAAGTCCTTTAGAATCGTATTATTAAAAAACTGCCCAAAGCTTCTGTGGCCGGACCCCCTTCACCTCCCACATGGACAAGATGGCTGCCGCAGCATTGAATGGGTTAATATCCGATGCTGCTGTGCTGAACAAGTTAAATCCCAGTACTAGGGAATGTAAAAATGTATTAAAGGGAATGTTTATTAATTTAAATATATATATTTAATGTATGGACGCTATGGGGCAGGTTAGTAACCGGCGAAAACTTTGAAAAAAGGGTCCGTGCGCTTGGAGTGTAAATATATTTATTTTCATATTGTTCCTGTGTTGATTTATTATGAGATTTTCTGAAGAAAGAAAATCCCATGCTAATTAAGCATTTGATCTGAGTGACCAACACATCTTTGTAGCCTGAATACACTGCAGGCGGTCGTTATCCTTTTAATCCTGTGTATCCTGTATCCTGTTAGATAGATAGAGAAACTATCTGGATAACATAACACCAAGTAATTTGGGAAATCACAGATTGATGTAAATTGTGTTAAGTTTCAATTGCATAGAATCCAAGTTTAGAGAATATATTACATATTGATGCTTAAAATTGAATGTGAGATCTCAGACTTGTGGTGTTGGGTATGGTCAGGGGACTGGCTTACCCCCTCCCAACCTGTATGCAGAAACTGTATAAAAAGCTGTATTTTGTATTTCAAGTGTTATATATCATCTGTACTTCTGGATGATCACTAGTACCGCTAACTAGTTTGTAACAATCCATATAAGGACCCTTTCTGAGCAATAATCATCACTGCTTTGACGCCTACTTACCTGCTGTAACTCCTGTAACCTACAGATTAGACCAATCTAATCTATTAGTCGACTGTTCTGAGGTTGGGACCCAACATCTAGTACCAACGCTATGCCAGCTACCTGCAGCTCTGGCCATTGTAAGATTATCACATCTCACGTGACCACATTAAGCAGTGACAGCGCGCCCGCTCTGGCAGGACAACACAAATCCTCGGATTACTCTTAGCTGTCTGTCAGAAGACAGAAGTTCCAGCGTCTGAAGAGAGGAGGAGCAGAAGACAGCCAGGTAAGTTCTGTCCAGAATATAAAGGAAGAGGATGTGATACAGGTGGCAACTGTGTAGGGGGAGGGGGGGAGATTACTGGTGTGGGGAGATGATTAATGACTCGGCAGTAATGGGTTTGAAGAACTGCCTGGGGGGGTGGAAATGAGTTGCCTGCAATGGATTGATGATTTTGTGTGTGCGGGGAAGTTAATTAACTACCTGCAGTAGTTTGATTATTGAGGTGGGGGGTGTAATGCACTGCCTGCAATGGGGTGATCAATTTGACTGGGGAGGGGGTTAATGAATTGCCTGCAGTGGGTTGAAGAATTGTGGGGGGAGGGGGGGGGGGCAATGCATTGGCTGCAACAGGTTGATGAATTTACCTAGGGGGTTTACTGAATTACCTGCAACTGTTGATGAACTAGCTAGTGGGGGGGGGGCGTTAATGGATTGGCTATGGAGGATTAATGGATTTGTTAAAGTGAGGTGATTAATTGGCTGGGGGATGGGTGAGCAAATAAGTGGTTGGGTGGGTGATATGAATGGGGTGTCAAACTTTCTAGTGGGGGTTTACAAAAATGACTGGGGTAGGTGATGAAATAGCTTGTATTAGCCTAGGGCGGCTAGAACCCTTAATCAGGATCTGGTAAATGATTAATAGCCACATACGCAAAACTTTTTTTGGGGGGCAAACTAAGGCAATATTATTAAAACAAGATGCATAAAATGCTGATTTGGTCCATACACAGAGCTGCGGAATATGTCAGCTTTCTATAAAGATTAATAGTCTTATAAAATGTTTCTGAACTGTGTGAAATATTGCAAATCTTATCAATCCATCTGATCTTTGAATGAGAACAGTCATCACCTAGGATTAAAATTCATGAATTTACAGAGGAATCCTGATTGGGAACGAGGTCTATTCTGTTCAATGCTTTTACAGGTTGCACAGGAAATTAAAGTCTTCCATAGCTCTCTGTAGTATCATGTTAACTCCAGAAATACGCTCTTTGCCAGCCATCCGAATTTCTGAAAATCCCACCTACTTCTTTGGCACTTGAAGGATTTCAAAATATTTCTTGTATGCATGAACCCATGTTGTGGCTCGCCATAATTTATAGCTTCCACAGCATGAGAACAGGTGGGAACAATCTTTCTTAGAAACCAGATGGTACGAGGTGGGATTGAATTCTTTGTGACAGAGAAACAAGTGTCTCCCGGGATCCTGTCATCTAATCGTATTTTTATTTCTGCTCTGACGTTTATTCTCATAAGAGAAACAAAAATCAAACAAACGGCACGTAGAGGTCTCTCTTAAAATGCACCTATAGCCTTTGCTGTGTGGAGACGGACACTTTGTGGGCTGAGCCATAAGAAAGGAGAAAGCAACTTATTAATCTACTAGGAACTTTGGGCTTCCTGATTCAGTGATGTCACAGTGATGTCACTAGATCTTAGTGAGTTGATTGGCTGAATTTTGGCTCAGAATAGAAATCGAATATAGAGAAATGGTTATCTGTGCTTCATTGGTTAGTATATATTATAGGCTTCCTGAAGGATATGGCTAGAGGAGGTGTGCGCTCCAACCCTCCCAGGTAACACAATACAGAAAAGACCCTAGGCACCAGAACAAACAATAAATGAGTAATGAATATCAGTTGTATAAACACAGACAAGTGGTAAAATCAAAGGTTATGTATTACAACCAAAACATATCATAACAGCCTCAGTGTACTGATAAAATAAGTACATATCAGTATATGAGTACATTAGGTACCCAATAGGTGAAATTGGTGGATAGTGTGCTTAAACAACAGGTAAATTCAGTATCGATATTCGAAAGAGGCTGAAAGACACAGCAATGATAATAAAAAAGTGATCTTAGGTCACCATAAAGTCAGGGCAGTAACGGCTGGCGTGGGGGAGCAGGTACCCAGTCACTTACCCCACTATAGGAGCTTCCCCGTGGTCTCCGTTCCTGTTCAATCCCCTCTGTGCCGTGTTCCGAGTCTGACTCCAGATGTGTTCCTGTCCGCGGCCACGTCTCCTTCCCTCTGCACATGTACATGGACGGTATTGGACTCAATAGCTGTTCCGTCCTCGCCGATTAGGTGGAAAGAGTAGGAGATAGGAATTGTAGGTTAATAATGGTGATAATGATACGCAACGCGTTTCGCCAGTTCTTGGCTTCCTCAGGGATAGTTGAATTGTGAAAGCAGCACCTCCTCTGTATAGTCTGGTAGATTTCCTAGCTACTTGCTGAGTGATTGCACTCTAAATACATACAGGTGTGCCGTGGTGCTAAGTTCCTACTAGTCCTGCCAATATATTGCTTCCCACTGGGGCTTCCCACTGGGGCGTTCTAACATGTAGATAACCCGTTTACTGTCACAAGTCAACTTGTTTTTGATCTTATAGGTTTCTCCTGTGGAGTTAGACATAAATTTCCTTACAGGTCTAGTATCTCGTTTTAGATTAGTTTTGCAGGCATGGCATCTGTTGCAGTAATAAAAGCTGCTCTCATTCTCTCTCAGCCAGATGCTTTCCAGGCTGAAAGGTTGTGTTAGGTTGTGTAACGCTTTTCACTTATCTGCTTTTAAGGTTGTCTCCCCGTTTGTATATGAAATTTGGTTTCTCTGATAGGACGTCCCTGAGCTTTTCATCACATAACAGAATGTCCCAATGCTTTCTAAATATGTTTTCTATCTTTCTAGCATCCTTACTGAATCTAGTGATGAAGGGCAGTTGGTTAGGGGCTGATTGGAATAGTTTCTCCTTTCTTTTTCCCCTTTAATCTCCAAAAAGTCCGCACATTACTCTTAATCTCAGTACTAAGATAAAACATTACATAAAATAATGGAAAGAGACACCTATCGGTAATACATATCATATCGCAGATATTTTACACAAGTGTTACAAAGCATAACAAACAAATCTGACAATAAAGCAGGAAGGATCTGGGGGCCACAGGTGAGAGCTTGGGGGGGCCACAGGTGAGAGCTTGGGGGGGCCACAGGTGAGAGCTTGGAGGGCTGCCTGTTGTCCATCACTGATCTAACATGACTGGGCCAAATTTCAGCAGATCAGGCTCCGACTAGAGTATATTTTCCCACTGTGTCAATTTCCACCAAAAAGTGTTGGGAAAGGCCCAAAAATTAATTCTGCTTCCTGTAATCGTTTGCCCCCTGGGTTTGTGTATAAATGAAAAGTATTTCATATTAGGAAAAGTTGGGAACCAGACAATTGACTATTGGATGAGTTCATTAGTAGTAGGTACAACACTGAACAATTCACACGTCAGAATCCAAGTCAGGATAGGCAAGAAACAATCAAGATTGATATCAAGGCCAGAGATCAAAGCACAGTAAATCCAAACAGAAATCACATCCAGGTACCCAAAAAGTAAACATAGAACAGGCAGTGAGCAAGCAGCAATACTGGTCTTATATAAATGCAAATCGTCTATCGCAATGTACCAGGTAAGCACTTACCCAACATTGCTTAAGTGTGACCTACCAACATGCCCAAACCAGGATTGAATTAATTACAGTTGCCATGATTGCTCTTTGGGGCCATGCCAAATATTATAGTGATCCATTAGTCTCCGATTTCCTGAAATCTCATTCTCCGAATGTTCCTTCTTCAAGAACAGAGAGAGAAACGCGAGTAGTCCCGGCTTATTGCAATAAAGATAAATGGAACAAACAAGGTATTTTAACAGTGGGAGGTAATTGGAATTGAGATGAAATTGACAATTTCTCTCCAAATTGACCAATAATCCTAGAACCATTTGTACTGATATATAATGATATTTTGTGGATTCCCAAATACTAACCAGGAAGATACCTATAGAAAATGTCCTGTATTGTAGGCGATTATCTCAAAAGTACCTTGTACTCAGTGACAGCCAAGCAAGATGATTCACACACTCGTACACCAGCCCCATCTTTAAACTTGTTTCTTTAGAAATACCATTCAGAGTGTAAGATCCTATGGTCGGGGAACTATATAAATCTGGTTCTATGTATTCTCTATGATCTGTTTGTTTTATACAGTGCTGTGGAATATGTTGACGCTATAACAGTACAGAATAATAATCACACACATGTACATCTCCCTTGTATAACATACATATGGAATACGACAGGACAACGTCTCTGATATGTGTAAGACTATTACAAGTGGATGTTATATGGTTACATTACATCCTGCAGTGTTTGTTGTTTTGTCTGTGTTTATGAATGTAGTCAGGGACACAACGGATTAATTTCATGTATACATGGAATTCACTTCCCCTATCTGGCCCCTCACAGGAAATGATACAGTTTCAGCCGCTACTGTAACTATGGCATTTGCTAAATAAAGTATTTTACCTTACATCAAACGTATAGTATATTACACACATAACCTCTGCTCTCTGTGGCATACTAACATACATGGGGATCTCTCTGGTTTAACATATTAATGGCCGTGTCTTGTCTATCAGGGACATGGGGATTAAAATTAAATATTATATATTAGCATTTTATAGGTCCCTACTATTTGTTCACTATCTGCTTGATAATTAAAGTGTAAGCTCTTTTGAGCAGAATTCTCTTATGTGTCTGGATGCCCCAGCAAAGGATATCGCCATTGATAACAGGCAATAGTTTTCATAGCCCCCGGGGCCTTTATTACATAGTGAGAAGCATTATATCCGTGAAAACTCCAAGTTATTGACAGAGAAAGCGCTTTTCTCCCATTGATAAATAGACCCCTAAACATTTCTCAGCACAGTGATAAGGATATCAGGTGTGATATAATGTAAATCTTCCTCACTGAGCTCTACAGCAGAAGACAGTTAAAAGAAAGAATTATAGGATCATTAAACACAAACTGAGTTAGCTTTATTATATAGCTACAGTACAACGCCATCAACAAAATTGCACCGACATACATCTCCCCACTGGTCTCAAAATATCTCCCAACTTGACACCTCCGTTCTGCACAAGATCTGCATCTCTCTTCTGCTCTCATCACTTCCTCCCATTCCCGATTACAGGACTTTTATCGGGCTGCACCCACTTTGTGGAATTTCTCTCCATCGCACAGTAAGACTTTCCTCTAGTCTTCAAACCTTCAAGTGTTCTCTGAAAACCCACCTCTTCAGACAAGCTTATAATATTCCTCAACCAGCATCTTAATCTCCCTAGGTTACCCTATTACCACCCTCTACACAGCTAACACAAGACAACAACCCTCTGATCAACATTGCTGTGTGACTGATCATATAACCCACTATGCACTCTTTAACCCTGTATTCTGGCTGGAGCAATATGCAATATGTAGCACTTACCCTTGTGTATGAAACTTCCATTGTCCGATAGACTGTAAGCTTGAGATCAGGGCCCTCTTACTGTTCTGACTGTATTACCCAGTTTTATCCCAATTTGTTCCCAATTTTAAAGTGATTGGCTGGCACTATACATATAAATATGGATGGCGATGACGATACAGTACTAACAACATATATATATATATATATCTTATATATAAAAGTCATTGATCTGTTTGTTAGTCTGTCTGGTTATGCATTCGGACGCCCCTGCACCGATTGGGATGAGACCAACGAGAGGTGGTCCATTTGGATCCTGGCCAGATTTTAGGGGGGTAAGATGTACGCTGGGCAGAACTTTGACCTGGGAAGCCTGTTCTGGGCCTTCTATTGGATGGATTTGAATGACATTTAAAATAAAAATAAAAATAAAAATAAAAACAAAAACGACACTGGGCAGCCACCCCATGGCTGTGTTGGAAGAGCTGCTAATTATTTTTAAAAGGTTGAAAGTTACATCCAACTCACTGATAACATAATAACTTGGAAAATTAAACCCGGGCAACACTGGGTACTTGGGGTATATACATACCCACACACACAGAATATACATGAGCTTATTAGATGAGGGCATGTTACAGGAACTTATGAGACATAATCATCCTGGGGAAGGAGGGTTGAATGTTTTCCCTATGTGACATCATTTTTCTGCAAATGCACAAGTGATACGGAGAAATGCGTGGTATCAGCTGCATGAGTGTGGTAATCAGGATATATCCTATACTTTCCATGCGGAGCCATTTGCACCTTGTATTTTTACCGAAATTTGGCATTTATCGGCACAACTCGACCACTATGATGTAAACAAAGACACAAAAGTAACCGGTATGAAGGACAGCCCAGATATCTATACTCACGTGATTAGTTTGAGACTTGAGTGAGGATTAACCTGAGCAGAATTTTTGGAGAAAAATTGACACGTTTACATTAATGATGGGGGTAGAGGGAGGGGTTTGAATATGTTTATACAATTTTCACAATATGCGTTTAAAGTCAAATACACAATTCTGGAGATGTAGGCAGTTGAGGTTTTGAGATTCCAAATGCCACAATGTGGATGGGAATCTATGAATGTACTAGATGGACCATTGGGCACATCTACACACAAAGGAAGGTTTCCAGTCGTTTGCAAATTATCTTTAAGATGAAGCATTTGGTGAGGTAGATAACATAGTACAGTATGAAAATAGCTAAAATCTTGTTAGGGAATGGTCCGTTAGCTGCGTATGCACACGTGACATTATGGATAATATATATGACAATGTACATGTTGGGTCTGAATTATTAAGGAATGTAAATGCAGATATCTGCTGTATTTTGCGTAAAATCACTCTGCTCATACCCAGAACCGGACCGTAAGTCAGTGAACAAAGCAACATTCAATTTGTCTTCAAGCACAAATGACCTTTACTACAACCTACAATTTCATGGACAGAACGGGGAGGGTACAGGGCGAATGCACGTGGTCAATGTACAGTAAGTGTGCGCCAAGCTGGAGCGCACTCAGCGGCATCCGATTCAAGCTTTGGGCATCTCTCAGGTACGTGATTTCCAGTCATATCACCTGCACCAGCTGCAGGTCAGGTGTAAGTGCTGATTACTAGTGATGACGGCTGTGTATACAGCTAGAACATGTGTTTGTAATCAGGAGCAACTGTAACAATGTATTTTATGTACAGTAAACATTTATAACATTCTAAAGTATTTTATGGGGAGGAAAAACACTTTTCATTTTTATGTTTAATGACTATATTATTAACAGGTGACAGTAATTGAATCGTTTTATTTTTTTTCTGTGTTCCTTTGTGGCTTTTGTGTATTGTACCGTACGTATCCTGCAGTGTGATGTCTGTAAGAGCAGAGCGGACTTAGACCCGTATTCATCACCAGACGTATCTTCACCTCCGCTCCTTGTTGAATATGCGTATACCTGATGTACCTGCGTTTTTTAAAAAAAATGCACATTACTCTCGTTTTTCCTACTGAATGAGGCCACTATGTCAACTTCCTTTATGGCCAGCGAGCGGCACGCTGTGTGCGGCAAGTGTTGCGTTGCACCATAATTTTTTATTTTCAGTTTATAAAATTACATCATTTTGCCGGAGGTGGGGGAGAAAGCAATGATTTGATTCCAGCTCTATTTATATAGTACGGCAGGTTTACAGCATGTGTTTGTAATACTGAACACACCTTGAAATTCTCTACTTTCCACCATCAAATCATTTGCCCAGGCTAATAGAATTCTAAGTGGTTTATTGAATTATTGAAATAACCAGCGCTTGCTTTCCTTCCTGGCACCCATGCACTTGGCTGGATTAAAAAGTGCTGAACGAGGTTACGGTAAAGAGATTGCTTGGCATAAACACTGTAATACCACTTACCACAGCCACCTTATCGGTCTCTATCTGTGACATCACCGCTACAAGAAGCGCTCAGTGCCAAACGTATATGTGTAAACTAACAGAGGAAGAGACATGACGTGAAACTGGCAACGTGCAGCGAATGCAGGAGAGCCAACAGAAGACCGCAGTGAAACACGAAGGAACAAACGTCAATGAGCGCTCGCTTAGTCAAATAAACATATTAAGTAAATGACACAGTGTATACAATTAAGTACATTAATCAAATAATTTTTCTGTGGCACGGGCAGCAGTTTCAACAATGTGGAATGTGAACGGTCATTATATAGAACAGAATGCAATGAGGAAGCACCTGAAACACAAGTTTACATCTATTTATATAGTGTAAATCGTTTGGTTGTACTCTACAAATTAGTGATGACTAGGCGTGATATAGCAATGTTTTTTATTAATTTCACCGCATATGGCTACCACCAGTCATTTTTTAGAAGTGCCGGTATGGAGATTCGATAGTGTTTTTAATTTAATGTTTCTAAAAAATTACAAATGCTTTTAACTGCCTCTAGTTGGGAATGTGAAAATGTGGGAGCAAAGGTTCAGTAGGAAAATAGAATATATAGAAAGTCAAGTATGTGACAATAATGTCCACTTACTTTTAAGTCCCTGGATCCTGGTGTGTTGTGCGGTTAGTATTGTCCAGTATGCGAAGGGAGGTGTTGCCCAGAGCTTGAAGAAGTAACCCCCTCCTCTATCCTGATGTGCCATTTGGAGTGCCGTTTTGCATTTCCGGATTGCTCCAGAGCAGACGGCACTGGTGCATCTACGGAAGCCTGAAACTCCCAAGAAGGTCAGGAACGCGTTTCACCCCATGCTCCTCCCATAATATCTGATCGATTAATGTTGCGCTTACATGTTCTGCAAGCAAAGTGCCTGCTTGTACAGCATGTGAGCAACTTCAATTGGAGTGGGGTGAAAAAGTGCTGATATAACATACGAGCACATACCGAACCCCTTCAAGCACCCGCCACCACTTTTTAAACCTAAATTCTTTAACAAACATTAAAACAAAGTGGAAAAAATAAAAACATTTCCACAGCGTAAACCAGTTAATTTTGTAATATCTGTTTGGCATGCAGAGCAAAACAGAAACGGCGCTTGCAGCCATTTCACATTTTCTGTAGGGGAGTGTGTATTAGAGGGATTACTCAATTTCCTGTAGAGTGAGTGAAGGATGAGGTGTCTTTTTTCGTCTTCATAAAACCCTCATTCTTTACCTTGTTGCACTGACTTCGATGACCGTGATTTCCTCATAGAAAGTAACGAAAGTAAATAACTAGTCAGAGCAGGGGGGCTTTTATGCATTATATTCACATTAATGAGATACAATAGACTGAACAAATGTTCAAAACAGTTTTCAGCATAATTTTTGGCAAAAATAAATGACAGCGTAAAGTTCGGTTGTCGTCTAAAACATGACTACAGCAAAGCTTAAGGAAAGTGGTGTTACCGTTATTTACATCACTAAAACAGCAGAGCTGACAAACCAAACTTTTATAAATAGGAGGCTTAAGGCTCAGTGCATATGGGTTTTATATTCCATTACAAACAACATGATAGGTGTGAACAGTGTTAAGTTTTATTGGGTAATGTAAATACATTGTGATTATCAGAGTATACAGCTATCTCATGTGATCATAATGTGCAGTTTCACATAAAATGCAATTTGCATTCTCAGTTCCTTTTCAAGCCAGCGTCACAGACGAGATTGGCATCAGTAATAAGCTGGATCAGGTTATTAATAATAGCTACATGCATGTTTGAGGAGATCCTGAAAAGAAGCAGTGCTGAGGGTGTTTGAGGAGTACAAAAACCATTTCAACAACAGCGCCCCAACAATCAATTATAGAATAGTAGCTGTAAAATAAATTAAGCCAAAGAATATAACAGAACTATTAGTTCACTGTAACTGGTTGGTATATTAAATCTGTAATCTTGAATGTTAATATGTATGAACCGCTGTAAATTCTCAAGTTAAAATAATTTCTGTATATTGAACACAGGATTGTTATCCAAATCAACAACACATATAATGTAATGTAGACTCTTCTTACAATTCTAATAGAACAGCAATATTAATATTACACAATATTCCCATATAGTGCGGCTGTATTTTATTACATTATAAATCACTGACCCAGGATTGATTTACTATGTATGTCAGACATCACGGTAACATAGATGGACCCGAAATAATATAAAATTACAAACATTGTTTTATTCACTCTTCAAACACATTAGGAGCAGTATAGAATAACAAAGGCTGCAATGCATTGTATGACAAGCATTAACTTATAAAGTTATGATCTAAACCGGAAACCACATAATATCCCCACAAATTATAATGAATGCATTGTCAATATTATTAAAATATATACAATTAAACTAGTACCTACCAGATTTATGACTCAAATACAGCACTGGTTAGAATAAATCTGCTAAGAAGCAAATCTCCCACATAAAGAACATACTAATATTACCAGATTTAACTAATTAGGACCAAATATATGTCAGAGACCTAATATTAGTAGATGTAGCTTTAGCACAGTATAATACGGTGGCACTATTTACTGTTCGGTACTATGTATCAAATAAGTTATAATTTAAACTGGCAACTAATATCCCCACAGAATATAACAAGTAAGTGAATTATTATAGTTATTGAGATCTATATATCGAACTATACTAATGTCCATCACATTTCTCACTACTTGTACTGCTAATAATATTTGTTATAATAAAGCAACTAACAATCTCCATCAGAAAGAACATACCTAAGATTACTAGATGCAACTAATTAGGACTAACAATATGTTGTATAGTAATGCAGACATAATAATATAGGGAACGTTAGGGGCGGGCTGGCCCGGGGGGCAGCGCCCCCCACGGCTCGCTCAGTCTTACCGCTGTTAGGGCCGGGTCGCGTCATCAATGACGCGGCCGCATCGCGAGTCATGTGATGCGGCCACCTGTGCGCCTCCCGGGCTGAAATCTGCCAGCCCGCGCCTGGGGAACGTGTAAAAGTGCTCATATTACTAATATTATAAACATGTAAGCAAAACAGAAAAGGAAAAAATGGAGAATGGGGAGATGGTACTTAATTATTTGTATTTAAATATGGAGAACAACGGTCTCAATGGATTGGATATAATATTGCATGATTAAATATCCAGAAAGTCTCTCTTTGGGATAATTTATAAATGTATCTCAGCCTCTAGAATTTCAAATGATAACGATTAGTGCTTAAATCATTAATTATGTATAGAGAGCATGTCTTCATCCCACATAAAAAGATCATCTATATATTGTCCACAGAATACCAGGATCATCCCAAATGTACTAATTTTCAAATATCCCCATAT
Source organism: Mixophyes fleayi (assembly GCF_038048845.1). NCBI lineage: Eukaryota > Metazoa > Chordata > Amphibia > Anura > Limnodynastidae > Mixophyes > Mixophyes fleayi. The sequence continues at coordinate 273,414,783 of NC_134406.1, forward strand.
AGAGGTTGGGGAAGCTTGGGGCAAACCTTGGACCCATGGCTGTGCCTAAAACTTGTATTTAAAAAAAACTGTTAAAAAAAACCTAACAAAATAATTGTGAAGTAATATATATATATATATATATATATATATATAAAACCTAATCTAGCATCAAAGTATACTGTCTTTTTGTGATCACAGCATCATTGTTTAGAAAATTTTGAACAGCTACAATACTTTCATTGTATGGTATATATGTTTAAATTGCTTGCACATCACACGTCAACCAGTAATAAGTATTCTTCTATTTGATATATTTTGTGAGGACTTCTGTAATATCTTTAAGGTTATATCTCAAAGAGACAACATGAGGTTGCAAAAAATGATCACCAAAAATCTAAATACTAGATGTGAGACCAGATGCTGAAATTATAGGGCTATCGGTTGTGGCCGGATCCAGTATTACATTTACATGCTTCATCCATTTCGTATTAAAGTTAACAGATTTCAGATGCAACACACCGACCAGTTACTAAATAGTGGTTATTTTCAATGTCTTGTGTTCTTGTTAAAACAAACGGACCTGAACAACCAGACATTGACCTAAAAGTTGGTAAAGTATATTGAGTTACTATTTGGTACATAAGATGTAAGACCAGTTTCTACCCTCTGTATCTGACAGACAATGAAAATGACTGTGTAAGTTCCACGGGATTATGGTAAGATTTAATTTTCCTGGGCCTTTGCCTGAAGAGTACGGACGACATTGTATTATTCCATACTCCGTTCTTGAATTTGTAGACTGTGTTTCGTTGACAACTAGGAACACTTGTCATCCGTCTGTCAGTCTGAGTGAACACAAGAAAACAGGCACTGCAATACATAGTATGAAAGTGACCCCAGCAGACTGATCAACTAATTAAATAAGGCAAAATACACATATAAAAGTACATGAAAGTATAAAGTTGTTTAAATTGTAGTCATGGTTAAAAAGGGGCCTTATGCACTTTCATTTCTTAATTCATCCAACTGATAATAAGATGATTTGCAAACAATTGTTAAATAGATTTCTGCTTTTTTTCTGGAAAACTAAGCATATATTACAGCTGGTTATCTACTTATGCCCTGGAGATTTCTGCTGACCAACATCAATTCAATTTGAAAAGACGGCAGTCTGAGCTCACGACCATAGACCTTGGCAGGCAGCCAAGACTGCTGTTAGCTTTCTATGTTGTGGTAACAATGTGGCAGTTTTCTACAAGAGAGTTAACTCTCTGAGACGGTTAGTACCTTACTGGTTAGAATAACTGGAAACATTTCAGACACTGCAGTCATTTCATTGGTAGAGATACAAGGGGAGGGATAAATGACTATATATTATTGGAGAGAAATACAGATTTCAAATATCTGCATACATCGGGTATATTAAGTAGAAATTGGACTGAATTGCATAAATAGATCCAGTAACTCAGGATGACCAATATTACATCTCATATACTCTTAATCCAGTTATATACGGTATAAATAATTCATATAGTAAATCAAATATTCGTAATGGCAGTTTCATGCATCAATACACACAGATAATTGAATGTAAATTCCGCATCATTAACACTTACTGACGATATCTATAAAGACATTATATATTCCTTTATATACAGAACTATATTTACAACATAAAGTACAGGTAATAATTTTGCCTGGCACTGCTGTAAACTGTGTGTATTGTATGTAAACATCAGAACCATCCTGTGCGGGCAGGACGACAATCCCCCACACACAGGTCTAGAGAAGTTTTCTCATCCTGCGAGTCTGTTTGTCAATCTTGAGAACGGCTCTGTCAGCGGAAGAATTGATCTCGTCCAGCGCTTCATCCTGACGCTCCAGCTCGCTCTCTGCGTCCAGCGCTATGCTCTTCAGCTTCATCAATATCTGCAATAGGAGACATGCGTCATTACTACAATGTGGGGCGTCCTCAGGCAAGTGGGCAGATATTGCAGAATGACCCCCATAGCTGATAATATCATCAAAATCGGCCAATAGCAGTCATTTAACTTCAGGTGCCCGTGTTAGTCATTTAATCAACCCTGAGATGCCATAAGAGATCTGACTGCTTGGCCCCAGTGCCAAACGTCTGACTTACGTCAAATTTGGGCACCTATGCGTGTGGGCAAATTGCGTATATATGTATACACACACACACACACACATATACAGTATGGGCCTGATTCATTAAGTAAAGTACAGCACAGTAACTTTGAACCTTGACAAAACCATGTTACAATGCAAGGAGGATCAAATTAGTTTATTATTTTGCACATAAGATTAATACTAGCTGCTTTGTCATGTAGCACACAAATACTTGATAGCTTTATTTTTACACTGACATTTAAAGTTGATCTAGGACATGCCCTACCCAAACTATAAATCTGTCCCCAAATTTAAAATTTACCTCCCCCTCCAATGCAACATAGTTTTGCCAAGGTGCAAAGTTACTTATTTTTTTCTTCCCTTTCCTTAATGAATCAGGCCCTATATATCCCAGAGATTAGGCCATGCTCAACAAAATTTAAACAGTGAGAGAATAGTGCAGGCCTGGCTAACCTGCAGCTCTTCAGGTGTTGTGAAACTACAAGACCCAGCATACCCTGCCAGTTATCGGCTGGCTATATGCTGGCAAAGAATGCTGGGGCTTGTAGTTTCCCAACAGCTAGAGAGCCACAGTTTGGCCAAGTCTGTAACAGTACAAGGCACGCTGTGCCCTAACCCCCCTAACAGAACAAACTCACGTTATTGTGTCTCACTAAAACCCCATAAAATCTGCCCTTACAGACATGAGGGGCATCTAATTATAGATCATAACAGTAGTCGACATGTATTCCATCACACAAATAAATCAAGCTATAAAAACAATCCTTCTCTTTTATTATATAACTTTATTTTATCATCCGGTCAGAGCGTAGATTCTGTCTCATGATGCGATCAGACCTGACGTGATCTTAGAACATAAGAGTGCTCAGAATATCATTGTTCTATTACTAGTGTGTGTGTCTGTGTGTGTGTATATATATATATATATATGTGTGTGTGTGTGTGTATATATATATATATATATATATATACATATACAAGTTAACCCGTGCATGATACTCATGCATTCTAGTCAAATCAAGCTACTTAAGGTGTTAAAAAGGTTCTTGTCATGCATTTGGGCCTAGCCCAGGCCTCCTCAGGGGAAGAGCGTTACATCCTGACGCAAGCGCCCTTTTTAACGTGGTTTTGTCCACATGTCACCACATCATCATTTTTCTCCATCACCTCATCCTTCATCTTCATCGCCACATCCTTCATCAAGCTACTTAAGGTGTTAAAAACTCCCCACTGTCACCCCTGGCAACCACCAACCACTCCCAACTGTCACTTCTCCTTCAAGAAATATAAAGGTCAGTGTATAACTCTGCCCAGCAGTTGGCGCTGCAGCTTGTTTTTTTTTTTTTTTTTTTCACACACGCCACTAGGCATTTATATAGTAGATATATATGTGTGTGTGTGTGCACTGAGACTAACAGAAACACAATTAAATTCTTTTTTCAGCACACGAATCCTATCAAGTTTATCAGGATTATAATTATTCTGTTGCTTCCAAATCTTTCAATGAAAATATATTTTTATTAAAATTCATAGTATTGCCTCCTATGGGAACTTGTACTCTGACGCTGCAATTCACTCTTTATAGAATATCTCACTATATAACTGTACGGTATAATACACAGGTAACAGGTGAGATCACAGGTAAAGTAGGATAGAACACTCCATAAAATAACTATTATTAAAGATAGTATTAATAATAATCGTAATAATCTCACTATATAACTATACAGAATAATAAGTATCACAGATAACAGGTGAGCTAGGACACCATTCTCGCATAATATCTCACCATATAACTACAGTATAATACAGGGTAACATGTAAAGGTGACATAACAGGTTATATTACTTAGCACACATAAGTACATATATATATATATATTATACAGTAACACCTGTGCGGCGGTAGACTTCAGAAAGGTCACAGGACAGGTGTAACACGCAGACTGCCACCTACACTCGGCCTCTGATCAAGGCTGACGCTCTACAACAAAGAGGCCGCAGCCGTCCAGCATCCAGTCACTGATTTAACAGATATTAATCAGATAAGACAGAAGGCGGTGGGTGGAAACGCCGATCTCTCCCCACATTTTGGGAGCTGACGTTGGTTTGCTTTGTACCCACAGGTCCGACCTTCTAAATGATTTACAACACAATACAGAGTCTGCCGTCTTTCATCTCGAAAACCTCTCGGCAATAACATTGCAGTGAGCCTGTCGTTTATATCTGATAAGGAGTAAACGGATTAGCACTGGCTATATGGAGGCTGTATTAATGATTACAACCGTCCTGTTCAAAAGAGAAACTCTCATTTAGAAACTATCAACAATAGTTGAAATCTGCTGGAGAACTCCATCATGTTAACATTTCTTTGCAGTAGTTTGAAACCTACAAGTTAAATGAAAAATTAACAAAACTTTCTAGTGAAGGGAAAGAATAAGTGAATGATAATTAGGTCTCCTTATGATGTTCCTATTCTGCAAAATGTCTGTTCAGGAAAATTTAAAGGGCTCGCTTTCCAATTATATGTAAAGTTACAAACCTACGGTTATATATGTTGTCTTTTACTCTGATCTTGACCTATTTAAAAAAAACTTTTGTTGCCGTCAAAACCTCTTTGTGACCAGTTACTGCAGCTCTGGTGAACAAGAATATTTTCTGGGGCCCAACAGTGGCCCTTGGTGCCCCCATGAGACAGCACGTTACCCCTATAAGGTAAGCATGAGATTACATTATGAGATCAGCAAACGAGATTGGTCATAGTGTCCAAGCATTAGATCCCCCTATTGCTGATTAGCCTCAGTGAGACCTCTATAAATGCAGCAGAAGCTCTCAATATTCAATATTGGGCAGCACGGTGGCTCAGTGGTTAGCACTTCTGCCTCACAGCACTGGGGTCACGAGTTCGATTCCCGACTATGGCCTTATCTGTGTGGAGTTTGTATGTTCTCCCCGTGTTTGCGTGGGTTTCCTTGGGGTGCTCCGGTTTCCTCCCACAATCCAAAAACATACTGGTAGGTTAATTGGTTGCTATCAAATTGACTCTAGTCTGTGTGTCTGTCTGTCTATCTGTGTGTGTGTATGTTAGGGAATTTAAACTGTAAGCTCCAATGGGGCAGGGACTGATGTGAGTGAGTTCTCTGTACAGCGCTGCGGAATTAGTGGCGCTATATAAATAGCTGATTATGATGATGATGATGATATTCAGCATAATGAAGTTATAAGCAAGTGATTTAACGACTTACAGACTTTCCAAATCTCTACCAATGCAAAAATAAACCAAATGACATTGCTGAGGCCTTTGGGAACATGAAAAACATACGGCAATTAGGAATTCATTTGACACCTTCAGAAAGTTCAACAATGTAAAGTGCTTTAAGCCCAAATGGGAGAAAGGCACAATATAAATAATAAGCATTATTAAATATAAGCAGCTTTGTCATGCTGGGACTTGTAGTTCCAGTGGTGGAGGTAAACATGTCGCCAGCCTGTGATACAAGCTATCCAGGTGCTGCATGGTAAGAAGCCCTGCACTTTCCACAGCAGCGTCCGCTCAGGATACATGTAGATACATAGTGACACAGCAGAGATCTGTCATATTCCTGGCTGCAGCAGACACAAACAAACGGCCACATGCAGATGTACGGGGGAATTTCTGGGGTCTGAAGTCTGGCCAAACCTTAAAGAAATGGGCAACGGCTATTTCTGAATCCAGAATGATGACAGGCTGTCTAGTCGAGGGAAAGCGCAAATGCTGCTAACCACTAAGGACGTCTCTCTCTCCCCCGTCCCAGATGTAAGCAAAGGATCAACTTTTCCAAATGTCAAATTATAATGAGGAGATGACAATGGGTTGGAGACAGCCACAAAGCAATAGAAACAATAATTAGTCCATTTAATTATAATTTAAAACTATTGACAAACAAACATTTTGATGGTATGTTTTTTTTTTCAAATCCTCTTTCCCAGAGAAGAGAAGAGAATAATATACATTATATTAATGTAGCTCTACGGCGATGACATCAAGAACATTACAACTGATGAGCAACGCTTTGGGTTCAGTTATAGTGTTTGGCATCCTTGCAGTCTTTTCAAATAACTCACAATTTCCTTTAAACATAACATTGAATTAACAACAGTATTTGCTCTCCACAATTGTCTGTTAATATTACAGAACCTTTGTTTTTATTCTAAATAATACTGTATATCAATTTATATCTGAAAACTAAAAGAAAACGGCACTGACAAAATTATTGATAGACTTAATATCATCATCATTTATTTATATAGCGCCAGCAAATTCCGTAGCGCTGTACAATTGGGAACAAACATTTATAAGACAATACTGGGTAATACATACAGACAGAGAGGTAAGAGAACCCTGCTCACAAGCTTACAATCTATGGGACAATGGGAGTTTGAAACACAAGGGCATGTGCTACATCATATTGCACACTGGACCAGCTAGAATGCAAAGGTAAAAGTACTGAGTGGGCTGTGTGATCAGTCACACAGCAATGTTGGTCAGAGGGTTGTTGTCTTGTGTAAGCTGTGTAAAGGGTGGTAATAGGATAACCTAGGGAGATTAAGATGGTGGTTGAGGAATATTATAAGCTGCCTGAAGAGGTGGGTTTTCAGAGAACGCTTGAAGGTTTGGAGACTAGAGGAAAGTCTTACTGTGCGAGGGAGGGAATTCCACAAAGTGGGTGCTGCCCGAAAAAAGTCCTGTAACTGAGAATGGGAGGATGTGATGAGAGTGGAAGAGAGACGCAGATCTTGTGCAGAACGGAGGTGTCGAGTAGGGAGATATTTTGAGACCAGTGAGGAGATGTATGTTGGTGCAATTATGTTGATGGCCTTGTATGTTAGTAGAAGAATTTTATAAACAAATTTAACCAAACACCTCAGAACAGTCCAACGTCTTGCCTTGAACCATTCCTGGGGGAAGTTTTGAAGTGTGTTTGGGGTCGTGGTCCTGCTGGAAGTCCCAAGGGAGACCCAGCTTTCTGACACTGGGATCAACATTGTGCTCCAAAATCACCTGGTAATCCCCAAGTTTCATGATGCTCGCACTGGTTCAAGACACCAAGTACCAGATGCAGCAGAGCAACCACAAAACATCACTGAACCTCCTCCATGTTGGTAGGGGAAGGATTTCTTTTCATTTTGCTTTCTGTAAACATAAGGATGATGTGCTTTACCAAACAGCTCTAATTTGATCTCATCTGCCCACAGGACGTTCTCCCAGAAGGAATTTGGCAAATCCAAGTTGGGCTTTTTTTTTGTCTCTATCAGCAGTGGGGCCTCCTGGGCCTCCTACCTTATTTTCCCCTTTCATTGAGTCGGTGATGGATGGGGCGAGTTGAATTTGTCGTACTTTGTGTCTGAAGGTCAGTTTGAATCTGGCAGTAGATCGAGGTTCTTTCTCCACCATTCGAACAATCCCGCGCTGCAATCTTCAGTCAAGTTTCCTCTTGCGGCCACGTCCAGGAAGCCTGGCTATAGTGCCATGGACTTTATACATTCTAATAGCGTTACATACAATGGAAACATGAACATCAAGGTCTCTGGAGATTAATGTGTAGCCTTGGGATTGACAATCTCTGATTGTCCATGTTTGTATTCTCCTCATAACCTACTCTGACCATTCTCTGGCTTTCTTTCTTTTCTCCACGCTCATTGCAGTACACACAGCGACACGAAACACTCTATTCCAACCTTTATATTGCAGGCACCCGCTACTTGTCACCGGTGATTTCAGGACCAACATGAAGGAGAATCACCTGCTTGGAATCTAATTATTCTAGAAGGTGCCAATAATTGTGTCTGGACCATTTAAGGATTTATGTGTAGAATATGCTACGACTTTTTCTGATGTTTATGCAAACCAAAAAAATACTAATGTGAATACCAATGTGTATATATATATATATATATATATATATATATATATATATATATATATATATATATATATATATGCTACCAAATTATTATTGACATCATGTGTAAAATTATATATAAAAGAATTTTGCAAAGTAATTCACTAAAGCTGATTACATAACTTTATGTTGTCAGCGCCTAGATGTAAACCCCTATACCTGGAAGGTGAGTGCATCTGATTTTAGCTGCATTTTAATGGTGTTTAAAGCATATAGGTCAGTGTAGGACCTGCATATAATAAAGTGCCCTTGACGTTGGGATGCAGGCTTAAGTCTTTTGATCAAAATATGAACTAATACCTCATGTTTTCATTTTGCTAGACACACACAGATATGCAGTGAAAAGGATAAGCGCTGACAACTGTCTTTTTGTTTTGTATACATATATGGGCATTTATATTGCCACGCAGCTGGTACCACATACAATGTGGGATATACCGAGCGCGGGGTTGTTTTTCTCTGGTTTTATAACTTTATGTATATTCAGTACTTTGTCCTGATGCTCCCTCTCTGTAGTATGTTGATATATTTTACTTTATTTTAACATGAATTAAGGGCCCAAGGAACAGTATTTTAAGAGTCAAAAACAGCAAAAAGCTGAACTCACGAAGCAGATTAACGTGTTACTGTAAGTGTATCTTTGAAATGACTGTTACATATTGTGCAAAACTAAAATTGCCGCTGATCACCATGTCACACGTCTGCATATTTTGCAGTTCATAAACTATCATTCAATAATACCCAACTATAAATACCAGCAGCTGTTTTCAGTGAAATCGTTCCATTTAAGCATTGTATTTAGTTGTTTTTTTACAAACTTTATTTAAGCAAAATTCAGTGTGTTACAATCTCAAACGATATCTGAGAAAGATGTGAAATATATAGGCACTCATACAAGGACATATTCATAAACAGTATGTGAAGTAAAAATGGGTAATAGAACAGAGAAGATGTGATCAGACACTCATCTCAGAGGCTGAGGATATATAAAGAGAAGACTGAACTGGTCTTTACATTTATTATAAAGAGAGATAGAGAGGGAGGTAGAAAATATAGATTCTCGTAGGGATGCGATGTGGCCAGAGAGGAAGAGTGACAAGATGAGGAGTTAAGGAGAAAGAGAGAGGGAGAAAGGGAGAGAGGAGGGAGGTAGGGAGCAGGTGGACCGAGTATAAGAGATTGTGAAATTATACCGAGAAGGGTGTATGAGAATGGAAGTAGAACGCCCACGGCTCCCACACTTTGAAGAAAGATTTAGAGGTGTTATGAAGAATGCTGGTCATATATTTTATATGTGAGACAACAGGGAGGCTATTCAGTCTCTAGCTTTTTGCCAGCTGAGGCCTCTAATAGTAGCCTTATGGGCTTCCCACAGAACACCTGGTGCCATTGTGAGGCAATAAGTTCAAAGTATTCTGTGACAGCATCATTGATCTCATGGTGAGATGTCGGATATAACAACAGAGGGACATTAACGCCAGCGACGAGCCTGGGGAGCCAATTTAATCAGGTCAAAGATGATGCAGACAACTGCGTGACCCGTCCATGTAAATGGAGAGATCCCGGTGTCTGCAATGGTCTGTGAGAAAGGGACACAACGACCAGGTCAATACGGGAATAACTCTGGTGTGGGACCGAATAATGTGTAAAGTGCTTAGCGTCTGTCACGGTCACTGGAGTACAGACCCCTGACCTGCCAAGACCAACACTCACCAGAGGCGCGGAGTCTAACGTGGCGGCTGGCCTTCACCAGGAACCGCCGCACGACTTCGCAGCAACCGCCACGTAGGTGGAGGTCCTCTGGTAGTGGGGCAGGTTCCACGGAGTTTCAGCGAGTTTAGAGATTAGTGGATCCAAGAATGACCACAGGAATAGTGGAACAGCGTGAAGCAGGGACGGTCTGCAGGTAGCAGGATGACCGCTGGGATAGCGGAAGCTGTATGAAGCCTGAAGTTGCTGCGGTTTGCAGATTGCAGGATGACCGCTGGGATAGCGGAGAAGCGATATGGAGCCAGAGAATTCACTAGGAAGAATCCTAACTGAACCTAAGAACAGGCTCAGAGTAAAGGAAGAGGGAGGTTTAAATACTGGAGGAAGATCCTGCAACCAATAGAGGGCAGTGAAAGGCCTAAAAACAGAAATCAGGTCTGCGCATGCGCAGACCCTTCCAAGATGGCAGCCGTCATCGGGACTCTGTCGGACTCCGGTGAGGTAAGTGAGCCGGGTCCCGACTAGCGGGTCCCCGGCGTGTGACAGCGTCAGACCGGTTAAGGCTCCAGGTGTCATGCAGGCGTTGGAGACATGTCAAGAAAGGCGGAGAGTCCCTTGTGGGGGTGGAAGAAGCTTTGTCTCGGGTAGTGTCAGGTGATTTATCCAAAGTTGGGTTTAAGATTGTGTTAAAGTCCCAGCAACGAGTGTATGTCCTGGTGCAACTCGCTCAAGGAGTTTAAACACTTCTGAAAAAACTGAGCACTGACCTTGGTTAGGTCATATAGGGATACAGGCCTGATCTGCTCAGAACGGAGGGTGCCCATCAAAATCAGGTAACAACCTTCAAAGTCCGGATAAGATTTGGTCAAGATACTATGTTGTGTATTAAGAACGCCATGGCCAGCTTTTTGAAGTTTTGTCTGTGCATATTTCTTACCTTGAAGACAGGTATGAGAGGACCCTCCAGAAGGAAAACTAGCTCAGCTGGTTCTCTCCTGCAGGCTCCCAGGATTAAGCTATTTATTTTTATTTACGGTTTGGTGTAAATATAATAAACACACAACAATAATAATAATAAGAATGAAACAAAACCCTCTCTCACGCATCTACATAGACTGCATGTTATCCGAACGCTAGACCCCATCACAAGCCAATAGCGCACTGCGCAGTCTTCCCCTGGATCGACGCCCTCCCATGATTACTGGAAACATGAGCAGGGTGGTTACATATTAGTAAGGGGGGTAGGGGGCACTTAGGGGCATAGTCAGCGAGTATTTTTTTTTAGAGCGTGTTAAGTCTTTTTTTTTTGCTTTTTTCATAATTTTCGAGTGCGTTAACTTTACCCGCGATTCAATTCCATTCTTAACGCTAAGTTTTTTTTCATGAAACGGTCCTCTCGCGCTCCAGTACAAGGTCTATTGAAAGTATAGGGTGTGCGAGAGGCAGCCGCGTTAAAAGCTATTCAATTGTTTTTTAATGCGGCGCGTTAAACAGGAAAATATGCTGTTTTATCTCACACCTCTTTGGGGTGTGTTAAAAATAAAAAACCTATGAAAAGTATTTGAAATCATGTATAATGTGGAAAAAAAGTTACATTTATGTTTATCACTAATGTCTAACTTGTGTAAGTTGATTTTCTTGTAAAAAAAATAATGAAATACAAAAATAAAAAAATCACTAATTAATTGTATTTATGTATGTTTTTGGTACAAATATGACTGTATTAATGTGTTTTGACATGGTATAGATGATTGTATGGTAAAAAATAGTTCAAGTTAAAAATATGCTAAAGAAATTACCGTAATGTAGATATGATCAATGTGTAATGCAATCTAATGTATGATAATGTATGCAAAACCTTTTCTTTGTGTTATACATGACAGCGTTAAAACTCCCCTTCACTACTCTAAAATCTCGCAAAAACAATTTTTAACACGCGGGGGCAGCTTGCAATTGAATTGCACGAGTTTTCCCGCTGCTCTAACTTCAAACGGTCGCTATTGCCGGCAAAAACCCGCAGGACTTTTTTTTTTTTTTTTTTTTAACGCTGCAGGGACAAAACAATCTCGCTGACAATTGAATATACCCCTTAGTGTGCTCAGTCTATCATAGAGGAAAGTTATTTTTGCTTTATTATTTCTGCACAAAACACTTTTTTAAAATAAATAAATAAATAAATAAATCTGGCTGCAATATTTGACCCTGGTCTGCTTAGTTTTGCCCCGCTCCCTGGATAAAACAAGGGATCGTCACATTTATACAGGTCCTGTATAACATAGTTACACATCAGGCAGATTGAAAAGACAAGTTAACCTTTCAGTATATTTATCCCTGTATTTTCTATTTTGTTAGATCACAAATCCCCAGTGCGAGTAACAAGAAGTATGTATGATGTGTATTAGTTTCCATTTTTCATAATTCAATAACCAGGAAAGAGAAAGGTCGTCTATGCGATAGGACTAAAGAACAGCTTGTTAATTTGATGTATTAAATGTAGCGCGTGGTTAATGGAAATCTAGCAGCAGTCTCCGGCTGTACCCCAGAAACCACAAATACTGTCAGGTTTTCTCGTCCACCTACTGGTACAATCTCAGCCAATGACCTCAGACACCGAGCGGATACTGCAATATCAGTAACAAGGAGGGAACCCAGCCCAAACCAGCACAGAACGCTTGGATACTGTGATCGGACCAATGCCTCAATATGTAAGTAGTTTAATAGTAGTTAGGTTTTAATTTAAGCAAATAATATTCCTCAACCACCATCTTAACCTCACTACCTTTAGCCTGTTACACAATTTCACACAAGACAACTACCCCCGGACCAACATTATTGTGTGACAGGATCATTTAGCTTATGAATCACCCTACCTTTGCAGTCTGGCTGGGCCAAGATGCAAAATGTATCCTTAACCTCATGTGTCAATCTCCCATTGTCCCATAGATTGTAAGCTTGCGAGCAGGGCCTTCTCACCTCTTTGTCTGTTTTACCCAGTTTGTTTATTAGTTTATTACGTTTGTCCCCAATTGTAAAGCGCTACGGAATATGTTGGCGCTATATAAATAACTGATGATGATGATGATGAATTTAGCATTACAATCAAATGCAAACAATGTCTATTAATTCCTTGTCTTCTTGAAAGGGCATCAGTCAGGACCAGTTTTAGGGAACATCGCCCCTGTAATGTTAATATTACAAGTAAATAAACTTTATTGGCACTATAATTTATCATTATTTTATGATCTTTCCCATACAATATTACCTACCACCCCCACCCCTGCAGAGTATCACTATATGCAATAATCTGCAGAACTATTTTCTGAAGAGTGAAAGTTTCCCGGCGCAGAGCTGTATAAACGTAAATAGGGACCCAGGGGACAATTTCTTGGTGAAATACGATCCGTGAGCCTTATTCGGTAATTGCCGTCCACGCAGAGGGGCCCTTCTCGTTATCCAGCTGCTGAATGATGGGTACATGTGATTGTACGAAGGGGAAAATGTACCTGTCCACAAATATACAAACTGTCAACGTCGCCAACCACTTAATAACCAATGTGGTTACACTGGTTCCCGGATACACCCACAGACCCGTTGCTGCCCAGAATCCTCCGTTTTCCCAGCAGCATGGAGAAAGTCATGAGACCAGAGAGTGCTGCCACAACATTGACGTCGTTCCAGACAGATCCGAAGACTTCCAAGGAACGAGATACAGAGATTTATCATGTATAACACAGGAACTGACACTACAAACAACTACTAATGTTATTGTTGAAGATCTGTAAGGTGCCGGACAACGGGACATACATAAAACAGGGACAAAATAAATGCAGACATGGAAACAATGATAGGAGGACCTTGCTCACAAGAGCTTACAATCTAATTGGTACAGGCATCTGAAGCTTAGCAATCCTCATCTGCATCAGACTCCTTGTTACCATCTCTTCCAGTCGTAACCAAATAAACATGATTTCACGTATTATACATTAAGTGATCGGAACTTTTACATTTTTTAACATTTTATCTACCCATATTTCTGTGTATGTTTTCAGCTGCCTAATCTAGAATATAAGTTCTTCAGGGCAGAGTTCCCTTTCGTACTGTATTGGTCAGCCATGGTTACTATAAGGCACTGCGTACATTTTGTGATGTAACATGTACATACAGTCATGTTAAAGAGGAAGTAACCCCTTTCACATCTGTGTTTTATATATCAGGAAATAATGAACAATCATCTACTCACCAAGATTCATACATTTAATCTTAATAACAAATAATAACAATAAAAAATTGTTATGTTCAAGGAGAACAGACGTCTACAGTGATCTTGGCGACGTCGGAGAACAGACGTCTGCAGTGATATTGATGACACCAGAGAACAGACGTCTGCAGTGATCTTGACGCCGCCGGAGAACAGACGTCTGCAGTGATTTTGACGCCGCCGGAGAACAGACGTCTGCAGTGATATTGACGCCGCCGGAGAACAGACGTCTGCAGTGATATTGACGCCGCCGGAGAACAGACGTCTGCAGTGATTTTGACGCCGCCAGAGAACAGATGTCTGCAGTGATCTTGATGACACCAGAGAACAGACGTCTGCAGTGATCTTGATGACACCAGAGAACAGACGTCTGCAGTGATCTTGACGCCACTGGAGAACAGACGTTTGCAGTGATCTTGACGCCGCCGGAGAACAGATGTCTGCAGTGATCTTGATGACGCCGGAATACAGACATCTGCAGTGATCATGATGATACCAGAGAACAGATATCTGCGGTAATCTTGATGCCGCCGGAGAACAGACGCCTGCAGTGATCTTGACGACACCGGAGAACAGACGTCTGCAGTGATCTTGACAACGTCGGAGAACAGACGTCTGCAGTGATCTTGACAACGTCGGAGAACAGACGTCTGCAGTGATCTTGACAACGTCGGAGAACAGACGTCTGCAGTGATCTTGATGACGTCGGAAAACAGACGTCTGCAGTGATCTTGATGACGTCGGAAAACAGACGTCTGCAGTGATCTTGATGACGCCAGAGAACAGACGTCTGCAGTGATCTTGACGCCGTCGAAGAACAGACGTCAGCGGTGATCTTGACGCCGCCGGAGAACAGACATCTGCAGTGATCTTGACGACACCGGAGAACAGACGTCTGCAGTGATCTTGATGATGCCAGAGAACAGACGTCTGCAGTGATTTTGACAACGTCGGAGAACAGACGTCTGCAGTGATCTTGACAACGTCGGAGAACAAACGTCTGCAGTGATCTTGATGACGCCAGAGAACAGACGTCTGCAGAGATCTTGACGCCGCCGAAGAACAGACGTCTGCAGTGATCTTGATGATGTCCATCAGTCTGGAGAGGGTTATGAGCACAATTTCAAGCAGTAGGAAGTCCATCATTCCACGGTGTGAAAGATTACTTACAAATGAAGAACGCTGATGACAGCTGCCAGTATTTCCAGAAGCAGTTGTCCCAACAAATTCCCCCAAAGATCAGAACCTGGATGATGCCTGAGAAATCCCAAAGGAACCAAAGACTACATCCAGGGATCTACAGGCCTCTGTCAACATGGTGAATGTTAAAGTTCACAAGTCTACCATCATTAAAAGACTGAGCAATACTTCTGGAACATTGCCCTCTGGATAGACGAGACCAAAGTGGGTTTGTTTGGACTTAATGCACAAGTCCAGATTTGGAGAACACCAACAGAGTATCACCACAAGAACCTCAAAGCATGGAGGTGGAGGGGTGACGATTTTAGGTTGTTTTGCAGACACAGAACCTGGACACATCTCAATCATTGTGTCCTCCGTGACCTCCTCTTTATACCTGAGAATTCTAGAGGGGAAAGTGAGGCCATCTGTCTGACAACCGAACCCCGGCAAAACTGAATATGGTGACAAGGCAATAATCTCTAAAACCACCAGCACCGTACAACTGGATGGCTGAAAAAGAAAAGAATCAAGGTTTTGGGAGTCCAGACTCAACCCCACCAAGATGCTGTGGAAGGACCTTAACAGACTTGTGCATCAACTAATAGTCCCAAACATCAAAGACTGGAAGCAGCCAAAATCCCTCAAATACCAAGTAAGAGACTGAAAAACTCATACTGAGAACCATTATGTTGTTATTGCTGATAGACAGGGTTCTATTAGTTACTGGATGAGGGGGCACTTACTTTACACTCATGGCTTCCTAATGTTGTCTTATTTTTGTTATGAAATAAATAAGGACAAAGTATGATCTGTGATGGGTTACTTGTCAACTGAGAGGCGATTCATCAAATTTTAGTACTTGTTGAGGGCTAGAGCATTGCAAATTTTTCTCCTAATATGTAAAAAAAAGATATGAAATTATATATATATATATATATATATATATAAACATATATAATGTGTGTAAGAGGTAAGTGGCACTTGGGTGAACACACCAACCACAATAGAGGTTATTTTGTTCAACTACCGCAAACAATGTAACAACACAGTATAAATACTAGTTTCACACTATGGATTACACCTGACCCCTTAGACCGTGATAACGTTGTATGACACACGTGGAGCGTTACCTTCCTGAGCTCCTGGGCCTCTGACTCGCAGACCGCCTGCTCTTGAACCGCAGCCTCCGTGCGTCCTTCTACGCAGGGTCCAGACTTCACAATTGTATCAAGAAACAAGGAGTCTATAAAAGAGAGAAAAATAATTGTTGGTCATCTGGCGCCATCTAGTGGCCACAGCACCCATCTGCACCCACCACCTAATCTGACAGCAGCTTTTACCCAAGTTTGGACACTTTCATTTTTTGGTGCCTTTTTGAAGCACTATCCTATTTTTGGGATTTTCTATTATATTTGACTATTTGAGGACGGATAAACAAAGCAAAATAACAACAATAAAAAGAATGTAGACAGAACAATTATGATTATTAATAAGTATTTAAAGATGATCTGTCAAAATATTTTTAATAAGTAAATGAAGAAATGATCCCAATGCGGCTACAGCTGCTTTATGACCTGTTTTTTTTTCCGCCTGTTTTGCATCTTTTCCTAACGCTAAAGTCGGCCATTCAGCCACCCAACTTCAGCGTAATCCCAGCATCCACTCCAAGCTAAGCCGGGTCATTCTGCATGGACTAGAAAACAAGCTCCCAAATCAGCTTAAAATTCAGTGACAGTTCCTCATTAAAGTGACCAGTGAGTCGCTCAAATGGGCCCCAAGCCTTTGAGGGCCCCTAAATCATATTTCATACAAGCTAGTATGATAAAAACCATGAACTCATTCACAAACTCATTAAGGAGATATATACATATAATAAATGATTGCATTCATAGTTCCATATTTTATTCTTGCTTGTAATTGGGTATACTGATGGCCCTGAATAGTTTTGTTGTTGAGGTACCTTTTGCCCAATTCCTTAAACCCGCGGTAGAAAACATCTAACAGTTAGATTATGTCACAACGTCTGTAGTATCAAACTTGGCACAATATAACAATAAACTGTTTTATAGTGATGTAGGACTTGCCTATAAACCCATCTCAATGTACGGAGTTTTATTAAGGTTGGCCTGTGTGTTTTCGCCCTACACACTAATTTTAACACAGCAACTAGAAATCACTACGCGTTTCACAGTTCAAAGAAGAATACTAGGAAATCCCAAGGTTTTCACGCAGTCAACATAACAAGCAGTTAAGTAAATAAATGGCATCAATCAGTTAGTTATTGGACGGGGACTTATGACCACAAGGACAAACGAGTCATTAACCAGGGTAAATCACCCAGGCTGATGTGTTATTCAAAGAGGGGCCCGGCCGGCGGACACAGCGCTGGTTAATGTTTCTGAAGGAACTGTCAGCTGCGCTCTAATTAAAAACCAGAGCACTTATTGCGGAAAAATTCTCTCCTGGCTAATCAGTAACGACCCGAGCAGCAGGTCTCACTGCGCGCCTTCCATGTCCGCTCCAGTAATGAGGACTAATGTCAGGTATGGCTGGAAACAGGTCAGACAAGAAAGAAGAATAATCTCTGGTTTATAAAGTCTTTTAGGGAAGCTGAACAATGGTACGAACCTGTTCTAGTCCCCATTATCTGGGGTGGTCAGATGACGGACCTAGTTGACCATAGAGCGTACAACACCTACATGTTCTGCATTCTTGGGCTGTGATTGGTTTCACCAGTCACCTATATCCAAACCATAAAAATTATATATCATCTCTTCGTAGATTATAGGAGTTTCATGTAGAAAAAGGTGTTGATGTATGAAGTATAAACTCCATTTACTTTTGCCGTATGCTCAGTGATGTCAATGGATCCTAGTAAATTTCTACGTTAGATATTGGTACAGATGATGAAATGGCTCCATCTGTGTACGGGAGGCGCTGGCTCCACTGTAAGACATACCGGTTCATTCACCGGTATACCCAGATCACTGGGCATCTCCGATACTCGCTACACATTGCCAGATACATATATTGGCCCACAGCAATACTTTTCCTGTCCTTTTATCTCAGAAATGAGTAGAGACGGCCTTAATGAGGAACGTACGACATCACCAAGGCATGAGGTCACTTTACTAGGAGATTATGTCTGAATAATATTACTAAATTCCTGTGAACTGATGACTTGGTTCTTCAGGAATAAATGCAGATAGAGCGATTATTCCAGTTTATAGGACACAGGCGTTAGACCCTTCATTAGCTGAATTAGACCATTGTCTTAGTGAATAAGTGAATAATAAAGTGTATTTGTAGGGCAGCATGGTGGCTCAGTGGTTAGCACTTCTGCCTCACAGCACTGGGGTCATGAGTTCGATTCCCGACCATGGCCTTATCTGTGTGGAGTTTGTATGTTCTCCCTGTGTTTGTGTGGGTTTCCTCCGGGTGCTCCGGTTTCCTCCCACACTCCAAAAACATACTAGTAGGTTAATTGGCTGCTATCAAAATTAACGCTAGTCTCTCCCTGTCTGTCTGTTCCCCTCTCTGTCTGTCTGTGTGTGAGCATGTGTCTACATTAGGGAATTTAGACCGTAAGCTCCAATGGGGCAGGGACTGATGTGAATGAGTTCTCTGTAGAGCGCTGCAGAATTAGTGGCATTATATAAATAAATGGTGATGATGATGATATTAGTCACATCAGGTATTTGTTTAGATCAGTGACGGGAGATATGTGGCCCCCCCCGAGCCTTCACCTGCGGCCCAAAGCTCCTTCCTACTTTACTGTCAGATGTGTGTGTTATAGTTTGTAACACTAGTTTATAGTGTCTGCTATGCGTCTCTTTCTTACAGTCATGGGCAAAAGTTTTGAGAGTGACACAAGTATTGGTTCTCACACAGTTTGCTGCTTCAGTGTTTTTAGACCTTTTCGTCAGATGTTACTATGTTATACTGATGTAACATTACAAGTGTTTCATAAGTGTCAATGGCTTTTATGGACAATTACATTAAGTTTATGCAAAGAGTCAATATTTGCAGTGTTGACCCTTCTGTTTGAAGACCTCTGCAATTCGCCCTGGCAGCTGTCAATCAACTTCTGGGCCACATACTGACTGATGGCCGCCCATTCTTGTCTAATCAATGCTTGGAGTTTGTCAGAATTTGCAGGTTTTGTTTGCCCACCGCCTCTTGAGGATTCACCATAAATTCTCAATGGGATTAAAATCTGGGGAGTTTCCTGGCCATGGACCCAAACCATCGATGTTTTGATTCCCGAGCCACTTAGTTATCACTTTTGCCTTATGACAAGGTGCTCCATCATGCTGGAAAAGGTATTGTTCATCACCAAACTGTTCTTGGATGGTTGGGAGAAGTTGGAGAATGTTTTGGTACTATTCTTTATTCATGGCTGTGTTATTAGGCAAAATTGTGAGTAAATAAAATATAATAATAATAATAATAATCCCCCTTTGTATTGTTCTCCGGCCCCCTCTTATACACCTGCTCCTCTTTCTGTTCTGTAATCCTAACTTTAACCCTACTTTTTAGTTGTAAAATGTAAAAACTTCAAATAAAGTTAGAAAAAAAATGTCTGCTTCCATTGTAACTTTTAAAAACCTATTCTCAAAATGTGTAATTGTAAGTTTAGCGTTGAACAGTTCTGCATGTATATTACTTTATTATTTCTACAGCTTCATCTCCTGAATGCACACAATAAATCCAATCGCTGTACACAAGTTAAGCAGATGGGTTATTTTATTTCCGGAGCCTGTTGCTGGGCCGGTGGCAGTGACTGGGTTACAGATGATGGGATCCTGGTGGATGAAGCCTACACCCTGAGCTCCGGCCTGCCGCTCAGCCCACTCTGCATGGACACTTTCCAGGCTGCGGTGGCTGCTGCCGTCTGCTTTGCATTAATGAAGACTTTCGCCACAGTTTGCGCTGCGATGAGACAACCTCAGCTGCTCAGAAAACAGATGAAGTAAAGTGATTTAGTGTCTGGTTTCTACGAATTAGAAAGTCAAATAGCAAATTGGCTGCTCTGTTCCTGCACTGTGTGCAGGAAGGAACCCTCTGTGTTCAATACTACCGAGTATGTATTACTGCTCCGTGTCAGAGATGGACAATACTACCGAGTATGTATTACTGCTCCGTGTCAGAGATGGACAATACTACCGAGTATGTATTACTGCTCCGTGTCAGAGATGGACAATACTACCGAGTATGTATTACTGCTCCGTGTCAGAGATGGACAATACTACCGAGTATGTATTACTGCTCCGTATCAGAGATGGACAATACTACAGAGTATGTATTACTGCTCCGTGTCAGAGATTGACAATACTACTGAGTATTTATTAGTGCTCCGTGTCAGAGATGGACAATGTCTCGCACCACACAACATGTGATACTATAGTGTGATACATTGTTTTGTACAATGTTATATGCAGACAATGGCATGTACAGGTTTAGCACACATGGACTATACGCAGATCAGAGAGCACATTCTATGCACACGTCTCATGTGAAAGCCGGGTATTTAACAGAGAAACAGGGGATGTCTTGTCCCTTCTTTTACCTACACTTATTGGGCACCAATATGAAAGGATATTCAGCTGAATAATGTTTACAGTATAGCTTTGGTGATTCACTAACTGATTCAAGAGCTGAATTGCAACAAAGTACCTTTACTGTCAGGCTCATAATCATCACCATTTATTTATATAGCGCACTTACTTCCACAGCGCTGCACAGAGACTAATTGTCATTCACATCAGTCCCTGCCGCAAAGGAGCTTCCAGTACACACACACACATTAATTTTGCCAGCAGCCAATTAACCTAACAGTTTTGCCAAATTTTCAACAATATCATGTTAATAAAGGCTATTTATAACAAATTGCTACAAAAAAAAAAAAATGTTATATATAATCTTTAGATATGAACTATGAAGGTGAAGCCCTTTATCCAGGGTTATCATAAAGTAAAGTTTAACAGAGTATGGTCTCACCCCCTTTAGAGCAGTGTCCTAATATAATCAAACAGGTAAAGTTTCAGCCATTTAAGCTGCTGTGATATCACTGACCCCGCAGAATAAATGTACACTATGAATCCACCAAAACACAGAATGCATTTCTGCAGAGCAAGTCTGCAAATCTGTCACTCCCACCTCTCCCACACAGGCCAGCATTAGGTAGTGTTTAATCTCTTTTCACCAAGGAACAAGGTCTGAAGCACAACCTCAGAGGAGCAGTGTCTGCTGGGAAATGTATGTAGTTGTGTACAGAAACCTCGGCTACACTGACAAATTGTGACATTAATCGGAATAGATGATCATTACTTTAAAAAAATCAATTTGTTGTTTAGCATATAATGGGAAACATATAATAAGGCGATTCCCTGATGTTAACAAGTTTCTCCTCACTGCTAGAGGCAAAACAGACCTAAAAAGTGTCATAGAATCCCATATAGGACAATGAAACCTGGATGCATCATACAAATATGAGAGAGCAGCATTTGCAAAAAGTGGTTGCAAAATAAGGGGCAGATTCATAAAAAAAAAACAGCGGAGGTGTTGCCCATAGCAACCAATCAGATACTAGCTAGCATTTAGCTTTGATAAGGTTTGATAAATCTCTCCTCCTTATTGGTGAATGTGGGGAAGGGGGGGGGATAGAATCCACAGGAGCAGCTGTGACATTTGTAGAGCGATAGTGCTTATATATAAATGTGTGTGCGGAGACCGGGGGGATGTGGAGAGGCAACATAAAGGCTGCTGCAAGTGGTATTATGCTCAGTAAAGCCCCTGGTGACAAACCTGCTTTACTGATGTGTACAGCACTGTTGTATATTATGCAGCTTTATAGTATTATTAGTGAAATAGTGATAGCTCTGTTTAAACACACACTCATTGGTCTGCTAAATGGTATTAGGAAGCAAGAAATATTGTGCATGATTCATAAATAAAAATGTTACTGTAAATAATAATAATCCGGCAGTGCCATGCAACCCTCTTTTAACTTCAATAGCATATCTACCGATCCTCTACAATGACATTGTATAGACGTATATGACAAGTATCTTGTAAAGATTTGCAATGTTAAAGACAGAGCAGCTCAGACAGTGCTCTACCCCCATCTAGTGGACAATGTAGGGAAGGCAGCTACACTGGGGAGTATGGTCCGTCTCTTGCACTGAGGTGGGGCTGTGAACAGTCAGGATTTTCCACTGCCGGCAGCTTCCAGTTATAACAATAAAAGTGCAGGTGGGGGCCTGGGTGTCAGCAATATCAACAGACTGAGTCAGATGGACAGAACAGGGAGAGGAGGGATTGTAAACAGGCTGCATGTGAATATCTGCGAGCGCTCTTCTCCCCCGTGCGCGGACGCTGCCAGGATACAATCAGAACAGGACGAATAAACTCTTTCACTGCCAAAATGAGAGTTCACAAACTCCAGCATATTTCATATGTCAAACACGCATAGTGACAGCATAATGTGGATCAGAGTAGGTTTGCTCATTCATTTCAGTCTAAGCGCCATTGGAGCTTACAATCTAATTTCCTCTTGGAGGCACACAAGTGCCAATTTAGTTGGATTACCCTTCCCAGTATGACTATGGGACTTAGGCGGAAACCGACGCCAACACGGAGAGACCATACAAACTGTTCTTCTGTGCCGTGTATACCCTGAGCACAGATAACACGGAGAACTATGTCTTTATGTAACTTTACTGTAATGTCAACAAGTAGATAAAATAAAATCAAGGGAAGCATCAAGAAAAGTGACGGGGCAATGCACTTATTGACCCAGCGATTAATAAGGACTAAAGGACCCGTACAGACATATGGCAGTGTGCATTGACTAACATTTAAATGTTTTCCTAATGAGTTATTTTGTTACTCAGAAGGCAAGAAAGGGCAGATCACCTTCTACTGAAACATATACATACAATATTGGTGTTTTGGGTTTAGTTCTAATAATTGATGTGGCGACTCTTATTCATTAAGAGTTAGTCCTTAGCACAATCCCCCGCCATATAGTTGCCACCTACATTCTTTGTGTAATGTGGTGGGGTGAACATGGATCAGCATAATACAAGGGACGTGACTGTCTGGGGGGCTAATGAGAGCCTTGTAATGAGAAACGGTCCAGGGACCCCCCCCTTCAGAACACACAGGACTGACAGCGGACTGTCTGTATAACCTGCTGGGCTCCAAAGAAAGAAACAAAACCTACTATGAGAAATAACATAGGCAGCAATATATTTGCATTATATAGCTGTGGTTGGTATTTAAAGCATCTGTTGACCTATAGAAGTGCGTATAACATAGATCTGTGTTAGACTGGCCCACGGTCAGAGAGCTATGACATATTTGCTCACAGTTCAAGCGTGGAGATATATATATATACATAAACCTCTTTTGCCCACAATACTGCAGATGTCAGTGTAAAAATGTTCTATAACTGCAGTGTTTAATATCATTATTCCCTCTGCAAAGTAAATACAGTGAAATAAAATGTAATATTTCCTATTCCGTACACAAGACATTTCCGTGGACCATAAACCCGCCCAGTGTTACCGAGCCGCCCAGCAGACAGAGCGAGAGCCAGGGCAGAGAGAGCCAATGTTTCCCTACAAGTAATCCCTGGGATTTACCAGCAGCTGCTTTTGGGTTTTATCTTGTTCAACGTGGAGGTGGACTGTGAGTGCTCTTTATATGGAGGACGGAGGAGCCGCCGTTGGCTGTCTGTAGACACGACACAAATGTAATCATCACCGTCCGACTGCTCAATGCATCATGAGGATGCTACATTGTAACAATATTATACACTTCCCCAAACTGCTATCGGGTGCCCCCGATATACATATAAGTAAACATAGAACCCTGTGTTTGGAGATCGGGGCTTGGTAATATCTATAATGGAGGGTGGGGGATTGGGGGCGCAAGGGCAAAGTTTTTTTAAATAAAATGTTTAATTTGCATTATCTGGATAATTTAAAAAAAAAAAATTACGCCAATTACGGCGCCGGTCGCGGCACCGGTTTTTACCAACGGGAGTTTTTTTGCTCGTCGAAATGTAACATAATTCCTTTAAAAATACAAGAATCCTGGTGCTGAATACAGAATGATTGGATATATGGAAATGTAGGGACAAAACCAGCAGAGGAACGGGATGTGGGGATGTGAAAGTTAGTGACATGAAGGTTAGTAACGGGCGATGACAACCAGAAGGAGAATCCAAATATCTGTCACTATTCTCATTCATGTCAGAGAGTGATAAAGATAATACACGTTAATGGTGTTTGGACAGTACGTGCAGCTTCTGTGCTTCATTTTTCTCTTTCTCCATCAAATTTATCAAACAAACAAACAATAAACAAAATCCCAAAAACTAATAAACATGAACATAACATTTAGTAAAAAACTTAAATTTCTGCCATAAAACTGCCAGTGTATTTGTTATAAGGAAAACTGCACCCCAAATATTCAGGAATAATAGAATTAACTGCGACCTCCATCTTTAATATGGTCACAGAACTGTCTGGAGACTATAAATATCCTGAACGAGAGCAGAGACACAGAACTGTCTGGTGACTATAAATATCCTGAACGAGAGCAGAGACACAGAACTGGGACACTTTTCAATCTATAATTAATAATGAGTTATGATACTTTAGGACTTGCTTAGAGTGTAATAACACCACACATACAGTATCAGAGTGACCTAGTCCTACCTGCCTGCCATCCGGGACTGACGCGTTCCGCCGGGGAGGATCTCCACTTTTCACTAAACATCGACGCTTCCTCCAGAAATTCTATCTTCTTCCCGTATTGCATTTCCAAAACAGGGAGGATGTCCGGCAACTTGGCCGATATTATCCTGTACGCGATATCCGGTTTCCCGATGAACCTTTGCCGGATGCTAATCTCATGTCCCGTGAAGACTTTGATGTCATCCACGTCCTGACGCCCATATCGGTGAAGCAATTGGAAGCTACAATCAGAAATCTCCAGGGCGGATAACAGAACGGTCAGTTTACCCGGCTTGAGGTTGTGTTCGGGATAATGGGAGAAGACGATGGGGATTATGATGATGACTCCTTCCTTCCCGCTATTCTGGCCGCCCGCAGAGTTTTCCTTGGATGGAGCGTGTGCGGATCTCTTCCACGGACTGCTGCCGAACGGCCACCAGGACGGGGACTCAAGAACGGACAAAATTCTATCACAAAGACAACAGGGAGATATTAGGAGAATGACATCAGCTCATCACAATTCTCCGTCATCTATAGAAATGTTACATAGAAGTTATACATAAGTGTCCAACCTGCAATCTAACATTGCTGGAGATATAGCGGCATGAGTAAGACTGACAGAAGCCAGAGACAAATATAACGGCAGCCTAGTGAAGGGTAAGCTCTGCAGGCAAGGGGAGTTAAATTAATTTTCTTTCTACATTCATCTTCATTAATAGACAAATCCAAATAATAAATAAATGGAGTAAGAAATGCTCATTTCTGTATTATTTCAATGAGGAGACATAATGAGTGGAGATAAAGGTCTACTGGAGAGTAGATTGCATAAAGAAATACAATCATTTATGGATAAATGTATCTGGAAATACCTATGAATGTGTTACATGATTTATACTCTCCCAGTTACAGTATTCCAAGTTGCTTTATGCTAAAGACCCACTAATACCAATTACACATACAGTGGGCCATGTGTGACAATATAGATAAATATATCTCTCTGAGAGTGTAATGATATCTGAGATTATAGGGAGGATTTTATATGATGCACAGCAGACTTCCTGCTAGTCACCATACTGAAGGACAGTTTTGGAGCCTTTTGCTCCTAAAGTGGCTAACAGAAAATAATAGTGGCTTGGTAGGTAAACGATGTCAAACATTTACAAGTAAATATATCGTCCCCTCATAAACTGGTGTTTAAAACAAATACAATCATTAAAAGACTGTTTGTTACTAAAAATAACCTCTGTAATTACTCTTTTTTTACACTGTCCATCTCAATCTCAAAAACAAAAAAGATCTATGCTTAGAGCGAAACGCGTTGGCTTTTGTTGGGTATATATTGAACTGCCTTCTGATCACCAATACCCTGGAGTCACTATACCAGCGAGATTTGATCTAGAAAATATTGGATTCTTTTGTGATATGCAGCTGAAAGAAGAGATTCTGGTAGGAAGATTGACAGTTATCAATACTACCTTGTATGGGATGTATTTTGTTCTTTAAAATTTTAAAATATTTTGCAATAAAGTTTTTAAAAGGGTAATCCGCCTAGATTCGGCCTTTGTTCTTTTTTGTCTCCTATCCATGAATGAATATTTGGGAGTAAGAAAAAAGAGGATACAAGAGAAAAAAATAATGTAAAGACCCTTGATTGAAGTTAGTCACATTACCCTGAATAAGCCTAACCTTGACTGATCTTGGAAGCTAAGCAGGATTGGGTCTGGTCAGTACTTGGATGGGAGACCATCGGGATATATGATGTGGAGATGTGGTTGATTTATTAATATAAGGATATGAGAGAAGAGAGAACGTAAAGACCCTTTATTGAAGTTGATTGTCGTCTGCCTGTAAGTATAACACCTAGGGGGGATCATCAGACACCTATCCTTTCAGGATATATGACACGGGAGTGTTTTAAAGATTTTATGGAACTTTTTTGATTCACTTCATTATATGTTACATGTGTCTATATGTTTTCTGACAGTTAGTTTGCACCTTGTATGACAAGTTACTGAGGGCCATAGTACAAACCAATGTATGCTCGAATTTAGTGGTTTAGTGGTATGCCATTCAG
Source organism: Mixophyes fleayi (assembly GCF_038048845.1). Taxonomy (NCBI): domain Eukaryota; kingdom Metazoa; phylum Chordata; class Amphibia; order Anura; family Limnodynastidae; genus Mixophyes; species Mixophyes fleayi. The sequence goes on from NC_134406.1 coordinate 273,441,824, forward strand.
TTTGTTCAAGGCCGCTGTGGTTGTTGGAGCGCTCTAGATCTAATTTTATTTTGCTGTCCATCTCAATCTGCCTCCTCAAATCTGCCACAGGGAGGAGACGGGGTTCATGGGAAAAATCAAGACAGAGTAAGCCACGCCCCTTTAATGTTCCCTGACTACGGCCAGACCCGCCGGTGCCACGCCCATTCCAATGACGCCACAGCGGGCTATGATAACTATATATAATATACAGGAAGGAGAACGAAAGTGACGCTAGTGTGTCTGTGTGATCCAGAATTTAGACTAAACAAGAAGAAGAAAAAGATTCCTATAACGGAGGCACATTTATTAAATATATGACTTGTATAGAAAAGCAAAAGTATCAACTTTCACATAATAAAAATATATCTTTATTTCACTATTGACCCAAAATAAATTTCTCTATGACTCAAAAGAATTTCTAAATGATTGAAATGACATCCTGACTCAATGGGCAGCACGGTGCCTTAGTAATTAGCACTTCTGCCTCACAGCACTGGGGTCATGAGTTCAATTCCCGACCATGGCCTTATCTGTGAGGAGTTTGCATGTTCTCCTCGTCTTTGCGTGGGTTTCCTCCGGGTGCTCCGGTTTCCTCCCACACTCCAAAAACATACTGATAGGTTAATTGGCTGCTATCAAATTGCCCCTAGTCTGTGTCTGTCTGTCTGTGTGTGTGTATGTTAGGGAATTTAGACTGTAAGCTCCAATGGAGCAGGGACTGATGTGAGTTCTCTGTACAGCGCTGCGGAATTAGTGGCGCTTTATAAATAAATGGTGATGATGATGATGAATGTATAACTATATGACATACTAAAGATGCCGTTTAAATCGTATTTAAAGGACATTTGGTGACATATGAATATTGAAGAAGTCTAAACATTAGCAATTATCACAATAATAGTGAAACAAATGACAAACACATATAGAGGGAGATCAGAAGAACTATCGGAAAGCTCTATTTTTTTTTAATCTATACCACATAGTGGTTCTATTTCTTTCCACCAATTGTAATATTTTGCTTGGGCTAATGTAGAACCGTTTCCCTATATTGGTTTGGTCTAAATTTTGAAATAAAGTTATATATTTATTTCAATGATGTGAAAATTGATACTTTTGCTTTCTATACCAGTGGTATTTAGAATAAACGTGGCTCCGTTATAGGAATCTTTATCTTATTCTTGTTTCCTTTTGCTATTGTAGGAGATCGCCCCAATAGACTGTTTCTTTGGGACATATTATTATTGAGAGGAAATGTCTATGAAAATATGACTCTGGTGTGGATAATTTTCCCCTGCTTCTAAATCCAGAATTTAGACTGTAAGCTCCACTGGTTCAGGGACTGATGTGAACAATGAGCGATATTCCCCGTAAAAATGCTCCGCACTATGTTAGCACTATATAAAAGATAGTAATAACAAAAGGACTACAATGACTATATGTACGAGCAAACTCTGATCTAGGTCGCCCTATTGGCTACATCTAAGTGATCACCCCAGGACTCTGTCTCGCCGTATCCTCACATCTCCGATCTGTCTGTTTAATCCATGAACTGTTGGGGTTTTTTTTGTGACTTGGCAGCACTTAAAAAAAGTTATAGAGGAGAGGACAACAGCGCTCTTACCTCTCCCTCTTCACTTCTGCTTCTATCCTGCAAAACAACTGGACTCTCTCCAGAGCAAATATTGACCCAACTTTTAATTCCTTCCTCACTTGTAAAAGTTGCCCAGCGCAGCAGCTGCCGGCGTTTAATGAGGAACAGTTCAGTCTAAGGTTTTATTGCAAATTAACCTCATCAGAGCCTGGGAAACGCGTCGTGTTTTACTGGGGGAATAGCTGACGAGGACGAACTGGCACACGACGGGTAGAGAGAGATAATGAATCATTTATGTCCGCTGATTTCATAGGGTAATTTATGTGGCAGCATTAATCAGACAACTCTGTAACAACAGGACACTCTCCCTGCACATTGTACCAACAACATGCGCCAGATTCAAATACAAGATCTCGGGGCCCCGTTTCCTTTGGTACAAATGCAAAATGTTTTTATCAATAGGTTCAGAGGATAAATCACAATCTAAACAGAACAAGACGCTGACATTAAACCAAAGACTCCCAGAAACAATCCTGCAAGAACAGAGCCGTATAGCAATATATAAATCCCAAAAACTAAAATAACCCTAACAGGAACACCAAGTCCAGCAACAAATACCCACCATCTAATATATATAATACAGAACTCCCAAATAAATATTAAGCAACACAACCCGCTAAATTAATTATCCTAATTGTAATAATTTCTTTGTGGTAACAACAGCGCAATGAAGCGACTATCACAAAATAAGCTGCAGGACATTGACATAAGTTTTGCATAAATGGGCGCGGAGGCACTAAGGCCCGATCTGGTGTTTATGGCTCAGAAAGTTTTAATTAACAAACATAATCTTTGTGTAACATAGAGATGGAGGGGAACAGCTGACCTGAAATAAGGGTCATTTACATGGCTGCAACCAACTTACTGTAAATGTTTGAACTTTGTTTCATTTGGAGCTATGTTTGACACCACAATTTTCCCACTCCAATGTGACAGGAGCCTCATATCACTACTCTGTGCTGCTGGGTGCCCTGCTTCTTCCACTATATAACTCTCAGTCTGTGGCTTCCTGCTGCCTCCATTCCCCTTCTCACATCATGTCACTGCCCCTGTCACATACAGCCCTGTCCTCACTAACACATCACTCATCTCCTGATATACTCTGTGCTGCTGGGGACCCTGCTTCTTCCACTATATAACTCTCAGTCTGTGGCTTCTTGCTGCCTCCATTCCCCTCCTCACATCATGTCACTGCCCCTGTCACATACAGCTCTGTCCTCACTAACACATCACTCATCTCCTGATATACTCTGTGCTGCTGGGGACCCTGCTTCTTCCACTATATAACTCTCAGTCTGTGGCTTCCTGCTGCCTCCATTCCCCTCCTCACATCATGTCACTGCCCCTGTCACATGCAGCCCTGTCCTCACAAACACATCACCCATCTCCTGATATACTCTGTGCTGCTGGGTGCCCTGCTCCTTCCACTATATAACTCTCAGTCTGTGGGTTCCTGCTGCTTCCATTCCCCTCCTCATATCATGTCACTTCCCCTGTCCTCACTAACACATCACTCATCTCCTGATATACTCTGTGCTGCTGGGTGCCCTGCTTCTTCCACTATATAACTCTCAGTCTGTGGGTTTCTGCTGCCTCCATTCCCCTCCTCACATAATGTCACTGCTCCTGTCACATGCAGCCCTGTCCTCACTAACACATCACTCATCTACTGATATACTCTGTGCTGCTGCTGCTGGGGACCCTGCTCCTTCCACTATATAACTCTCAGTCTGTGGCTTTATGCTGCCTCCAATACCCTCCTCACATCATGTCACTGCCCCTGTCACATGCAGCCCTGTCCTCACTAACACATCACTTATCTCCTGATATACTATGTGCTGCTGTGGGACCCTGCTCCTTCCACTATATAACTCTGTCTGTGGCTTCCTGCTGCCTCTATCCCCCTCCTCACATCATGTCACTGCCCCTGTCACATGCAGCCCTGTCCTCACTAACACATCACTTATCTCTTGATATACTCTGTGCTGCTGTGGGACCCTGCTCCTTCCACTATATAACTCTCAGTCTGTGGCTTCCTGCTGCTGGGAGTAAACCAACATTTCCCCCTAAACATACCTGTTATCAGCAGCCATTCTCTGGTTACCAGACACCTCTTTTCCACAGACATTAATGTCCGAAAACTTCACAAAACTGGGAGAGCGATATAAACTTTCCTATGTTTGAAATGCAAAGATTCACTGCTGAATGCAGGGCCTTATTCCTAGTTCATTTTAAATAGGTTCCCTTCCATTCTGGTGTCCTTAAATCTGCCTGGACTACATTGTTTGTTTGCAGATCTCTGGATATATTCAGGCCATCCAAAGGCTGCAAAGACCACCGAATACACCTGATGAAACCAAACTCCAACCCAGAGCCCGTGTAACACCTAAAGACCTCGCAAAGGAAGCAGAGGCCAGAGTAGAGCAAGACAGAGTATCCCTTAACCCTGGCTTCTTCTGGGGTCTGAAGCCTGGTCACATAGGCTGTGTGCACAACCGGAGCTAGCTGGGATGTTATGGCTCGGATGGCTGGGGACTTTGTATTCCCTATGATGTCTATAGAAGACATTGCAAGTTTTATTCTGCGGTTAACGTTAGCAGAGGTGCGTCTACCTCCAAAATGCTTTATAACTTTATGGTATATTAGAAATTAGTTTATTAGTAATTAATCAGTTAGTTGGAGAAGTTGCAGAAAGTTAGTATGTTCTGCCACAGAACTCATTACTGGAACCCACTAATGGAACAACATTAATATAGTAACCAGCTATTGTATCTATCAGGCTAATTATAACTCATCACAGGGTCCCTTTACCCTCTTTATACTTAGAACTGTGATCTAACCATAGCCCCATGAAAGAAAGAAATAAAATGTCACAAAAATACCCTAGTAAGAGAAAGGACAATGTCATAACTGAATACATACTGAAGAGTTTACCAGTCACACATTTATTGGTGGGCTGAGCCAATATACATGAGATCACAGGCTATCGGTGAATTACAGAATATTAGTTAAGCCCACCAAGTGACTGTCTACGCCACAAGTACACTAGGTTTGTGGGTCACCTGTCGGAGGTCTCCATGTCCGCTTCGATCTTGTTCAAGCCTTTCATAATGTTGTCAAACTGCTCCCCTTGGTGGTGAAGAACCCTGGTTGTGTCCTCCATGCGTTTCTGGGACCCGGAGACGATGTTAATGAGTTTCTTTCCCTTCGATGTATTAGAAGCAGCCCCCTGTCCCCCTCCAGGCCCCAGTAACTGTTCCCTCCAGAAGTGCTCGAGCACCGTGAAGACCACACTCCTGTTGGGTTGCAGGGAGCTGAACCAATGCTTGGCTTGGTCCTTCTCCAGCACAGTGATGGAGCTGAAGATGTAGCTGGAAGACTCCTTCTTGATTTCATTGATGCAGGAGAGGTGGAAGCTGACCAGAAACTGGTCTGCGTTGTCCGACCTGAATCTGAGATGGGTCGGGGTCAGCGAGAGCCTCCCGGGAACCCATCGCCTCTCACTGGTTAGGTAGTAAGAACATGGCCAGGTCTGGACAGGAACCTCTTTGTTCATCAGATCACTTGTTCTCAGGGATCTTCTTTGAGCAAATTCACAGCTATAGTTATCTGAAACAAGGCAAAGAAACACAATAAACCAGGGACGGGCTTTGGCAAGTATGGTTTAGGTAAAAAGAGATGCTCCAACTCTGATGACCATTAGGAGCAGAGAAGATGCTCATTCACATCTCAAAAATGTCATGGGAGTGAGAGGCCATCGGGACTGTCCTTATTTCACGCGTCACATTTATAATTATTCATTTTTTATTCCATTTCTATAATTCTACTTCTAAATGTGCTTTTCTTCAAACATGAGGGTGGATGGTGCAAGAGACAGCCCAAAGAACCTTTAAGGTCAATATCTCATCTTATGAAACCTTTCATGTGAGTGCAAAGTGATGTTCATTACTGTGTGTACCCAGCATTTAGGGAGTCACGGTGTCTGTGGCCATCTTGAAGCGAGCAGCCATGCGTCTGCACGAAACAGGGGAGCGCATTGGGGCAAAAGTAACAAAAGAGCATTTTTCCAGCACTGTAAATGACAAGTTTTGGGAGTGTGAATTATTCTACACACTTCCCTGTCTTGTACTGTAGTGTGTGACGGACCTTATCATTATCTGATTCAGCAGAGAACAGGGTTATAATACAGCTACTTACATGACACAGGAAGATCTATCACTTCCAGCTACATCTCTGGAACTTGCAGGTACCACTAACCGCCAAGAGTCCAGATTATGAAGACTATGAGACAAAAAAAAATAAACTGTTAATTTCAAGCAGTGGGGGTCATTTTATATCCAACACGCTACCAATAAAGTATAAAAAACTTTATATATTACTACAAATAATCGTGTCAGTAATCACATAAAGAAAAGGAAAGAGCCAGTAGAAACAGGAGGTGGCAGATCAAAGTGATAAACCAAATTTCATGGTTTACTCAAATCACAATGTCTCGCATAACACCCAGATTGTCCCACTTTATGTTGTCATGTATAAGCTGAAACCGAAGCTTCAATTTACCTTCCAAATGGTACACAGGGCAAACTAGCCTGTACTGCTGGTGACTATGTACTGAAAGCTTTTCTATGTATAATAATTTGCATCCCAAGAGAGTACGTATGTAGACACAAGAAATACAATCTTCTGTAACCATTTTAAATGTTCCTCTTTGGACATTACAGTTTTGGGTGGAATAATAGAGACAAAGGAAAACACCAATGGTTTCTTTGTAACCCAGGAAAGTGGTGCAATAGCTTAAAAGAAATATATATAATTACTAAAAATACCTTTCTCAATAGCTGCAAAGAATGGTATTTATGTTTATAGGACAATACCACTCTAACTGTGTATATAAAATGGCATTGCTGCTGGGCATATAACTGAATTACCAGTGGGCATCTTACAGATCACTACTGCTACTATGCATATCATCATCACCATTTATTTATATAGTGCCACCAACTCCGCAGCGCTGTACAGAGCATATAAATGTGTATTACTGCTGAGCATGTTTCTGGATATTATTAGTGGCCTATTAGGTGTTTCTGGGCATTAGTAATGGTATATTAGAACTTAGCTGTGGTCACTAGTATTATAAATCTTAAGGCATTAAAAGTGGCATATTAGATGTTGAGTGAATTATTACGGGCATGTTGCATTTTGCTGGCGTTACGTCATCATCAACATTTATTTATATAGTTCCAGCAAACTCTGTAGAAATTTACAATTGGGAACACACACATTAATAAAACAATACTGGGTAATACAGACAGAGAGGTAAGAGGGCCCTGCTCACAACCTTACATGCTGGGACACTATGGCTGCAGTTACTGTACATGGGCAGCACGGTGGCTCAGTGGTTAGCACTTCTGCCTTACAGTACTGGGGTCATAAGTTCAATTCCCAGTCATGGCCTTATCTGTGTGGAGTTTGTATGTTCTCCCTGTGTTTGCGTGGGTTTCCTCCGGGTGCTCCGGTTTCCTCCCACACTCCAAAAACATACAAAATTGACCCTAGTCTCTGTGTGTGTGTATGATAGGGAAGTTAGACTGTAAGCTCCAATGGGGCAGGGACTGATGTGAATGAGTTCTCTGTACAGCGCTGCGGAATCAGTGGCGCTATATAAAATAAAATGATGATGATGCCAACATGCTGGGACTGTCACGCCTGCAGAATATTGGGAGATATGTCCCGTTACCCGCTGCTCTGCCACCGGTGAGTGCAGCAATGCGTGGGAATTTTTAGGTCAGGTAAGAGGGGTAAAGGGCGGCCTAGCTCTTCAGAAGCCATAGGCACAGCGCTGTGGGTGTGGCCACGCGGTACGTCCAGACACTGTGTTAGTATACAGTATATAATATAATGCTGGACATTACCGCCTGTATATTAGACTTCCCTTGGCATTACCACTATCACATTATCAGAGTTATGGGGGGACCTTATTACATAACCTGGTGATCTAGATGGATGGAAAACCGTGATCACTGGAAATCTTAAACTTGGTGTCCTCTGTGAGTCAGCTCAGGAGCTTACACTCTAAGGGGTGAGCGCTCCCTCCCTGAAGACTGCACTCCAGGTACCCTATACTCACACTCCAACTCCACAACCCTCCTCCATCCCCGGCCCCCACTACACTTAGGGTCCAATAAATGCAGCATTGAGGTTATTCTCCACTGAGCTGGCACTCACACGGAGCAGGCACTCACACTCATCTCTTGGGGCTCAGGGTACAATCACACTGGTCCCAGCCTCCACCCCACACCGGGGTCCCTGCTGCCACCACCTGTCACCAGGGGCCCCACACTCACCCTCCTCCGGGGGCCCCACATGACCATAACTCTATCATTTAGGACCCACTTCCCTGTCAGTCCCGCCCCCCCCCCCCCGGGCTCAGGGGGTGAGGGGGGTAATTATACATCACACACTGTACACAGGACCTCACAGGTGTGGTAGAACTACAAGTCCCAGCACTCCCCGCCTCTCACAGGGCCGGCCTGCTGAGACTTGTAGTACCACCCGCACACAGCCGCCATCTTACCGCTGACAGGAGCCCCCGGTACCGGGAGGTGTTATAATGTCTGGTTGTGACGTCACCGCCCGCGTCACGTGACCCCGCTGTGTGCAGCCGGGAAATCCGTCCGACCGGAAACAGCATCAGGGGACACAGTGCAGCCAGGGGCCCCAGGTACCCGCGTCTACCTGCTGTTATCACTAATACTGCCCCTAATACTACATCTAATACTATAATACTGCCTCTAATACTACCTGTAATAGTATAATACTGCCTCTAATACTACCACATACATCTGTATCTCTCCAGTGTTATTATCATTACTACACTAATACTAACTCTAATACTACCACTGGTACTACAGCTTTATTATCAATATGCCCCTAATACTACCACTATAAAACTACAGCATTACTACAGTAACCAGTTATTCTGTCTCTCGGGCTAATTCTAGTTATCACAGGGTCTCCTTACCCTCTTTATACTAAGAATTGTGATATTACCATCACCCCAAAGAAAATATAATGTCACAAATATACCCTGATAAAAGAAAGACCATTGCTATAACTGAGTACATAGTAAACAGTTCACCAGTCACCCATTTACTGGTGGGCTGAGCAAGCACCAGGTCACAGGTTATGGGTTTACTAGTGACGTGATCACTGCCCCCCCCCCCCCCCCCAATAACCCAGATGCCCCCCGTCTGACACTGTCTATCAGTAAAACAGGGCCACTGATCCATATATATATATATATATATATATATATATATATAAAAGCTCATATCCTGTGTCTCCCCTTATCATTTACAGAATGCAGAAGCATATAAAACACAAACATTTGATGCGTCCCTAAACTCAGACATCTTATGGATGAGTCCGAGTTACAGATAACTCCCACTGTCTGGAATCATATCGACTTTATTGAAGATCCGAAAAACTTCACTTATAATGAGTTTTTTAGCACGTATATGATAGGCAACGCTCCGTGTCTCTTCTCCTCCAAGTTCACTCAGTCCTGGGGAAGCCGAAAATCGTGGGTTACCTCGGACAACAAGCCCAACTGGCACTATCTGCTACAGAATTTCGGTACGTGAGAACAAGCACAGGATTTAGACTGAGGCTACACAAACAATATTTTTTGTTATTTTTTAAATGCATTTTAAAATATTCTATATTTGGGGCAGTGTTTGCAATGCACCGATTTTTGATTTGTGTGTGTATGTTTTTTTTTTTTTATTATTATTATTATTTACTCTATAGTCTAAAGTCAGAGAAATTGCATGAAATGTATTTAACGGAAACATTTATTTTTATTGCTGTTCTTTTAGCGTTCTGGCAAAATTCACCAATGTAAGTGTGAATGGGATCTAGATTATATAGTTACAGTTGTGCATTGCTTCTTCTGTTTCAATATATTTTAGGGGATGCGGTTGTTCCTGTTGCCAACTGTGATGTGAAAGAATACAACGCAAATCCCAAAGAGCAGATCCCTCTCCGGGAGTTCATCTCTTACTGGAGAGAATATACAGAGAACGGCTGTCAGTCTCCCAGGGGATGTCTGTACCTTAAGGACTGGCACATGACCAGGTATATATGTAGCTGACTGCCTGATACATCTCTGATGTCGTCACCAGATATTCTCCCTGATGCCCTAGTAGGTCTGCCACTGACCTGCCATTCGCCTCCACTCCGAACCTTCCACTGCCACCTCCAAGACTTCTCCCAAGCTGCATCCCACTTATGGAACTCCCTACCCGGCCTGACCAGGCTCTCCCCAACCTTCATAACCCACCTCCTCACTATGACCTCTACTACCCCCACTTATTCTACTGCCTCTGTGCACTACTAGCTACCATCCTGTCCCTCTAGCTCCTATTGTCTCAGCGTTACCCTCCCCCTCTAGATTGTAAGCTCTCCTGATCAGGGACCTCTCTAGCCCTCTGTCTCATATGTGATCTGTGTTCTTCTGACAGTCTGACGCTGCAGTTTTCTGGGGCATTATAAATACTGACAATGACGAGTACATGGTCTCGATGTACACAGGCGTCTGTGGTGTAGATTAATGCAGTGTGACACGCGGCCAGGCTCAGCTACCAGTATCTATGCCCAGACTAACAGTGTTCCCTCGCCCCATCACACCCTGAGAATCTGACTTTCTCCCTCGCCTTGTTGTGGCAAGTGGCTCATTGATTACACTAAATTACAGCCACAACTGCTAGTAAGGAATAAAATACACATCTAAGATCAGTTATTGATCATCATTACATATTTACAGATGGAGAGAATTAGGAAACATTTGCGGATATAATGGGTCGCTTGGTGAAAACTGTGTATATATATATATATATACATGGGGGACCTGGTAAATACAGTTCTGTGCACAGGATTGGGCTCCCCTATTGGATGGCATGTTGCTGAATATCTCAGTGAAAAGAAGTATCTCGCAGGATACACTTAGACCTGACTTATTTTTGTTCATATATAATATCTACCGGTACCATTGGCTCCGATTACCCTTAAAACTATAATTTACACTGCCTGCGACACAATACGATATTAGGATTTGAACCTGGACCTCTCCGGTCTCGACATTGCTGGGAAATAACGACTGAGCTCCTCCCTCTTCTTACAGGGAGTTCCTGGATCATGATGTGTATGAGACTCCAGCATACTTCTCATCAGACTGGCTGAACGAGTACTGGGACGCCATCGCTGAGGATGATTACCGCTTCGTCTACATGGGGCCGGCTGGCTCATGGTACAGTCATCTGGTGTTTTTATCATTACAGCAACACAGGGGGTGGAGGGTTGGGACTAGGATGGTGGTTAAGGTTCCCAGTAACAAAACCATGGAGAGTTGTGTTTGTGAAACAAAATGTCTTTATTATAGCAGAAATACACGGATGACACAGAAAGCAACAGATGCAGTGAGTGGTTATTGCCAAACGTAGTTTATGATAGCAAAATTAGAAGGTATAATTGTAAATGCAGATTCCTGAACTGCAGCACAGGGTAGCAGAATTACCAGGTTTGAATCTGAGGCTGGACATACAGAGTCCCAGGCACAATGGATGAACTGGTTTAGCCACTGGAGCAGGTAAGAATGGTGTCTGCTGAAGAATCAGGCAAAAGGAGGGTTAGACAAGCCAGGAGTCAGAAGCCAAGAAATCGACAAAAGTAGCAAAGAATAGACAGGAACAAGGTCAAAACAAAGATCTGGGTCACAAGAGGAGGAGTAGAACATAGAAACAGGCAGGAGTCAGAACACAGGAGTACACTGAGGAAACAGTAAAGACAAACAAATTGGCACAGATTGCAGGGAAAGGCAGTCTCTTAAAGGCCGGAAACAGGTGAGCGTGATCCAGCTTGGATGCTGTTAGCAGGCAAAGAGAACTGTCAAGGTATAAGAGCAGCACCTCTGGTAGCACAGAGGTACTGCACTCCTAATACAGAATGAAGGACAGAGGCATAACAGGTGGTAGTTTGCTCTATTAAATCCTACACATTATTAGTAGTATTATTACTCTTTATTTATATATTACCAGTGTGCACAGAGGCACTTACAATTAGTTATAGAACATACCATGATGATAATACAGAAACATACAATGGTACAGAAGGAAGGAGTGCCCTGCTCGCTAGAGCTTACAGTCTACTTTGACTTCTTTCCGTTAGCCATTAATCGGTATAAAATGACAATTTCGTTTTTCATGTTTTCTCATTTGAGGACAGACGTACACTGCTTTTCCTGCTGCATTTTACACTCTGTCCAGAAGGTGGCAGTATCACTATTATGTTTCAATGACTTATAATGACACATATTTTACCAGTGCTAAAATGTAACAGTGCAAGATCTGCAGCAAAACACTGCTCAAATATAATGATTCAACCTGTTGACGTCTTGTTATGGCAACACATGCTTCTAGAAATATAATAAGAGTAGTAATGACACATGAGCTATAGATTCTTGTTCCTCCATGTTCCTTGTATCACTGTGATTATGACGTTATAGAACAGAAGTTCCTAACCTTCGTTTTCACATTATATCTGGGAATACGCTACACAATATACGGATTAGTTAGCTCGTTCTAGTGCCCAAATGTTAACTATTGTACAAATACATTGAGCAACAAAGGCTGTCCTGGAATGACAGCGTTATATACACGCTGGTAAATCTGATATTTAATTAAATAAGGCGCCAGCTGAGACGTGAACAGTGAGATGAAATTAGTAGATAAAGGTCACAACACGGCCACTATATTATATACCTGACAGTTCCAGAACTGCTGTCTCTTTTGGCCCCAACCACATCTTCGTCCTACGGCAACATCGATGGTGGACAGGGCTAGAGGCACGGCACCAGGCAAGCGCAGTTGAGGGATGATGTCGTGCCCGCTGTGCGCACAATGGCATGTCCCGCTAATTATATATAGTGTAGGGGTTCTAGCATCAGAGGAAACGCTGTCCTGAGATGTCAGCACTGGAAATTGGTTCAAAACTTAAAATAGCTTTAACACAGCAGCAGATCATAATAATGTGAATGGGAGGAGAGAGATTATAAGCACCGAGCTGTAGACCGTCTAACGCTAATAATCAGAGACGAGCAGAGAGCCCTCTTCAGTGACTTGGGGTCTCCCTGAGCCCTAATCACCAAATCTGATTTATTTCTAGACCTAAGCTGTCCCCAGTCTATGTCCGCAGCCTCTGAGACTCTGTCCTCAGTGACTGAGCTGAGTATAAACTCAAAGTGAGTGTACGTCAACTGCAAGTCAGAGGGCTTATCACTACTCAGAATACCCCTTATAGCGTATGCAGATTGGCACAATAGTAATTATACTTCATACGCAAAAATTTTGTTACCCTCTGTTACTGAAACCATAGAAGGTATCCGGATGCATTTATGATATAATAGAATATGATTAAATACATTACTACAATATACATATAATGTAATATAATATACATATAAACTAATTACATCAAAACAACTGTGATATGGAAATAAAGTAATCCTAGTTACGGAAATGAATATAAATGTTTGGGAATGTTATTATAAGAACCTTATTTCCATTCACCCAGATAATTAAATGCATAAAAATCACCAGTTACTAGCAAATGAAACGTTAATTTATAGAGCAAGATGTTAGTATTCAGTTTGTACAGGAACAGAGGTGAAAGCGCAACGTAGGACTCAAATAAAAGGACATAATAGCTAAATAGAAAGTGTGATCTAAGTGAAATATGTAAAGACATAAATACACCAGCAAAAGAAAAGTAAAATAATGTGGGGAAAAACAATACAATGACTACAGACAATAAATTGTTAAACTCATATGAAAATAGTGATGAAGGAAAACAAAACATGGAACATTATCTCGCACTGAGAGAGAGAGAAAAAAAGTTGAGATCACGTAGACAATAGGACCATTACAAAGTAGTATGAAATTGTGATTATATCCGTATATTTCTCTATGATCCAGGAGATTTTCCCTGGTCGGTGGTTCCAAACAATATTCCAGATGCTGTAGGTTGATCTTGTACCATCTACAAATGAAGTGTACACAGTAGTATCATCAGCCTAAAGGCCTTATCTTGGCTGCAGACACATAGATAAAGAACATTTGCTTTTTGATTCTATATAATTCTTCCTTCCATTCTGCTAACACCTGAGTAATATCTTCTACGCACACAGGACTCCCTTCCACGCCGACGTCTTCCGATCGTACAGTTGGTCGGCCAATATATGTGGCCGTAAGAAATGGCTCCTGTTCCCCCCTGGCCAGGAGGAATATCTGCGGGATTGCCACGGATGTCTTCCGTATGACGTAACTTCTCCTACCCTTCAGGACGCCAACCTGTACCCAAATTATAGCAGGTGCTGCCCGCCCCTGGAAGTCATACAGGAAGCCGGGGAGATCATATTCGTGCCCAGTGTCTGGCACCATCAGGTGTACAACATGGTGAGGAACAGCTTTCTTCATAGTAGGACTAAGTTCTAATATGATAAATAAATATATATAATAAAAAAAACATGAATTCAGCAAATATCTCAGCATGGTCGGGGGGGGGGGAAGGTTAGTGCTTTTGATTGAGGAACACTGGCAAGGTGCCACAATGGGCGGACTCTGGGATCTTGGTGTCCACACAATAATTTAAACTTTCCGGCAAAACAGTCGACTGCAGATCAGTTCACTGCAAATTTCACCTTGTGGTGCAAGCAGCGAGTTTTATCGATAGTGGTACTAAATACTCCAGGATATCTGAGCCGCATTGCAATAAGTCCACGTTTGAGCGATGCAGACTGCGCAGACAGTAGAATACCGAGCAGTAGAAGGAAGCGATATGATGAGATGACTCATTAATCACCATGTTGTCCACTAAAGGTTGATTGCATGTGCGTCATCAACGTAACAGCCAATCTCTACAGCTGGGACTTGTTTTCACCGGTGAAGGGGTCTGCTGGTTCCGTAATGTGGGGGCATTTTCCTGACACGGTTTGTTTGCAATAATAGGCTGGCTCAAAGCTAATTGCTACTTTCACAGTCTCCCAATGGTTTGGTAAGCTCAATGCTGATTGGTTATTTACATATCGTGGCCGCCCAGTTACCAGATCTGAACCCAGTCCATTATTGCGGAACAGGGTCTAACGCATTGTTTTCCACCTACAACCAGTAGTCAGTATAAGGATTCTTGCAGAACATTGGTGCTGCCTCCCCCCTACACAACTCCTGATATAGGTAGATCCGATGCCACACATGCCGCTTGGGGTGACCCAGCACAATATAAAGTCACTTTATATTGAGGGTTTCCATGCCTTTACATGATGCCCATTCTCCAAACAGAGAGAACCATCAGATGTTGTCCAAACAAGGCACCTGGTAAACACTAATACTAGACTGAGTATCTAACCAACAGTGTTACAGAGGTGGGCAGTTTTATTGGACAGATTCCGGAGAATTATTTGAATTTGGGATATTTGTATAGAACGTTGTACACTTGTTTCATTCTCCAGGAAGATACGATTTCCGTAAACCACAACTGGGTGAACGGCTGTAACGTGTCCGTTATGTGGAGCTTCCTCCAGGCGGAGCTGGGAGCAGTTCAGAAGGAGATCGGTGAATGGAAGGAGACGATGGAGGGCTGGGACCGGCACTGTCAGGTAACGCGTTTTACAATCTGCCAGGGGCGGATGGTCCGTTTCTGATCCCGCGTAGAACTATTTCAAGCAAGATGTGCTACACAAATGGGCATGAGTCAGGCACTTTGTGTTTTATTTTTCATTATTTTATTTGTCCTTATTATTCTTCTTATGTTCAAAAAAATATGCTAATAGTAAGAATAATGTAAGTACAGCGAGTACCCTTTCTGTCAGTGATATTTTATGGTTATTTTCACAGATTATCATGAAATCCTGCACAGGCATTGATTATAAAGAGTTTTATACCTTCTTGAAAATGATTGCTGAGCGCCGGATCCAGGACCTGGAGAAGGGACCCCCGGACTCGCCGTCTGAGGGATCTTTGGACGTCATGGTCCCAGGTCCCCAACATGCACGTTTTGATATCAGGAAAATTGCAGAAGTTTTGACCTTACTGATGAGCAATGAAGACTTTCAGAAACTGGACAAAGAGACTCTTGATCCCCCTCCCGGGGAATTTCTGTCACGTCTGCAGAAGCTGATTGAACGAAAGTCATGTACTTGATTTTAGGAGTATCTGCTGCTATTTATTTATAAATAAATATCCTATTGTTGTATCTCTGAGGGTCCCGGCGTATTCTGCATGTAATATCACTACTTTAAGGTGCAGAGAACATTCAGTACTTGTGTGTAAATAATTAGGAATGAAAAAAGAGTTACAGCCGTAATTCATAACTTCAAAGACTTCCTATCATTTGCTCTTTGTGATGAGAGTTTTTGGGTCGTTCCAAATTGGAAGAGGGTCACTTAGGAATGGGCCTTTTTATATCGGCAACTGACGTTCATTTTTCACTGTTTATTTTTTGAACCCAAACTAGCTATTTATGAACAAGAAAAATTAAGGTTCACATTACGTTGTATTTTTCACAGATTTTCTCTGTTAAGAGAAAATCTCTGTTATGCGCATACTTAAGAGATGGTCCTATTTTATTTTGCCACATATAAATGGTGAAGCCGATACGTGTACCCCAAAATCTCAGCTACTTTTCTCAGTCACATGACAGAGCTCCTAAGATGTCATTGACATTACAGTTCTATGAATGGACGGAATGGACGTGTTATATTGTCTTACAAGACAGTCCGTCCACATCGATCTACGCACGGCAGACAGCTGCAGTGGACTAATGGTTGGAGTCTGGAAAGGAGATTTTAAAAATAAATGTCTGCTGGAACACTGCTAATAAAAATTCAGTTTATTTCAACATATAATCAAAGAAGAGAGTCAACAGGTCCGACTAGACTTGTGTTTATTGTCTTAATATTATCTAGGTTTTTTATTGATGTTCGTCAGTATGTTCCAGAAATATATCATATGTATGACACTAATACAGGCAATTATAGCGGTATTCGCAACTAAATCTGGGTACACACTACAGAAAATTACTGCAGATGCGATTTCTGTAACGATTTTACCAACGACTGAAAGTCCCGATGATCATGCCGATTCCTGTGTACAGACCTACACGATTTACCGTCAGATCTGTGATCTTCATCTCTCATAACCATCTGCTGAGAAGATGGTGACTCTGTACAGATATCAGCCTACACTGCTGGTCCTGAGTGTGTGCACACTGCCACATGTGCCCCGACATCGTTACATCGCTTATCGTGATTTTTAGGAAGCTTAGATAACCAAATCAAATGATACGATGTGCTTTGGTGCTATTAAACGGAGAGACCCAATAGGTTGTTTATCGTTTGATCAGCACGATAATTGTGTAAGTGTGTATCCAGCTTAACCTGCATATACACAGATAGAGCCACGGTTATCCCAAAGTGATATTTTATGTTAACTCTGAAACCATGTTTTGTGGAAATTGAAGCACTATGGCTTAAAATAAAATACAGTATGGGCTAATATTTGTTGCACCTGTAAGTAACATGGGTGACTACAGAAATAACTGTGATAATGTAGGGCACGTAATTCTTCAGGGTTTTCCTTGTGTAAGTCCTTCATCGTTTTACCAGAATTAACATCAAGCTAGAGCTAAGCCTATTATTTTACATGGTATTTCTGCAATTTTAATGAATGTCAAAGTCTCTCCTCTTAACACAGTGATTGAAGTTAATAGGGATGATGACCCCAATTTGCCATCAGCCCGTGACCAATTAAAAGCATTTCTTATCCTAATTTACGTACTATAACCACTGTCACATGTTAAGTATATGAACACTTCAGTTATATTAAGGATTCTGCATTATAACACAGGGCGATCTCGTCTTTTGCGAAATGCGTTTGTTCTCAGCGGCCATTACCCAGCCGTTACATTTGTTACTCTCTGGCAGACTACTATAAATGTCCCAATATCTCATCTAGTTAAAATAAATAGATCGTTCAGCATCTCTGTACAAAGCAATCAATAAAATACAAAGTAAAGCACAACATCTATACGTATCCCCGATATGTCCTATTGGACCACGCAAGATAAAAAAAAAAAAGAAAAACATATAACATTTTGTACTAAATATCAAAATCCCCTTAACACTTTATTTCAAGTTGTGTTAAAAATGTTATGTAGTGTGTCAATATTTTGTTGATATTTACATATATACAACTCCTCCTCGCAGCCGTCTCTACTGCAATAAATATAAAAATGTTTCTGCAGAATAAATAATTTCTGTGTATGGATGATACAATCTATATACTGTCTGCTGGATGAAGTCACCTGTTACGCTGTATTTGATCTACGGAATTCAGTGTAACTTTTTGTATGCAGTGATGATTAAGGTAATATTGTGACTGAAGAACTATACATTTGTATATTAAGTGTAAGAATCAGTAGTCGTCTTTTCACGTCACTTCGTGAATTTGATCATTGACCGGCAACAATTCAGTAGAAAGATTGTTCAGGGAGAAATAAGGATGTCTGACATTTCCTTTAAACTAGAACTACTGGCTGCTATATTAGAGAAAAATGGTAGTTCCTGCAGTACCACTCCTGACCAGTAGGTGGGTCCCTGCTTTTCCCCAATGCGGTTTTTACAAAGTTTGTAAACTATTTTAAGACAGGATTTCTATATACATGTGTGTGTAATTTATATGTTTGGATGCATACCTATTAATGAAATGCATATATTGAAAATACGTGTAATGTACTTTAGACAACTGAGAAATGTGCAGTCCTCCACCCCAATTAAAATCTTGTGTGTCCCTGGGCTAAAGTGTCATAATGGGGTAGGAGGGAGATCTATAATAAGAGATGAGCTGAGAAAGTCTTTTAAGCTTCGGTTCCTTATCCCCAGTTGATTTACGGGGGATCACGACCTGCGCTTGATCCCAGAAGCCGGGGGTCCGTCATTTGAAAAGCCGAATTTCATCTTTTTGAATGTGTTCATAGCAGGACTGTGGAAACAAAACACTAAATTAATAATCCTATTTATTCCACCACAAAACTTACTCTCTTTCCTACACGTAACGTTGTGACCAAATTACATTTGACATAACACTAGCGGTCAGTGTGATTGGAACATGCACAACAACACCGATAGTGGTAATTTTTCAACTGGATTTACCAACATACTCAATAATGATCCAATCAGTTTCCAGCATTGTGATCAGTTTGAGGCCTCTCTCAACAGTATTTGGGGGATATCAACATTACTGGTAGAATTTATAATATGAATGTTTCCGGTGTATTAGAATAAATAATTTGCATGCTGTAATATGGTATAAGAGCTACGCAATTAGCGCACAGATTGAAAACCCAATTTGGCAATTGTGGTATTTACCAGGAGGTCCGACGTGCCTCATCTGTGCCGCCCTACAATGAGGCATCTCTGGAACCTGGCGCAGAACAAGTTACTGTAACCCATAGCAATGTAGCTGATACTAATGATCAATTTACTAGGACGGTTTAGAAAGAAGAAGCAGACTTCAGGCTGTTTACTGTGGGGTACAGGGCCAGTTACCAGGGCCGCAGTTTTCACCATGTTCCCCAAAACAACATCATAAACCCCATGTTCACGTCTGTCACTCAATACACAACGTTTTACTTTACATAAAGTAGTATTGAGAGTAATTATCCTGCAAGAGGACAAATCACCGTCTGTTACATTTACATTTCTGCATTCTCGTCGTCATGTTATTGTAACCCGTGAGGGTGGTGCTTTCGGCCCTTCAGCCAAAAGTTTCTGACCCTCTTCTGGAAAGCATATGTGTCGCATTGTGTCCCTGATGGGGTGACACGCCCGGGGGTGTTTTCTGCCCTCATAAGAACATTTCCTCTTATGAGATAAATAGCTGCTACACTATAAGTATTCTGTAGTTAAATAATAATTAAATATTTAAAATACCATAAAGCAAAGTCCAACAGTAAGACTTCCTCTGATCAATATACAGAGTTCAGCTGTAATCAGGGGGTGTAATAATTCTGCCGTCCGAAGCAAAAATAGAAATAATGCTCATATAAACCACCAGAACATTAATATGGGCGTTGTGTTCGCTTCAAAAGGCAAATATTGTGCCTGGTAATGATTATTAGATCTACCAACAAGGCAAATACAACTAAGAATTTTCTAAACCACAAAATGGTCATTGTTACATTAAGTCCCACCACGTTGCTGCCTGAGACAGCTGCCTCATTGTTGGTTCACACCTGGGTGTAGTTGATATGTTTACATCAGAGACTCTCTGTACAAGCGATAGGCTGCTGCAGGTTTATATTAATCCCAGGACCTATCACATCAATACATTTGTCATGTAGTTTGCATAGTATAGTTAACCGCATTGCTTTTAAAATATACTATTCTTAGTGTAGCTTGTTCACACGTATTAATTACAGAACCTCTGTGGCACATTAAACAAGTTGCATTGTGAAGTTTTATCCGTTAACTTTTTTAGATGCAGTTTTGATAGGTCTACGTTGCTTCTAGAAAAACATGAAAGATGTTGAAGCATGAAATGCGTTAGTGTCAGCGATCCCTGGATATAATCTGTGGGGGATACAATGGCAGCAGGAGAATTAAGGGTCTTCCCGCCTCATTATTATCTAGCTATGAGCTATAGTTCAGTTCTAATGATGAACACAGTGGGACCAGTCCGTACATTTTGCCGGTTACTCTGGGCTCTTGCAGAGTTGGTCATAAGCGGATTTTCTTTTTGGTCTGAAATGTGCATTTTGGTTCTGCTCATGCGCACAAAAAAGTTCCTATATAGACTCGGACGCATCTTAAGCTTGCGATTCTTTGCGTTTAGAGAGGCGGTACAGGGGAGGGAAGGGGTGTGCAAATCAAGCACGATAAGGGCGTGTTCACGTAAATGTGACTGATTCCCACCTGGATACAGACGCGTGTTCAAAATACACATTACGGTGAACTCAGTTTATACACACGCAGAGACAATGACATAGATACACAGACACACAAATGCAGCCACATACACAGACACACAGAGACACAGAGACACACACAGAGACACTGTGTTGACACCGATTTATTTCCCTTATGTAGCAAAACAAAACAAAAATAAGGAGTAAAGCGATCACCAACCTCCAGGGCCGTTAGCAGGAAGTCGTAGATCCCTCCACGATTACCGGGATCCATCAAGTCATGTATAAAGTGGATTTCCGCTCCCAAGTGTTGTATTCTGAAAAGGCAGCACAACCATAAATAACTCAAACATAAATAATATGATGACCAAGAGAAAAAATTTCAGCCACCGCTACACACAGCGGAGGCAGCCGCTGAGAACTAATAATCGTGAGAAGGCCGACGATCAATTCACAAGAATACGGCGGCATAAGAGAGGCGCCATAATCACCCCACGCCCCAGTGATATGATATTGATCCAGTATGTGATATTATTACTTATATATATTACCCTGCTCGAGACACCACGTATATCAGTAGAGGCAACAAGTCATCCATAGCAAGTTTATAGTCTTTGCCGACAACTCGGGACACTGTTGTCTCGATCTCCTTGTAGGTCTTCAGGATTATTTCCAGCTTCTCCTTCGGGTCCACTGTTGAGCTGCAAAACATATTTTGTGGATATACTAAAATTTGTGTCTAATATACCTGTGCAGAACATACAATAGGAAATGCAGATTTGTACGTGAGAGACTGATGAAATCAACCGGGGAGGGGGGGGGGGGGGGGGGGGGAGTGTGAGGGTGCTTTATAATCTATAGTCTCAGATATAGTGCCCAGCATCAGTCTGCAGCAGCAAAGCCCAGGAAGTCTTTATTGTGTAAGGCAGTACAGTACAGTACAGTATTGATTTCTTTCTATACTCTTTAATGTGAAGGCAGGGAACTTAAAGGACAGTACAGTTTTTAGTGGATAAATGGTTTACAATGGACCCGAATTGTTTATTTTACAAGTATGAACTCATATCCTATGTAGGTAAAGTCATTTGTGCTCCAACATAGTGTATCCGACACCTTTCCTGCATTTTGCCATTTTTGATGTATGAAGTCTGGCCGGCTCCTACTGCCATGTCATCTAGCCAACATCAGCAGCCCGATACGGCATTAGTTTAGCCTGATGCAGACCCGATGATGTTGGGTTTGTGACGTAACAGTGGGAACAGAGGGCTGCAAACACTGAACTGAGAAACGGGAATTGGCTGTGACTCACATAGAGATTTGCATTTAATAAAAACTATAAATCCCGGCTCAGCTCTGTGCAGTTACATATAACTGAGTGTCAGCTGTTCGGTTTCGTACTTACATTATCTTCTGAAGACACTCAGTGGCAGACTGGAAGCACTTGTGTCTCACTATCGAATATCTCTGAAAAATAAATTACACTTTAAATAAAATAATGGAAACTGCAGATTGGCACTGAGGATAAACACCACATTGTAAAATATCGCCTTATACTTAGTCAGAAGGCCTCATTCCAAATACTGATACACGTATCTAATGCCGGTCCTTATACTGATACACATATCTAATGCTGGTCCATATACTGATACACGTATCTAATGCTGGTCCTTATACTGATACACATATCTAATGCTGGTCCTTATACTGATACACGTATCTAATGCTGGTCCAAATACTGATACATGTATCTAATGCTGGTCCTTATACTGATACACGTATCTAATGCTGGTCTTTATACTGATACACGTATCTAATGCCGGCCCTTATACTGATACACGTATCTAATGCTGGTCCTTATACTGATACACGTATCTAATGCTGGTCCTTATACTGATACACGTATCTAACGCTGGTCTTTATACTGATACACGTATCTAATGCTGGTCCTTATACTGATACACGTATCTAATGCTGGTCCTTATACTGATACACATATCTAATGCCGGCCCTTATACTGATACACGTATCTAATGCCGGCCCTTATACTGATACACGTATCTAATGCCGGTCCTTATACTGATACACGTATCTAATGCTGGTCCTTATACTGATACACGTATCTAATGCCGGTCCTTATACTGATACACGTATCTAATGCCGGTCCTTATACTGATACATGTATCTAATGCTGGTCCTTATACTGATACACGTATCTAATGCTGGTCCTTATACTGATACACATATCTAATGCCGGTCCTTATACTGATACACGTATCTAATGCCGGTCCTTATACTGATACACGTATCTAATGCTGGTCCTTATACTGATACACATATCTAATGCCGGCCCTTATACTGATACACGTATCTAATGCTGGTCCTTATACTGATACACGTATCTAATGCTGGTCCTTATACTGATACACATATCTAATGCCGGCCCTTATACTGATACACGTATCTAATGCTGGTCCTTATACTGATACACATATCTAATGCTGGTCCTTATACTGATACACGTATCTAATGCCGGTCCTTATACTGATACACGTATCTAATGCTGGTCCTTATACTGATACACGTATCTAATGCTGGTCCAAATACTGATACACGCATCTAATGCCGGTCCTTATACTGATACATGTATCTAATGCTGGTCCATATACTGATACACGTATCTAATGCTGGTCCTTATACTGATACATGTATCTAATGCTGGTCCTTATACTGATACACGTATCTAATGCTGGTCCTTATACTGATACACGTATCTAACGCTGGTCTTTATACTGATACACGTATCTAATGCTGGTCCATATACTGATACACGTATCTAATACTGGTCCTTATACTGATACACGTATCTAATGCTGGTCCTTATACTGATACACATATCTAATGCTGGTCCTTATACTGATACACGTATCTAATGCTGGTCCTTATACTGATACATGTATCTAACGCTGGTCCTTATACTGATACACGTATCTAATGCTGGTCCTTATACTGATACACATATCTAATGCTGGTCCGTATACTGATACACGTATCTAATGCCGGTCCTTATACTGATACACATATCTAATGCTGGTCCTTATACTGATACACGTATCTAATGCTGGTCCTTATACTGATACATGTATCTAACGCTGGTCCTTATACTGATACACGTATCTAATGCTGGTCCTTATACTGATACACATATCTAATGCTGGTCCGTATACTGATACACGTATCTAATGCTGGTCCTTATACTGATACACGTATCTAATGCCGGTCCTTATACTGATACACATATCTAATGCCGGCCCTTATACTGATACACATATCTAATGCTGGTCCTTATACTGATACACGTATCTAATGCTGGTCCTTATACTGATACACGTATCTAATGCTGGTCCAAATACTGATACACGCATCTAATGCCGGTCCTTATACTGATACATGTATCTAATGCTGGTCCATATACTGATACACGTATCTAATGCTGGTCCTTATACTGATACATGTATCTAATGCTGGTCCTTATACTGATACACGTATCTAATGCTGGTCCTTATACTGATACATGTATCTAACGCTGGTCCTTATACTGATACACGTATCTAATGCTGGTCCTTATACTGATACACATATCTAATGCTGGTCCTTATACTGATACACGTATCTAATGCTGGTCCTTATACTGATACATGTATCTAACGCTGGTCCTTATACTGATACACGTATCTAATGCTGGTCCTTATACTGATACACATATCTAATGCTGGTCCGTATACTGATACACGTATCTAATGCCGGTCCTTATACTGATACACGTATCTAATGCCGGTCCTTATACTGATACACATATCTAATGCTGGTCCTTATACTGATACACGTATCTAATGCTGGTCTTTATACTGATACACGTATCTAATGATGGTCCTTATACTGATACACATATCTAATGCTGGTCCTTATACTGATACACGTATCTAATGCTGGTCCTTATACTGATACATGTATCTAACGCTGGTCCTTATACTGATACACGTATCTAATGCTGGTCCTTATACTGATACACGTATCTAATGCCGGTCCTTATACTGATACACGTATCTAATGCTGGTCCTTATACTGATACACGTATCTAATGCCGGTCCTTATACTGATACACGTATCTAATGATGGTCCTTATACTGATACACATATCTAATGCTGGTCCTTATACTGATACACGTATCTAATGCTGGTCCTTATACTGATACATGTATCTAACGCTGGTCCTTATACTGATACACGTATCTAATGCCGGTCCTTATACTGATACACGTATCTAATGCTGGTCCTTATACTGATACATGTATCTAATGCCGGTCCTTATACTGATACACGTATCTAATGCCGGTCCTTATACTGATACACGTATCTAATGCTGGTCCTTATACTGATACATGTATCTAATGCCGGTCCTTATACTGATACACGTATCTAATGCCGGTCCTTATACTGATACACGTATCTAATGCTGGTCCTTATACTAATACACGTATCTAATGCTGGTCCTTATACTGATACACGTATCTAATGCCGGTCCTTATACTGATACACGTATCTAACGCTGGTCTTTATACTGATACACGTATCTAATGCTGGTCCTTATACTGATACACGTATCTAATGCTGGTCCTTATACTGATACACGTATCTAATGCTGGTCCAAATACTGATACACGCATCTAATGCCGGTCCTTATACTGATACATGTATCTAATGCTGGTCCATATACTGATACACGTATCTAATGCTGGTCCTTATACTGATACATGTATCTAATGCTGGTCCTTATACTGATACACGTATCTAATGCTGGTCCTTATACTGATACATGTATCTAACGCTGGTCCTTATACTGATACACGTATCTAATGCTGGTCCTTATACTGATACACATATCTAATGCTGGTCCTTATACTGATACACGTATCTAATGCTGGTCCTTATACTGATACATGTATCTAACGCTGGTCCTTATACTGATACACGTATCTAATGCTGGTCCTTATACTGATACACATATCTAATGCTGGTCCGTATACTGATACACGTATCTAATGCCGGTCCTTATACTGATACACGTATCTAATGCCGGTCCTTATACTGATACACGTATCTAATGCCGGTCCTTATACTGATACACATATCTAATGCTGGTCCTTATACTGATACACGTATCTAATGCTGGTCTTTATACTGATACACGTATCTAATGATGGTCCTTATACTGATACACATATCTAATGCTGGTCCTTATACTGATACACGTATCTAATGCTGGTCCTTATACTGATACATGTATCTAACGCTGGTCCTTATACTGATACACGTATCTAATGCTGGTCCTTATACTGATACACGTATCTAATGCCGGTCCTTATACTGATACACGTATCTAATGCTGGTCCTTATACTGATACACGTATCTAATGCCGGTCCTTATACTGATACACGTATCTAATGATGGTCCTTATACTGATACACATATCTAATGCTGGTCCTTATACTGATACACGTATCTAATGCTGGTCCTTATACTGATACATGTATCTAACGCTGGTCCTTATACTGATACACGTATCTAATGCCGGTCCTTATACTGATACACGTATCTAATGCTGGTCCTTATACTGATACATGTATCTAATGCCGGTCCTTATACTGATACACGTATCTAATGCCGGTCCTTATACTGATACACGTATCTAATGCTGGTCCTTATACTGATACATGTATCTAATGCCGGTCCTTATACTGATACACGTATCTAATGCCGGTCCTTATACTGATACACGTATCTAATGCTGGTCCTTATACTAATACACGTATCTAATGCTGGTCCTTATACTGATACACGTATCTAATGCCGGTCCTTATACTGATACACGTATCTAATGCCGGTCCTTATACTGATACACATATCTAATGCTGGTCCTTATACTGATACACGTATCTAATACTGGTCCTTATACTAATACACGTATCTAATGCCGGTCCGTATACCGATACACGTATCTAACGCTGGTCCTTATACTGATACACGTATCTAATGCTGGTCCTTATACTGATACACGTATCTAATGCTGGTCCTTATACTGATACACGTATCTAATACTGGTCCTTATACTGATACACGTATCTAATGCTGGTCCTTATACTGATACACGTATTTAATGCCGGTCCTTATACTGATACACGTATCTAATGCCGGTCCATATACTGATACACGTATCTAATGCCGGTCCTTATACTGATACACGTATCTAATACTGGTCCTTATACTGATACACGTATCTAATGCTGGTCCTTATACTGATACACGTATCTAATGCTGGTCCTTATACTGATACACGTATCTAATGCTGGTCCTTATACTGATACACGTATTTAATGCCGGTCCTTATACTGATACACGTATCTAATGCCGGTCCGTATACTGATACACGTATCTAATGCCGGTCCTTATACTGATACACGTATCTAATACTGGTCCTTATACTGATACACGTATCTAACGCTGGTCCTTATACTGATACATGTATCTAATGCCGGTCCTTATACTGATACACGTATCTAATACTGGTCCATATACTGATACACGTATCTAATACTGGTCCATATACTGATACACGTATCTAACGCTGGTCTTTATACTGATACACGTATCTAATGCCGGTCCTTATACTGATACACGTATCTAGCGCTGGTCCGTATACTGATACACGTGTCTAATGCTGGTCCTTATACTGATACACGTATCTAACGCTGGTCCTTAAACTGATACACGAATCTAATGCTGGTCCTTATACTGATACACGTATCTAATGCCGGTCCTTATACTGATACACGTATCTAATGCCGGTCCTTATACTGATACACGTATCTAATGCCGGTCCGTATACTGATACACGTATCTATTGCTGGTCCGTATACTGATACACGTATCTATTGCTGGTCCTTATACTGATACACGTATCTAATGCTGGTCCTTATACTGATACACGTATCTAATGCTGGTCCTTATACTGATACACGTATCTAATGCTGGTCCATATACTGATACACGTATCTAACGCTGGTCTTTATACTGATACACGTATCTAATGCCGGTCCTTATACTGATACACGTATCTAGCGCTGGTCCGTATACTGATACACGTATCTATTGCTGGTCCTTATACTGATACACGTATCTAATGCTGGTCCTTATACTGATACACGTATCTAATGCTGGTCCTTATACTGATACACGTATCTAATGCTGGTCCATATACTGATACACGTATCTAACGCTGGTCTTTATACTGATACACGTATCTAATGCCGGTCCTTATACTGATACACGTATCTAGCGCTGGTCCGTATACTGATACACGTGTCTAATGCTGGTCCTTATACTGATACACGTATCTAACGCTGGTCCTTATACTGATACATGTATCTAATGCTGGTCCTTATACTGATACACGTATCTAATGCTGGTCTTTATACTGATACACGTATCTAACGCTGGTCCTTATACTGATACATGTATCTAATGCTGGTCCATATACTGAATGACATCACATCAACATGCATACAGATATTATTTACTAGTATTATACATATATAGTAGCATCACTTGTATATTTTATTACTATTATGATTATATAAATTTACCCTAAGTATATATTCTAATTACTTATTATAGGGTTTATACAGACACACATGGAGAAGGGAGGAGATGAAACAAGTTATTAGGGAAGAGGAGACAGGTAAGTAGGTCACAGGATGTGTAATTAGTAGTTATATTCTATGTTGTGCAGTCAGTGAATAGTCATATTACATTATAGTGAGTGTACCCCCCGACCCCCAGTCTTCATCGGCAACACCCCAAGCAGAGCTACGAGACCCCACATGCGGTCAGTCTTTCCGTTAATGCCAGCTTCACACTGCGTCTCACCTCTCTCCTTGGGTGGGGTGTGGGATGGTCCTTGTTGGGGGTAACTGGATCCCAGATGACCGGCAGACCCTGGGGCAGCGATGAGGGCACCAGAAGCTTTTTATTATGTTTATTCTTAGAATAAATGTAAATTATTGATACAAAGTACCAAGTTCTAATACACACAATGAAGTTGTTTATTATGACTCTGGGAGATTTATGGCTTTGACAAAACCCAGAGACACCCCCCTATATTTCTGTGAGACAGCTGGAGCAGGGTAATGGAGGGACCAGTTAAAGATACAGGGGACGAGAAGAGGGGATAAAAGAGAAACATATGGGGCTATAGTGCAGAATAAGTATATAATAAAATGCAGTTATGAGGTTATTAACATTTATATAGCACAATATATCCGTAGTCCATAGTGCTTTACAATTGGAACATTGGAGCTCTTCATGAAGAAACGGAACGTCTCAAAAGTTTTGGGAATGTGCACTAAACATCTCACTGATACATTGTATCCGATTACTGGACATATACTGAACAAGAGCTTAAAGTCACATCCATTCTTACCTGGTTGGTTGTCAGCTTCACATCTTTCAAGGGCCACAGCTGCCTAAACAGTTTAAAAAAAATCAGAATTAAATGTATGTGTATTATAACAGTGTACTGGGGGGAGATCATGTCAAACAAATCTTATTGACTTTTTTTGACTGGGTGATTAAAGTAATAGATCAAGGGGGGGGGGGGCGTAGATGTTGTTGTTAAGATGATAATTTAAGGAGGGAACGTCTGTACAATGTTCTTTACAAAGCCTTCTGCAATGTACAGACGCCGCCTCCTTTAATTAGCAGCTTAACAACACAAATCATAGTGTGGCCCTTCAAAGTGACGTAATTGGAGCCGCCCGGGATCTTCATCCGTCGGAACTATTTGACGTCTGTTTTCCAAGCTGTCGCTATTTGTGCTCTGTAGGTGATTACACGTTCTGTGTCATCATGTCGGGGTTTACATGATCTATATAGGGTACCCAACCAGTATAAACTGTGTACAGTAACCTCACGACAGGGGTCATTTACAAATTTGAGACAGAAAATTAGCCATGCCTGATTCGTCCAAACCATACTCAGACCCACGCAAACCACACCCATTTGATATGCGGCCACTCCCCCTTTCCATCATCATCATCATCATTTATTTATATAGCGCCACTGATTCCGCAGCGTTGTACAGAGAAATCATTCACATCAGTCCCTGCCCCATTGGAGCTCACAGTCTAAATCCCCTAATACACATACACAGACAGACAGAGAGAGATTAGGGTCAATTTTGATAGCAGCCAATTAACCTACTAGTATGTTTTTGGAGTGTGGGAGGAAACCGGAGCACCTGGAGGAAACCCACGCAAACTCGGGGAGAACTTACAAACTCCACACAGATAAGGCCACGGTCAGGAATTGAACTCATGACCCCAGCGCTGTGAAGCTGAAGTGCTAACCACTGAGCCACCGTGCTGCCCAGCAACCAATAGCACATTCAGTCATCAAAAATGTGTGGCTGTCTCGGGAAACATCAGTTGGAATATACGGCGTAATCCGGTGTAGACATTGGGCTCATAAAAACACAAAACAAAAAAACATAAGTAGAAACAAAATTAAACAAAATAAAATCTGGATGACATTAAACCTATCACGATTCACTGTAATTACCTTATACCACATAGTACTTTATAAACCCCTTTGTAACTTTGCAGAACACTTCATGTTACACGTTATCTTTCACTCACTTCTGCACATCCAGAAACTCCAGCAGCTTTGTGTCGGTCAGGACACCCAGGCGTACTATGCCCTGCCAGTAGTGGGCGTCCTCCTGCTGGTGATACAACATGTACAGCATGAAGAGGTCGGGGTGGAAGCGGGGCAGGATGGCCGGGAGGATGAGGGTGTAAGGATTCAGGTCATCGCTACAAGAAAGGAAAGAGGAGCCGGTAAAACCAATGTGCAATTCACCTGCGGGGACGGCGGATATGTAAACCCTGCACCTTAGTTGTACATTTGTTTGTGCAATCAGCCAGAAATAGCTCAAAAGGCTGAATGTGGAATGGTCACGAGTCTGCTGTACTTTCCATGAGGCGGATTTGGTACCATCCGGGGGCATTTGATGCGAGTTAGGGCTTTTATATGTGCACAAATCAGTGCTTAAATGCCACATGCAACAAAAACTGTGAGAGGAATAAAATAACCCCGGCTGATAATATGTAATATGGGAGAAATGTACCCAGGATTGCGGTCACCACTATGGACTATGTTCCGAACTGCCCCATATACCACAGTATTATAGAAGGGGATTATTGTTCGTATTATTTTTGCACTTTGGAATTTATAAAAGTAGATATGGATGTTACATGTTGTAAACAATAACGCTCTCAATTTTTTCACTTGAAGTTTAAATTTAAACAATTACTGACATGAAAGTCCATGTAGCTGTCAGCTGGGTCTACCAGCATTGTCTGCAGATGGACAGGTAGGTGCCCATGTTATAGAAAGAATATAACATAACAATACAAAGGTTTCTTATTGTGATCAGTATCTATAGTGTCTACATTCTGCGTTCATGTCCTGTATGTATCAGCTGTTACCTTATTTCATTGTCTTCCTCTCTCATCAGCAGTTTGCCCACGTCCTCCGCAGTTATAGCAATTAAGGCTCTTTTAAAAGAAACAAAATCACATGTAAGTAAATGACCGTTTCAATTAAACTGCACAATGTAATCCTCCTGGTAATGGTCAGTAATACCCCTTTCAGATTGCTGCCCCTGCAATATCCCAGGTATATGAACACAGGATATTGCTGGTGGGTCAGAGCCTCCCACCCCAGCTAATTCCCAGGTAGATCATGTACACACTGAACACGAGTCTGCCCAGGTCTGCCTGGCAACATCACAAGAGGGAGCTCTGATTGGCTCCTCTTGTGATGATGATTTTTTTTTTAACTTTTCAATGGTGTTCGGTGAGACCCGGGTTAAAAAAACCTTGGTCTCCCCGTTCACACTGACGGCTAGCCGGGTCAGACTCGGGAATAACCATGCAAAAGACCTGGGTCTAATTCCCGGGTCATTCGACACTGGTAGATGGACCCATTCACATTGAGCCTCGACCCGAATCATCGGGGCTCACCCCAACAAAAACCTGTGTCTTTTAGGCAGTATGAAT
Source organism: Mixophyes fleayi (assembly GCF_038048845.1). Classification (NCBI taxonomy): domain Eukaryota; kingdom Metazoa; phylum Chordata; class Amphibia; order Anura; family Limnodynastidae; genus Mixophyes; species Mixophyes fleayi. Next base: position 273,473,685 of record NC_134406.1, read on the forward strand.
GGGGTATTAGAGAATTCTCTTTCGAGGGGTGCATTGCTGAACAACCAAGACCACTTTTTTATTTAGCTTTTTTTAGGCGTATAACTGGACTTCCTACAACCTTATTACTATGTGTGGAGTTTGTATGTTCTCCCTGTGTTTGCGTGGGTTTCCTCCGGGTGCTCCGGTTTCCTCCCACACTCCAAAAACATACTGGTAGGTTAATTGGCTGCTATCAAAATTGACCCTAGTCTCTCCCTCTCTGTCTGTCTCCCTGTCTGTCTGTTTCTGTGTCTGTGTGTGTGTCTATATTAGGGAATCTAGACTGTAAGCTCCAATGGGGCAGGGACTGATGTGAGTGAGTTCTCTGTACAGCGCTGCGGAATTAGTGGCGCTATATAAATAAATGATGATGATGATATACTGAAAATTATTTGTCATCGACTAAAGATCCATAGGCAGCAAAAGGCAACAGTGACACCTGCAGGTGATACAGTGTACTGCAGGGGATAGGAACGCTAACAAAGGACAGGTGTTTCAGTTATGCTGAAAACATAAATTTTTCTAAAGTAATCATATGCTATAAATGCAAATATTCAGTGATATTTAAAGAAAGGTGTCACCGACTCTCTCTATTCATCCATACATGCAAGTAGTTAAAATGTCATGGAAGACACGATCAACGACGGACATATGCAAACACCATACTAAATAGCACAGTTATTATACATAGAGGAGGCTTCTGGCTGCTTGAACTGTACGGCACAAATATTCACTTATAATATTTCAAAGCCAGAAAAGTGTTTTCCATATGAAATTATGATTTTCTTTTTTGTGCATCCACTTTAGGCTACAGAGAGGTTTAATACGCCATGCATTATAACCCACAATATATTTGGTAATATTGCCAGCGGTTTGTCCTGGGAACGAGCTCAGCACCTGAAGAACTCCCACAGTTTTTTCGCATAGTACTTGATCTCCTCCTGGGCCATACTCAGGAGGTGCAGGTTGGCTCCCAGACCCGAATACGTAGCCTGGAAAGCTGCCAACAGCATCTTTACGTGTTTATTCAATGGGTGTTGAGACGAATCGAAGACCTAGAAGGAAATCACCGTTGTTAGTATCTCCCAACACTATATAAGGCAAAATCTGGAGAAAACCACATTCCCATGAAGCCACACCCACTGGATGATATGCCCCGCCTATTATTATAATGAGGGATAATATGATACACACCGCGTGTTATAAGAAGGTTAGACAACGACCTTTACTAGGTAAAAATATTCTTAAAATTTTTGATAAAATGTACCTCTGTCTAAAGTTAGAAAATGATTTTGAGAATGAAGTAACAACTATTAAACAAAGCTCTCTTTGCCACTGTTCTGTTTTTGCAGAATCACCCAGTTTTCTCAGGGCAAAGAGTCACCCCCCCCCCTCACTAAATAGAGAATTCTGAAATCCAGCAATAAAGACTAGTAGAAGCTTGGAGGTGTGATTGTTGCATGCAGGTCTGCCATGAGATATTATGGGGCGCAGGGCGGATGGTAAGAGCAGCTCCGCTTTCTTCTATCGCTCACGCTCCTCCCATCCCAGTGCGCAGACACCCTCTCACCGACGCCCTCACAGTTCCCACCAATCTGTTACCCACTACTGTTCCAACTTCGTTTTTGAAATCCGCCCAAGTTGCAGAGGATGAGGCGCAGCTCTTTCAATTTTTCCGACTTTGGGTGGTAAATTTTTAAATAAAACTGTGCAGATCCAGTCGAACATTTAAAGAACACTTTGCAAACAAGAAAATGTAGTAGAAGTGTGCAAAATAAACTTGAGTAAAACAGTGCAAATGAAAGCAATCTTATATATTATACAATGTTAGTTGGGGCTTTTTGACGATGGGGCTCGGAAGTCGAGGATGTTGCTCGTTTCTTCTTGATATGGAGTTCCCAGTCTGTAGAAGGAGTATTTGTGGCCAGGAGGCCATAGGTAAGGCAACCACTCCACCAGAGGTCCCTACAACACAAGGTTTGGGGAGCAGAGCCTTGTGAGTGGCAGGACATTGAGCAGAGTGTCCAGATTCCTTGTAGTGTAGATGGCCTTCAACTGTGTCCTGATATTATAGAGATTGAGTTGCAACTCCTAGCCAGGTGTGGAGTGGTAGGACCACAGAGGAAGTGGTGTGAGGGTCAAGCTGAGGACTTCCCATCAAGCCTTTAACCAGCAGTCTGTGTAGTCCAGGGACTCAGTTCCATGTTCTACTGTCTGGGACCATGGTGTTTAATTAATTTCGGCAATGGGTATGCAGATGGTCAGAGATTGAGAAAAGGCAAAGATGTCCGATAGGAGATGTGTGCAACACTCAAAGTTCTTGTTCTTTTGCTGACCACTTGGCTCCTTACTTTTTTTACTTCTTGGTCTTTGAACATTCTCTGTCTGCCTACACAAAAGGTCTTTTCACTCAATACCTACTATGTATCATAAAGTCAAAGCTGAAATTCGGATCCCCTGGACCTGTCTAGTTTAGCATTACTCAGCCCAAAGGCGAGGAGTCTAACAAGGCAGGTTGTCTTCACCAGGGACCTCCGCAAGGAGGTATGGACTTTGTGGCCTCTGTCTCGCAAGTTGAGGCCCTCTGAGTGAGTACCAGACGAGACCCGTTAGGAGAATAAAGCATTAGGTGACAGGCTGCTGAAGGGTATCACTGAACAGCACACCAGGTGCAGTGTCAGGTGCCTTAAATAATCTGTGGAGGAGGAGGAACCAGTAACGGACGGGGAGAGAGGTTATAAAAGAGACAGGGTCTGCGTACACGCAGACTTGAATCCAAGATGGCGGGCGCCACCTGAGGGTCGAGGCGCTCAGAACCGGAGCAGAGACCTGAGTGGAGCAGGTAAATATGCCGGGACCCCATCAAGGCCCGGCGTGTGACACTATGTTACTGGACGCCGTTCCTTCCAAAATGGAGAAATGTGCAGAAAAAAGGGCACCCAGAGTCCACATTGTTCATTGAAAGCTCCAAATGATCACCACATTCTGAGTCACTTTGCTGTTGACATTTGCCAATGTTGCAGCCCATGGTAAGATGGCCGAGCTATAGGAAACCATCCGGCTCCTACTGCTGAACTTCTTCAGCCATCCACCACCTGGTCTGGTGGGTAAGAAGTTCCATCACTGGGCAGCCCCTTCACAAGTTGTAGTAACTTTCTATGTAAGCTCTGCTGCTCCCTCTCTATGTTTGATGGACATCCTGTTGGTTGATGTTGATGTTCCACTGTATGTTATCAACTTCCTTATCTGTGTAAGGGTAACTGTCCAGGGTATACATCGGCTATATGAAGCAGTGGACACCAGAGACTATTAGAACAAAGATCCCCTGTGGTCCTACATCATTAGTCGTCTTGGTCTGTAGGCTTGGAGGGCACCTGAGGACTTTCCAGCTAAATGGGTGTCAGGAGCTGGTGTGTGTGGGTCTTTCACTCGTTTTACAGAGTTACTATCTGGGGGAGTGAGTGGGGCTTGCCAGAGTGGGGTAATGGTCCTCTATGTTGGGACCTGGCTCACATCATACGGAGTTCACCCCTTGATCACCAACTGGTCCCATGGTTAGAGAGCTAGAAGGTCTTACACACGGTCCGATGCCCGGCTAATTGCCCCATCTGCTTTACATGTTGGTTTGGGCCTCATCCTTTAGATATTCCCCTGGTTACAGCCTCTTTACATTTTGAATTAATGCATTTAACGGAAAGAACAGACTCTTACCTTTTCCAAATACAACTTTAAGGCCTCAGGTTCTTCCTGGAGACTCACTTCCTTCATTAGATCCTCAATCTTCTGTGAAACTTCCTCATTGTCCCTAGGAAATAGATTAGAGAACTGATGTTGGTTATTGCCTCTGGCTGGGACCTCAGTGTCAGGGTCCTCTAACCCAAAGTCCATCAGAGTACACAACAAGTCTCTAACCCCAAGTCCATCAGAGTACACAACAAGTCTCTAACCCCAAGTCCATCAGAGTACACAACAAGTCTCTAACCCCAAGTCCATCAGAGTACACACCATGTGCCTGATTAGTCTTCAGATGTAAGTCCATTTCCATGGCGTATTTTGCGTGAAATAGCCCTGCGCTTGCGCCACGACAGTGAACGGAATTGCGTGCAATTAATGTCTGAATACAAATGACACTTACTAATCCCCATGTGTCTGGAAATGCTGTATTACCTATTTTGTAGCTTAAAGTACTTTTTATTAAGCTATAGTCACCCTCGTACCGTACCAGTCATATTACTGTAAATATTTCCTGCTCACCTCTGACAGCTCAGATATTCCTGAGATTTACGAATTTTCTTGCTTGATTTGACATTAAAACCTAAAAACGTTTCTTCAACTTCTTTTTTACACCCAGATTGGAGGAAGTTCTGGAACTGTTTGAATATTCCTTGCCAGCGTTCCTCGACCGGGAAAGAGCCAACACCGAACTGACTGCAGGACAGGGAAAGAGCGAGTATGACAAAGATCGTTCCTCTTCTATGGGACATACAGCACATTAAAATCTGGGATAAACTGCTGCAGAATGTGCATCTGGATTATTGTTTTAATAGTTTAGAGCACACGAGGTTAGTTAGAGACTAACTGGTCTCCTACCTCTTTACACACGAGCGGTAACTTACAATTGTGTCTCAATATTAAGAGTGTACAAGTTCCTTCAATTCAAAACGAACTGTGAACTTTAACATCCTCACTAGTGTGAATTATGCTTTAGGATTTTGGAAAAGTCGGCAGGTGCGTTCACCTGGAGAAACGTGCAAAATTCTGCACCCAAAATATCAATGGGGAAGTATTCTGCTCAACAGGTATACGACCTTCTCTCATCTCTAAGCAATCTCCTTATAATTACAGCCCTGACAATATGGGAATATTATAGTGATCAGTCGGGACCACTCCTGGTCTACCAAAGTAACGATTGGATGTCACCAATAGATCATGTGACATTTGCCACCAACTGCAATGCCCTCTGTGACCGGGTATGCGCGCTACTGATGATTTTATATTTACTAACATTTATTTTATAACAAAAGCACACTTTGCATTGCTTTACAATATTTTAAATTGCTTTTGTTTTGATATGTTACTTATTATTTTATTAAAAGCTAATGGAAATCCAATAATGTTAACATTCTATTGATAACCTCACCACTAGATGTCACTGTTGTATTCTAATGATTATTTGACCACTAGATGGCACTGTTTTATTCTAATGATAATCTCACCGCTATATGGCACTGCTTTAAACTGATGATTATTTTACCACTAGATGGCGCCGCTACATTGCAATCTACATTTGACATATAATTATATATAATCCAGTTAAGTAATATGAAAGCTGTTGTTCTAGTTATTAACTTTGGAAAAGCAGATAAATGACGATATCTGAGCAGGATGGTGAATATTTTACTCAACATTTACAGAAAAGTAAAGTTGAAATAAACCACCCCTATCAGAGGTTTCTGGCCAGCTAACATCCTTCTCTCCATAATGACTACTCACTGTTTCCTTTTCATGAACTCGTTTTGGAAGCCGCTGGCCGTACAGAGGACCCCCTGTGTCTGCAGGCCAGAGTCACCTGTTTTATTAAAACTTCCCTCCAAGGTGAATCCATTGGCAAAAATCAGTTTTCCCTAAGAACAAACCAAAAATCAGTTTAATAGATTATGACCGCCCACTTGCGAGCAAAAATCCAACATTTAATTTCATTAAGCTGCTATGACAACACTGGTCCTGTCCCGTATGAATGAGAACAGGTCCAAAAGTCTGTCAGTCACACTCTGCTGGCTCTAACACTGCAACCTGCTGCAGAGTGACTATACTGGGCAGGAGCATAAGCAAATTCTATTGGGTATAAAAAACTTGAATCATTCCATATACGAATAATATAGTTGCCTATTTTCTCAACATGTCCATGAGCCTTACTCTTAGGATGCTGGGAAATCACACAGTTCTGTGGAACAGACAATGATGACCTTCAGAAGAGGAAATGATGTAAGAATTGTACTTAAACCTACATTTTGCCTATGAAATGTATGTTAAACAGTGTTGAGTTTCCTCATCCCTTACTGTGGGAAAAAAAATTGATGGAAAAGTAACCAAAATATTATTCCACAAATGCTTTTTCTAGTATTCTGCCAGTATTGTGCATAATAAGACATCTAGTGTGTGACTGTTACTAAGATACCAAGCATTGGCAAACAGAGTGGGGTTTACTCGTGCCTGGAAACCCCATCCAAGCCTGGGGCACTGTATAATTGAGGTGGCTGGACCCTGCCCCCGCTTCACACAGCTCTGCTTGAAAAGGGAGAGCTGCGTGCACCTAACAGTAGTGCATGCAGCATTGCCCATGTATATTATGGGGATAGGAAGAGTTGGAGAATAACCAAGCACAGTCTAATATTATAGCCACGACCCCATGCATACTGGTCACGCCCACTGGTGGCGTGGTGTGGAAAACCCCCCTCTGCAAATCCTGCGTTTGCTCCTGCCAAGCATCTACAGTGCTCTACACGTTTTATGGACAGGTTACATCTAAACACGCCTAGTCCAGGGACAGGTTTATAGAGCAGTAATAGGTTTAGCTTAGTGACTCAAATAGGTTCACAGTCTTTGGCGTTCTGAGTCACGCCCCATCTACTAGTCACACCCCTTTATGCAAATGACCCTTACACTTTGCTGTTCCTTCCTTCTGTTAATTCACATACTTCAATTTATAACGACCAATCATTTTACATATCCCCACCTAGGTAAATAGCACCCACTCACTTTACCATATATCAGTCGATTTGTTTCTAATCGTACTGAGTTTTATGCTAAATCAATCTCTTTATTTTCTGGGGTGTGTAACTATGTACCAGTGAGTTATATGTTATATGCGATACTGATACAAAGATACAATGGACGCCAGCGTAAAAGGCAGATGAAATTCTGCTTAGTGCCAATCATTTAAAGTAATATCATGACCCTATTGGATGACAAGTTAATTACAGAGAATGAGTGGAATTCAAATGTTTCTTTGTAACTAATTCTGTAGTTATTTACTTTGTTTTCATTATTCACGTTAAATAAATATTTTTTTATCATTATTATAAAGAGCTATAACTTGTAGCTTGAAAAACACAGTGCCCACAACAAGAGCACGTAAAACTTATTAAAAGTAGCACACAGCAAACAACCTAATAAGGCAATAAAAATAGACTCTTCTAACATAGAAAATAACATTTCAGTTGTAAATAAATTATATTTTAACAAACTATTCCTTATGCTATCAAATGCATCAAGTGCCCCCCCCCCTCCACAACTCTTAGATTGTAAGCTCATTTGGATAGGGCAAGGTGCACCTTCTATTTCACGTCATTGTATATAATTGTACATATATGTTGGCGCTTTATAAACAAAGCATAATAATAATTCACAAAATCATTAATAAACATGATGGTAATTTGGACACACACCTCTTTAACATTTACTTCTTGTAACTAGATTATGTTGGATGTGTATTCGGTATTGGTGTCTAATTTGTTATTAAAAGACAAATCGTTAAAAGATAAGTAATTGGCCGTTTTTAAATTCCACCCAATATGATAAATCAAATAAAGTTCAGCACTAACTTTTCCAGACAGTAAACATTCCTCTGTGAATTGTCCCTCGTACACCGTGTTTTCTTCTGTAATCAGAATCCCGTTACCCTGGAAACAAAGATACGAGTTTATATTATCGTAACAGCCTATGAAACACCGACCAGGATATCTGTTATCTGCAGGTAAACTCAGTCACTGTACATACAATAAATCAGTTATCATAGTTTAGGAGATTAGTAATATTTATTTGGATGAGTCATTACTAGAAAGTGGATCTATAAAGTGAACTCATTTTGGACAGTCGGTGTCATAAACCAGTTTATTTATATCCTGTAAGTCTCTGAGGGTCATTGTAAGAGTGCAGAGTGTTTCTATTTTTGCAAATGCCCCCAACTACGTACAGTCTATTCATGGCTGCCGGCCCACATGTCGCTTTTGGAAAATCTATCTGCCTAGGTTTGTGGGATTGTGAGTCTGGCCGGAAATATCTTTTTTGCATGTGGGTACATAAGTCTCGCCCCTAGTCTGCACTCAGCACCAACGACACCAAACCACCCGGCTGCTTCCGTCAGGAGACGCGACATTTGGCAAAACAACAGATGCATTTTTGCGCAAAGAGTGTGACGTCACTAAGCAACGTTTAGGGGGAGGTTCAATTGCCGTCGATGTGGCGCGTGGACGTCACCGCGATGTCCAGCTGCGCGCATTGCCAGCCATTCCGGTAGGAATATTTATTCATTGTTCTGTGCACCTCTGTGGGAGATTTCTGCCATAACATCGGCGAGATGTGTCTCCGTGGATGTTCTAGAGACACCTCACGCTGAATTGAATCTCCCCCTTCAACACCGCTTTTGCTCTTGTTAGTGTTATGACCAGGGCCGGATTAAGGGAATGGAGCACTTTCAAGGGCCCCCTGGATGCCATAGGCCCCTGGGCTGTAGCCCAGTTAGCCCTATGGTTAATCCGGCCCTGGTTATGACTGATTGCAGGGTCTATGAGTTTTCTGAACAGATCTGGGAGCGACTGTGACATCAGTAGCCAATAACATTCATGAGTATAAGTTTGCTCCAAGAGCTTGCACTCACTGGGTTTTACGTAAAATAGCCTCTTTCTGTTCTAGAAGCTACAAAGTCCTCCTCCCTTTGCCTCCCGGTTACTAAATTCAGTATTGTGTTATTAAATGACTAATCTTCTTTTTCCACTTTTATGTTACAGTAAATTCTTTCCAAACTAACCCTGAATTTTTGGCACAATTGCACATACAGAGCCGGAGTCAGGAAATTGCTGGTTCCGCATTGATACACAGAAAGGTTTGTGCTGCTCGATAAGTTATTACTTACCACTAGTTTATTGGCATTAAACATCCCTTGATAACAGGAGCCGGAGTGTAGGAGCACAATGCCGGGGCCATGTCTCTGGTTGTCCAGCCACATTCCTATGTACCGTTCTCCTCTGAGGAAACAGGATGAAATCAGCGCTCGGACTTGGAGAGAACTCAAATGATATTGTACAAATCTCTTCTATGTGTCATTTTCTCATACGGATCAAGGTATATAAACAAGATCCAAACCGCAAGATTGCGGCTCTTACTCGGATGTAGTTTGTATTCTTCTTTTTCAGATATTGATTTCTCCATGTAGTGTTGTAGGTACCAGGAATATTTTTCCGCAAACTGTCATTTTACTCAATAAGACAATTTATGACACCTTAGTTAGAGAGTCGAGACAAATAGATGACCCAGTATGGATCATTCTGTCTGTTCAGTGCTGGAAGAGTGGGAGTAGTGTTTGATGCCACCAAATCTTAAAAATTGAGGGTAAAGACATTTGGTATACAAGCCCCTGTCTGCCTAGAAAAATCACAGAGCGATCAGGGCCCTTTTGGCCCCTCAAATAATTTAATCCAGGTGGGCAGTGGACCTATCTTGGGTAATCAGTCCTGGGATATTTATGATAAGGAAAAAACATGACATTGCTCCTAAAAAAAATCGGCACTTTCTCTGTTGCAGTTTGGAAAATGAAAGTGAACAGCTGGGTTTATGCCTGTGGAGCAGTCTGAAATGAATTCCAGGGTCTTCGTATCAATAACGTTTACCTCCTTGTTAGTGGCTAACATGTAAGGTAGATTTTGTGTATTTTGGTGTAAGGAAATGCCTTGTTTGGGCTTTTGCAACTTTTCTTGGGGAATTCTTTTTTTTTGGAGGAAATGTGTATTCTGCAATTGTTGGAAGAAAGCACCCATGCTAATCTCATGTTAATTAGACCTTTTGATGTGAGTGTCCAATACCCCTTAAGGGAAAGGAAGGGGTAACTACACTTGCTGTCAGATGTCAACTGTTTCCAAAATTAGAAGCAGGAATTCACAACAAGGTTTTAGGATATCACAGATAAGTGTAAATATTGTTAGCTTTGCATTGCATGTAAATCCATGTTTTGGTAAACAAATTGCATCCTGATTCTAAAAATAGCCTGTGAGGCTGTGTCTAAAACTGTATAAAAAGAGAGCCCTTGTAAACTGAAATGTATAATTCTGATGTTCCATCTGACCTGACCACTGATACCTTTAATCAGTGGAACTGTTCTTGTCAGGACACTTGAGCGAAATAAACATCACTCTCTGCTTCAAGACCCTGCTTGACAACTTCTTCAATATTGCTGTAATCCTGTGACCTACAGATTATACCCTAAATCGAATCCATCCTCCGACTGTTCTGAGGTTGGGCCCCAGCTCTCCAGTACCACCACTCTGCCTGCTACCCAGCAGCCGTGGTCAGTGTGATAGGCCAGGGGAGGATCCATCTACAGTACCCTGATCCATAGTAAGCGGTCAGGGGTACCAGTCCAAGTGTACCAGCAGAGGAGTACACCAACACAGTTATCCAGAAGGAACGTGGTTCTGGATGCCATAAAGGAGTCCAGTGGTGGCAACAGACTCCTCCTACTGCGGCAAGAGGGGCGTATTCATAATGACGAAATGGGATGGTGGCAAAGTAAGCCCAGCCACTTCCCAGCAACAACAGACAGGGTAGTATAGGCGGTCCATACTGTAACAAAAACTATAACACAAAAACTATAACTTAAAAATGATAGAAACACAATTCTGAAACTATAATACAAAAACTAGAAACACAAAAAATATAAACACAAAAGCTATGAACACAACAACAAGGTGTAATTAAATGACATTGGCAGCCTATATTTAGGAACATGTAACCACACACTCACTTGTTAGAGCTCTCCCATACGCCGTACCCCGACCACTTGTCCTTCTCCCAGTTCCCCGTGTATGTAAATGGATTTGTAGAGGATACCACACTCTCCAGGATACCGAATCCTTGTCGCAAGTTGTCCTTAAAGTACCCTTTATACACAGATTCATCCGCGTACCTACAAATACATCACACAATATGTCATTGTGCTGCACTGTAATAACACAGACACATTATTCACAGTACAGGTCCCAGCCACGGAACGTATGTTTTCTACATCAGACATATTACAATTAAAGTAGTTACATTTACGATCACTTTTTCATTCTACCCTCATTTAAGTGGATGTTTTTCTCTGGTTTTGTTTCAAAATATGGCCTTATTGTCATAGCAGATGTCCATCAAGCCTATTTAAGGCACATTGGGTTGTGGCCCACAAGCCAGCCCTTGCTAGATGTAAACCCCTATACCTGGGAGGTGAGTGCATCTGATTTGAACTGCATTTTAATGGTGTTTTAAGCATATAAGTCAGTGTAGGACCTTCATATAATGAGGTACCCTTGATGCTGGGATGCAGGCTTAAATGTTTTGATCAAAATATGAACTAATACTAATGCCATGAAAAGGATAAGCGCTGACAACTGTCTTTTTGTTTAGTGGATGTTTGTGTTTATTAACATGAACAGGACCGGTCCTACGGTTCTTAAGCTAAGGCAAAATCAGAATTTACTGTGTTGACTTTAACGGATGCTGGGATAGTGGAGACTTGTGACAATATAACATCACAAGGTCCTAGGGCCCGAGTCCCTTGATAAGGGCCACACAACGCTACAGTGACTTACAACATCCTTATAACGTAGAGAGCACAGGGTGTGTTGGCCATTATAACACTGTATATCAACTGGGTGTGAAATTTTAAGTCAAGAAAATACACTGGTCTAGTGTTTGGGGTAAATGTTTTTAAAAAGAGAAATGTGAGTGAAATGCAAGAGTAAAAACTGGGGGAAATTCACTGTGTTATGTAATAGCCGTTATAGTGGTGTTTTGCCCAAGGCCAAAAGCACATTCTCTGACTGTTTATTGTCAGTCTGGAGTTGAGAAAAGGTCCACTCACGTGTTGCACATAAACAATAGTACATGTGTTAAGCTGGGTGCACACGTATGTAGTTATCATGCACATCACACAGTTCACAGCTGTTGGGTCAGATATTGCATTAGTGTGTACGCTCCCACGATAATGTTATATCACAGCCCAGCACATCGCATCTGTTGATTTGGTTTTCTAAACTTCCTAAAAATATTGGGATTTTCAGTCGTTGGTGAAATCGTTACACTGTTACATCTAAACAATAACTGCATAGGTGTGTACCCAGCTTTACATGATACATAGTTACTTTGTAGTGAGCTAGTTACATTGTAATATACTACATTAATAACAGAGTGCACTGTGGGTAGAAGGCTGGAACGGAGGACAAAACCACTGTCTTATTCTTTGTAAAGTCTTCCACTCATACTCTGATGAGTCTTTGCTTCAGAAAGTTACATTTCCACAAAACTCACAATTATCAGTAAATGTAAAACTCACCTGGACACCCAGATCGTCTCAGCGGCAGCGTAATGAACTGGATAATATGATTGATGTCACTGATTATAGAGTTATATTACATGGAAATGTATTGATATATTATTGTCCAATATGTAACAAATATTAGCAACAATTACAATATACTCTGTTGTACAGTACAATGGTGAATCCATGTTGCTTTTGGAAGGAAATTGGACAGGATATCCTGGAGTAATCTTTGCACTATATTGTTCATGTTAAATAATTGCTGCGTAAATAGAATCCAGTTCTGCAGACGTATTGTTCTACATTACAGAATATGATCTATAGAGAATGGTATTATCGTGCATGGTCTTGGCAGCGTCCCTGTCTAGGGAGATCAGTGGGAATAAACCTGATTATCATCCACGTGTTACTTACTCACAGATGCCATATCCGTGCATCGCTCCGTTCCTCCAGTGACATTTATAGCAGTTGTAGCTATCCCGGGATAAATCTGGTATTATACATATTCCAAAGCTAAAAACAACAAGAAAGAAGATTAGTCACAAGACATCCTCCTCGTTAACACTGACATTTATTTATTAACTTTTAAAAACGTTTTTTCCATTCACCCATCCCTAATTCCTAATGCAAAGGGATCTTCTGATGGTATTGACGTCAGTATTCCATCTGAGACATCTACAGAGTATTTCCTTCCCATCCCAGGCGAGGGATCGTACTATAGGATATATAATACTATAGGATAAGCCATTGTCTGGCAGAGTAGCCAATAGGAACCCAGCTAATCAATGACCCCCATAGGGGTCCTGGTAACATGGTCTGGGGTTTGGATAGGAACCTTTGTTCAGTAAAAAAAGACTTAAGGGGTCTTCTGGCTGACCCTCTGAAGATGAAGAACATCTTGGTATTCATCAGTGATCAATAACGTGGATCCTATTGAAATATACTGATAGTAAGTCTGAGCCTGGGAGCTATAAATCTGCCTCTAATAACCTCCTAGTACAGCCAAACACTGGCAGGTGGTATAAAGATCACTAAATAAATCACATTTCAGTTTACTTCAGTTTTTGGGTCTTACCCGTTCTCTTGACCAAATCTAAAATCCCCAACGTGATTGCGTCCATTTGGCCATTTTAACGTGCCCCTGTAGGGGGTGAAAGAAACATTGTATCATTCATTTACTCTCTGGGTGTTTCTTTTATTTCAACTGAAACATTTATGGATTTCGTTGCACAAGGTACATTGTGTAATCCATAATAACCAGTTCTAGTTAGAGATGCTCAGGCCCGGTTCCCCCGAGAACCGAACATACCCAAACTTAGAAGATCCGAGTACCAAGCTGACTCGGTACGCGCGCGCCCTCGGAATTGAAAACGAGACAAAACATCATTGTTACGTCGTCGGAACTCGAATCTCGCGAGTTTTGGATTCCTTTTTAAGATCCAACATAACGAGGGGTGGGAGGGAGGATGGACCCCCCTTTTTCTTTTCTGCCACTGCTGTGTGCAATGTGTCCTAGATGTGCTAGGAACTGCCGTGTGTTTGTGTCATTGCTCTGTCGCTTACCATCCAGCCAGGTCGCTGCAGTATTTGTCCGAAAGTGTATGAAAATAATTTTGTGACCTGTGAGGTGGTCTAAATTGACTGCAAATGACTTGAAATTAGTGTTAATAGTGTTAATAGTAAAGTAGGAACAAAAAAGGTGCAAAATTATGATATTTTCGGATTTTTTTCTAAAAAATCCAAAACCAAAACACACGAGGGCGGTTTTGCCAAAACCAAAACACGAAGCTAATCCAAATCCAAAAAAAACCCAAAATCAGTGCACGGGGGGTCAGTGACCATCTCTAGTTCTAGTACAGTTTAGAAAAGTAAAGTAAAAGTTTGTACATAAAAGTGTCTGTAGCCCACAGCAATCACGGTGCATAAGGTTCTATAAATGTAACACAATGTTTACCATGAGCCATAACCGGTATTAATGGGTCAAAATTATGACCCTGCAATATTTGTGTTCAACAAGTTTATATAGTTCTCAAAGATACAAAATTTACAGATGAATTAATTAGATAATGATTTAACTGTCTGTCTACCGGGTGCGGCTTTTAATAGCCGTACAATGAAAGATGTCCGAGAATTATGGTGGACTGTTTGCTTTCCAGGTAAATGGAAGATTTGGAAGCTGAGACGATGCACAAACCAAGTTAAGGCAGATTCCTAAATACACCAATAATACATCATTTTATACAGTGATTTATTAAACCCCCTCGTACCGGTCACACATGGACATCGCGCTACTCACTTTCCATGAGGTTTCCCCCAGGACATGTCGCCTTCGTACACCGCGTTCTTGAATCTGCCCTCGTTCTTGTACGTGTAACTCGACAAACGAGCCGTCGGCGGGTTGGAGTCTTCTCCGCTCTTTCCCCATAACGGAAAATCTCGCTTTCCCTCCAGACTCTGGCGAATCAGTTGATTTAATTTCCATAACCACAAGGCCTAAAACAACACGAGCAGATGAATAAATAACGGACAACTAATAGGGTAAATATTAGGTTTTCCAAAACTATAAAACAATTACTAACAGTTTCATAAAAATCACAGGTTCGTTACGTTGATCAGGCCACAAACTTAATAATGTTTTAGTGAATTCACATTAGAAACTTGCTCAGCTCCAGCTGAAACCTTTAAGAAATTGGGCAAAACGGTGGCTCAGTGGTTAGCACTTCTGCCTCACAGCACTGGGGTCATGAGTTCAATTCCTGACCATGGCCTTATCTGTGTGGAGTTTGTATGTTCTCCCCGTGTTTGTGTGGGTTTCCTCCAGGTGCTCCGGTTTCCTCCCACACTCCAAAAACATACTGGTAGGTTAATTGGCTGCTAACAAAATTGACCCTAGTCTCTCACTCTGTCTGTGTGTGTATATTAGGGAATTTAGACTGTAAGCTCCAATGGGGCAGGGACTGATGTGAGTGAGTTCTCTGTACAGCGCTGCAGAATTAGTGGTGCTATATAAATAAATGGTGATGATGATTAATTGATGAAAGACAGTTGACATGTATCATTAAGCCATTGCACACAAACAGATATAAACTCTATGTACTTAATGATGTCTTTCATCTCCCACTAGTGATGTCTGATGATAAAACATACATTATAAGTTATTCTGACATCATACAGAGTATGACAGTTATCATATAAATACAAAGTAATGGTAACAATAACATTAAAAAGTAGAAATTGAACACAAAAAGATAATGTTACACTCGAATCCTGGTTTATATTATGTGATATCTATTATATAATTATCTTTACCTTGTGATTGTGTGAATTATGGGATCAGAAATTGCTGCTGCTCTGAAGCAGATAAAGTTGGGTTCAACCTCAACCTACCAAAATTTTTTTTTTTGCCTTAACGCACATAAGTTTTCAATCAGTTTAATTTATGTTATGATAAAGGTTTTTCTAAACAGTCCCCAGGTTTAGAATGTAGAACTGAAACCGGCCAATTCGACCGTCTGGAGTAACCTTTGGGCTCCAGGTCACCTTTGGATTTGGCTGTGAGTCCCAAAACGCACAGAAAAAAAAAATAAATTAATGTCACCTGATAATAATGTAGTTAATTGATGATAAAACATTAAAAGGTAAAAAAGTATTTTCTTCTTTTTTCTCCATGAAATATATTTATCAGGATGTTATTAATGTCTTCTGTACATAAAATACATTGTTACAGTTGCTCCTGATTACAAACACATGTTCTAGCTGTATACACAGCCGTCATCACTAGTAATCACCACTTACACCTGACCTGTAGCTGGTACAAGTGATACAACTGAAAATCATGTACCTGAGAGATACCCAAAGCTTAAATCTGACGCTGCTGCGTGCGCTCCAGCTTGGTACACACTTACTGTACACTGACTATACACATACGCCCCCTCCCCGCCCTGAAATCGCAGACTGTAGTATGTGTCCTTTGTGCTCGAAGATGAATTGAACATGGCTGCAATCTGTGACATGCACAGAATCGGCGTTTATGTCCCTTCATGAATCAGGTCGAGTATGTTTATACCGTAGGGATCACAAGTGCGGAAGATAAGATGTCACTTAATGGACAGCAGTTATCTCTGTGTACAAAGGTTACAGACAATATTTATGGTATGCGGTCAGGTTACTGAAACAGGTAAAACAAGTTTTGAGGTTTAAGAAAACTGCTGTTAGTAAAAGATAAAACACAAACAGAAAACCAGGAATTATTCGTCATCTAACCTGGTGTTCTGGATCTTTCGTAGAAAGAAAGAATTCTTCTTCCGGTGTCACAATGCGCAAGATGTAGCTGGAACAGAGATCAGAGTTTAGTCAGATAAACATGTTTATCAGCCACAATGTTACCACAAATATTATCAAAGATAATAAACAAATGCTATAAGATGCCCCTAAAACAGACATCATGTAAAGGTTCAGTTTAATCGAATGTCATAGAGGTGGCGGAAGTCTGCAAACTGGAGAGAGAGGTTCCCCGATATGGACGTGTCTGCTGCACATAACACGGGAACCAGGAGATACGTCAGTCAGTGGCTATAATGGAAAATATTCCATACACATAAGTGGGGTTTATCCCACTTTAATGTTTATTAAACCACAGGGTATAAGTCATGTTACACACAGATACTTGTTTCTTAGCAGAAATATAACATGACGGACTGGCAGCTGCCAATCGTGCCCATCAATCATAAACTTTATATTATAATTAAACAGCGCCCCCCAGTGGCCAAATTATCATGTAGAAATAAAGGAACTAGTGCCTTGTGTACATAGTAAGAAGATCTCTATGGGGGATACTTCTGTAATATTAAGATTATATTTGTAGACCTGTGTTTCCTTACTTGTTTATTTCAGATTTCTGCTTCACCGTTAAGTCCACCCAAACAGTCGCCAAGTCAAAGATGTTCGTTTCATTCCCCTTAAATATGAAGATGAAGGAGAGAAAAGTCAGTGTTTACAAATTAGGTAAATGAAACATGCAAAACAAGCTGATTACAGTTCCTGCACTTGCTGCATGTACTGCAGGAAATATTAAGGGATGACTTCACCTTCAAATAACTTTCATGCATTATGTTGGATGTGACCTCGAGCAATGTTTACTACATATATTGGCTTATAAGTCTGAATTCCTTCTGTGCTCCTCACAAAGGACTATATATAATCCTGATAGTTTTGTTTATTAGCATTAATCACTGTTCTTGGATATGACACAGATCAGTTCTGCCGTCTGCATTGCAGACAGCCATTTGCATATAGCATTTCTGTGTCATGACCAAAGGAGACAAAAGTATCAACCAGGCCTGGATGATGTAAAGGTTTTGGTAAGAAACACTGAAGGAAAAGAAAATAGTTGGTAATGTACACTAATTTTTCAGCTGGATATGGAAACAATACATTGATGCCTTATAATGATTCTATACTATATATATATATATATATATATATATATATATATATATATATATATGGGGGTAATTTATCAAAGTCTGTTGTGCTTAAAATCACTGAAAATGTTGGCAATTTTTTTTTTTTAGAGATAATAATATACTACTTATTCTGTACTGATAAGTAAATGGTAATAATAATAATAATAATAATAATATACTACTGTACTGACGGCAACTTCCACTTCTGTCAGTCTGGTATTGTGGCGCTGCTCTGTGACATCATAACTCAGCCCATTACCAACATGGAGGAACAGCAACCACTAGGTAACAAGCTGCTGGTTACTGCCCCTGCATGTCAGCGACTGGCTCTCAGCCTGGGGGCACCACGGGTAACTGTTGTCACTTATTCAGTGTTTTAGGCACCTACTAAACCCTGGCACTGTGGAGCCCCCCTATGTCCAGCTAGTAGCAGCGCCGCCCTGCTGGCTATAATGACCAGATGGTATTATACCGATACAGATAAATGGAGAGAGGGTGGGAGCATGGAGTGCTGTGATGAGGAAGGGGATAAGGGATGGGGGTCAGATATGTAATTTCGGTATGCTTGGTGACCGTACCTGCAGGAAAACCAACATGTCACTGAAGAGGAGGACTCGGTCGTATCTGCCATTGGTGACCGTGACAGGAACATTCTTGCTGTCTTCTTGTATCCGCCGTTCAGGGGTACAAAGGGCAGCCTGCGAGACAGTGGCAAATTTATTTATCACCCCTCAGCAAACTCCGCCCAGATCTGTACAATAACGCCCACTTTCCTGCAAAGCCACACCCGCTTTCTTATGAACCAATCCCCTTTCATTTCGTTTTGTTTGGAGTTAATATTAAAAATGAAATTGTACATAACAAGGATGTGTATTTTATCTTTTTTATTTTAAATCAGTGAAGAAAAACAAGCAAAGTGTTCTTCTAATCTTAGGGGCAGAGTCAATGCTGCGCGACGGGTCTCCAGAGACAAACTGCGCAGATGTTGAGGCTCAAGTATCCGCCCATTTTTCTTCACACCCCATAAAGGCGCAAGGAAAAGTGAGCGGAGATTCTTTACCGTAATAACCGGACATAGCAGCCAATGGAGTCTCCTTCTAAGTGTCAGATTGGTTTGTATTAGATTATTGATTAAACGCTTTTTCCGATTTTCACATCTATATGTAAGAAATTGGCCTCATGTATAAACGAATATGATCCGCGACAACTGCAGTTCAGTGTGACCCTTGTAAGATGAGAGATGACGACAACCTCCATATTGGACCGATAGGTTTACATAGCGCCATAACCAAAGCTAAATCGTGACCGTGACCACCGCAAACACACAGTTGAAACATTTGCACATACTCTTGTTTATCGCTCCCATGTGTTCCTATTTTCACAGGACAGTCCCTATTTTTCCCCACCCTAAATCACTCACAATTCTTATTTACCCATAATTCAGGTTCTGGAGGAGCCCAGACTCTAAGGATAAATGGGGAGTGATTTCTAGAACTGTTTCACCTTATTTGGGACCTAAAAGGATGTGTGGGTTTGGTGTCCGAAGTGCTAACCGCCTTCAGCACTCTACCCCTCCCCAAAGGACCCCCCTTTCAATGTCACAGGCACCTGCCGCTGGTATGAGTGGCAATGACGGGGATTCCGTTATTCGGACATATGTCCCATCTGTCCTGGATCTGCAGCAACTGTTCTGAACCACAGGAAGTCGGGACACCCCCCGGGACAGATGGAGGCTAATAGCAGAACTGTATCTCTGGCGCACAGCGCTCGCCAACCTACCACCAGTCGATGCGACAGTGAACTCCACAGGATTTTCGTCTGGGAGGCTTCATCCAAAGATTGTCTGATATAAGTTTGTAGAGTCACAAATGCAGTGAGCGAATTAGTCAAAGGCACGATACCGGCATCCTGAAAAATTTGCAAAGATGGGGAGACTTGGTTTAACCAGATTGTTGACATTTACATTTTATATTTACAGAAATATATATGTTTACACAGCCCCATATAGGGCAAGAACGTCATAGACATCAGAATACAGTCCAAGACCTAAGTAACTAATAACTAAAGTGGTCGCCATATTGGAAAAAAAAAACTTTTTAAATAACATGACTCAGAATGCATCACTAAATGGCAATAAATATTGAAAAAAGACTAGGGTTTAAATTTGAATTATTGTAGATCAGAGACTGTGAAATGACCTGTATAGTGGTTTTATATTTGAATGGAAACAACTCTGTGTTACTCTACCGATGGCAGTGCAAGAGGTAAGCAAAGACTTTCTGAACCGGATTTGAGGTGGACACAGAACCCCTACATGACTGCCGCGAGCCTCCCACCGGCCCTCTCCTACCAACCAATGGGAAGAGGCGGCTCTTGGCGAGGAGCGGCAGTGAGTAAGAAGAGCCGTTGACGGGGGAGTTAGAGGAATCTGGGGAGAGGACAGAGAGGAGAAACAGACAGAGGACAGACAGAGGACAGAAACGGACGGTGAAGGTGGAGATCCTACAGAGGAGAGTCAGTATAAGGAGAGAACCAGAAAGTAAAGAGACAATCTCAGGGGGAAACGAAGAACAATGAAACAGAGACGACAGAATGAGGAGACTAGACAGAGAGGAAGAGACAGACAAAGTTAGGAAACATTTTATTTGGCAATAAAGAGGAGTAGGTGGGAAGAACAAGGGAAAACTACAGAAAGTGACATTGATGGAAAATAAATATTTTTTGTAAAGAGGGTAAAGGAGAGAATGGAAGAGAGTAGTCAGAGAAGGAGACCGTGCTGATCAAGGGAAGTAACAGCGGGAGCCGGCTGGGCTGGGGAGCGGGGGCTGTGTACTGTGAGCAGAGGAGTACAGTGCAGTCTACAGGGAGGGAGCAGTCACCAGGGGCTGGGGGGCATCTGCCCCCCGGGCCGCTCTCATAGTGGGTTACCTTGGTCTGGGTCACTGGACCACCTGTGTTTTATTTCCTTTAAAATGTTCCTACTTGGGTGCTGGTTCGTATCATGCCCCCCGGGCTTATATTTGCCAGCCCTCCCCTGAGTAGCAGAGAAGTAACAGAGAAGTAGCAGAGAAGTAACAGAGTGGGGAGGTTTAATATAAAAGGGGAGAAGGCACAGAGGGGTGTGACAGAGTCATATATAGAGTAAGACTCTGGTGAGAAGAACAGCCCAGGATCAGGGAGGTGACAGAGAGAGCACAGAGTAAGGTTTAGTGATCGCTGCAGTAATAATGCTGCAGATTAGAGGGGTCTCGTCTCTCTCTAGGTTGAGGTTGGCGATACTCAAGGATACTGGAGGGGGGGAGGGGAAGGAGGGAATGTTGACTTTTAGGGAGGGTGGTTTACTTTATTGGTGTAAAAATCAGACACCTGGGGCAAAATGTATCAAACTGCGATTTGCCTTTTTCAGCGATTTTCCCGGGTGAGTATGAACCCACCAATGTATGAAAGTGCAAGTTAATAGTAGCCAAAATCAACACTCTAAAAAAATCTCCGTCCCAACTTTTTGCCATTCTAGGAATACAAGTGGGAACATGGATGAAGCTGAAATTTTGCAACTCAGCGGAAAATTGCCCGTAAAAAAAATTGCCTGAAAAAAAAGAGGTGGTTCTGAGAGATCTCTCAACTCACCATGTTCTGAGCTATCTGCCATTCTAAGCATAACAGGAGGCAGAATACGAGTTTGCAGGTCTAAATATGCAGCGATTTCTCTGGTGAATTTTCAGCGTTATTGCTGCAAGTTTGACTAAACCGCCGCAGGTGGATAAATGTTTTAAAATCGCCACCACATCACCAGATATTGGATTTTGGAACCTTAAAATCACAGATTAATATATGTGGTGACTTTGCACATAAAATAGCCGTCGATCTCTAGCGATCTGTAGCAGCTTCGATGGAAAAATCACACTTTTATACCTTTACCCCCAGATCTGTTTGGGCGGCCCAATTAAATTACTTACACCTCCTGCGTTCCCTCAGTTACTCTCGGGGTGCTCTAAAGGCCATGTGGAAGCACCCTGCACTCTAATTGGTGGACTGTTCCAGTCATTCACCAATCAGATTGAGAAGACCTCCCACTAGTCTGATTGGTGAATGCCCTGCGCCATCCACCAATCAGTGTACTACTTGGTAGTACTACCAGTGTGCGTGGCCCTAAACTGCCTGTCAGCCGCCAGGTACATGTATGTAATGTGTGACCACAGGCAGCCAACCAGCCTGACAACATTAAAGCTGGCACTGAGGGCAGATGCTATCCTGGCTCATCCAGCCCCTACTGGGCAGGTGGGGTCAGGATCTCTTTCGTGGGTTGCTTTCGAGAGACGTCTTTCCCATTGGTCAAAGTGCGACTAATTGTTTATCACAGACACATAGTTCATCATTTGTCGCCTGTAGGAAATGAATGGGAAAGTCTGCAGGCTTAGCAAGATAATTATTATTATTATTTATTATTACCATTTATTTATATAGCGCCACTAATTCCGCAGCGCTGTACAGAGAACTCACTCACATCAGTCCCTGCCCCATTGGAGCTTACAGTCTAAATTCCCTAACACACACACACACACACACACACACACACAGAGAGACTAGGGTCAATTTTGATATCAGCCAATTAACCTACTAGTATGTTTTTGGAGTGTGGGAGGAAACCGGAGCACCCGGAGGAAACCCACGCAAACACGGGGAGAACATACAAACTCCTCACAGATAAAGCCATGGTTGGGAATTGAACTCATGACCCCAGTGCTGTAAGGCAGAAGTGCTAACCACTGAGCCACCGTGCTGCCCCAAATATAATAGTATATTTACCTCCAAAACAATATTTCCCAGAGTACAGCCATATTTGTGTAACATTATTATTTGAGTGTCATTGTTTTTTGTCTTTGTGTTTATTTAATCCCTTCACGGTAACATAATATCAGTCATCACTTCCTGCTGCTCCCGCAGTAGGTGTTCAGCACTCAGAGCGATGTTATGTAAATATTTCTCACACTCTGGTGTTTAATTCCTACAAGTGTTACCATGACGGCCGGACAGAGAAGGGTTTTTACCACGAGGAGGAAATATCTTATTTCTGACAGGTGCAAAAGAAATTCAGATTCACACAGATCTGATTCTTGGCAGAGTATAAATATATTATAATACAATGATGAGAAAATCAAGGTGTAACGTTAATACAATCACCCAAACATACGGTGATTCTGCCGGATTAGACATTATGGCGCATTGTGACCCAGGTCTACATTGGGCTGAGGGACAGAATACGCTTATTATAAGCATGGATTAGAGGGTCTGTGGCTTTAACTGAACCCTCTGTCTAGGTCATTATGTTACCTCCATTGTGTCATCCTAGAGGTATAGAGTCCCCATCTATAGTGGGTGGTCATACCCAGCATACCCTGACCAGCTCATGCATTACAGAATTATATAGTGGAAGGAGCAGGGTCCCCCGCAGCACAGAGTATATCAGGAGATGAGTGATGTGTTAGTGAGTACAGGGCTGCATGTGACAGGGGCAGTGACATGATGTGAGGAGGGGAATGGAGGCAGCAGGAAGCCACAGACTGAGAGTTATATAGTGGGAGGAGCAGGGTCCCCAGCAGCACAGAGTATGTCAGGACATGAGTGATGTGTTAGTGAGGACAGGACTGCATGTGACAGGGGCAGTGGCATGATGTGAGGAGGGGAATGGAGACAACAGGAAGCCACAGACTGAGAGTTATATAGTGGAAGGGGCAGGGTCCACCAGCAGCACAGAGTATATCAGGAGATGAGTGATGTGTTAGTGAGGACAGGGCTGCATGTGACAGGGGCAGTGGCATGATGTGAGGAGGGGAATGGAGACAGCAGGAAGCCACATACAGATGATGTATAGTGATGAGAGGTGTCTGTTTGTTTGTATAGAGGTGCATTTGACATCATAATTTTCCTGCACAGCTCGACAAAGTTCATACATCAAACTTGTTTCATAACGAACTTTGCATGGAAAATTCACCTCTTTACACTATTAATTATTTCCTTCTATCTATAGTTTATGTTCCTGCATTTTATTAATCTCCCATAATGAAAACATAAAGTGAATTAACATTAATAACAAGTGTACAATTTCCCACCGAGTGAAATGTACAATGATAAATCTGTTACAGACATCAATGTTTGTATTATAAGATTTACTACTCTATAAAGCAGATTACAATGTCTCACATTTCACTTCATGGAAAGCAGATATCGTATCATCGTCTTACGCAACGTCTTTCTAGGGAAACATTAATCCCAGTAATGTCAGAGTCTGTGAGGCTTCTTCTATACTTTCCCATCTGAGTCATGGATGGGACCATCTCTGTCTAGGTGCCAATGTTATTTCAGCCTTTTAATTTTAAATAAGGATCATACATTTATTTGTTACTCATCATCCTGCCCAATGCCGCAATATATCCATTATGATAAAACACAAGAGTAAAATTAAAAGGCATCTGTACTATTAGATATGAACACATTTAGCATCGATGTATTGCTGATACAAACAGTGTATTTAGTATGGAAAGTAATGTATGTGTCCAGCAGAAGGCAAATATACTGTATACTCCCAGCATATAGAATCATGAGATCAAAATAAATAAATCGCATTCCACCCAAACTCCGCCCACAAATCACTGCACCTGCAGAACCCCACCCACTTTTTGCGACCCGCGTATCTGGATGTTTGGCCAAAATTGGGAATATTGGGAGAAATGAAACCTGTCTAACACTATTTAGGGAGGTGGAGCAATTATTAAAATACATTTAATCATTTGGGAATAGTCAGGGGAGGGGGGGGGGGTGGAGTACTTAAGTCTAAATCTGAGTAATTGGTGTGCGATCTCCAAGTTATTGAAATTATTAGTGCAAATTGGTGAATTCAAACACAGGAATAAAAATCAATCATATTTTAATATATTTTTTATAGTCCTATAAATTGTATTATTATAATTACTTTATAGTGTATTCGGACACTTTTCTTTTTTAACACATTTTACATAATACAAAATGAAAAAATAATAATGCTCAGTGATGTCATAACTTATAATCAGTGTTAAGTGATGTAATCACCTATAACGGCACCAGTTATTTATAATGAAAGAACTAATTAGCATACCTACTATCATAGATAATCTGGATATAAGATGCTACATATGACCAAGCTCTGTAAGCTGTGCCCTCGGGGTTGCACTGAACAGCGGATTCTCAATATGTCACTTCTGGGTAGAGTTCTGACAATATTAAGCTTTTAACCGTTTCTGTTCCAGAGCTCCCCTCTTACAGGAAACATTATAACAATATACACATGGGACGTGCTGTACCTTTGACAGTGTTCCGTTTAGCTTTGACAGCAGTAGCGAGTATTGCTGAACATGATCCCGGAACGGTTCGATGAAGACTCTCTGTAGCAAAACATGAATGGGGGTCTCTGAGGTTTCTCCGACAAGCTGCAGAAGGAGTTTTTTATTCGCTTTCCAATAACTACTGTAGGAAACAGAAAACAGTTATTTTATTTATATTATTTAATGGTATGAAAATTGCTGTATTACAAATCTTGTTTTATTACTGTGTTATTGTGCTTGAGTCTGTTGCAGGGTTTTCAGATATCACATTAGTGTGTACGCTCCCACGTTTATGTTTTATAGCACCAAAACACATTGTATCTGTTGATTTGGTTATCTAAACTTCCTAAAAAATCACGATCAGCGATGGAACGATGTCGGGCACATGTGGCAGTGTGTACACACTCAGGACCAGAGCGTAGACAGATATCTGTAGTGTACAGAGTCACCATCTTCTCAGCAGATGGTTATGAGAGATGAAGATCACAGATCTGACAGTGAATCATGTAGGTGTGTACACATGAATCAGCATGATCATCGGGACTTTCAGTCCTTGGTAAAATCATTACAGAAAATCCATCTGTAGTAATATTACACAGGTGTGCCCAGCTTTATATATAGGAAACTGCAAGAAATAACATAGCACATTCCTGTAAACGCCGTTATAAACCCCTGTGTATTATTAGAGGATTACCTTGTTTGTTTGGCTGATTTCTCAAATCCTTTCATCACCTGATAACTTGTCACCGAGATGAAATATCTGCAATATAGACACAGTCAGTATCAGACATGTTTTACAACACGGACAGGGGACTGAGGCATGAAACAAAGGACAATGATGTTATGACAACATGCCAAGCAATAAATAAAGGGGAGGAATTTATCCACAGCACTAAATATAGATTATATATTATTATAGTATTATTACATACCTCCCAAATGCCCGAAGTCTTCGAAAAGAGCTTACATGGAAGTAGGAGGAGCTAAACTCAAAAGTGGGCGGGCCCAGGGCTTATTTTGTCCCAATTTTGCATAATATAAATATTGGGAGTTAAGTTTTTATACCACATAGCACTCGGCTCACTAAACAGTAGACTTACTTGTGGTAGTTACTGTTACATGATTGACACAATATTGGCTGTTTACGGTTAATATTGTATCAATTAAGTAATACAATATTCTTATATTTTGTGTCCAATTCTGTTCTCCTCAGAATTCGGCTCTAAGGGGTCAAAGGTTGACGTGATCTGAATAGATTAATTTTTAGGCAGAAGGACAAACTTATCTACCATTAGGTTTAAGGGACAATGAGAAAGGTCAACTAAATAGAGTGAAGTGAGATTTACGACTCCACTTATAACAATCCTGATCTATGTGGTTTCTTTATCTCAAGGTAACCAATGTTTATCAACAACTTTTTTACCATATTAGGAAATTGTAACTAAGAGTATAGATCATTACATTGTGTAAGAGAGGTGGATAAAACGTATTAGAGGTTGTACTTGTCTGCACAAGGACACAAGGTCACAAGGACACAAGGACACAAGGTCACAAGGACACAAGGTCACAAGGTCACACTGAGAGGTGAATGCCATAAAGACTTCATATTTGCTTCAGGAAACTATGAAAACACCATTTGCTTTATCATTACGGATAAACATATCGATGAAGTTATAATTATCCCGGATAAATTCAGTATATATGGAATAATCCTAATCTAATTAACATGGTGGTGATAAATTTTAGCAAACTATCTACAAAGATAACTACTTTGATATCCTGAGTAAACAAGTAGCGGTTTATGAACCCAGAGATTGTATCTATGCAGATTTTTCAAAACACGGACGGAAATGCGCAAGTCACGCCGAATTTTGTGGATCTCCGTTTCTACAGATGAATCTGCCGTTCACCAGTCTGAATCGGAGAAGAACGAATCATCTCACCCCATTTATACGTTTTAGGTGTTTCTTTCAGACTGGAAGTGGTTGTGTGCTCTTCGCCCTGTTATCTCATTTTAATAAGTTCGCTCTGCAAGATGAAATCTCTCTCTTTGCATGGACCCATAATACTGGGCACCACACAGCTCATCCCACCAACTGATGCAAATTCTACCTTCTTGCCCCTAAACAACGCCTGCACTTTAACAGGAAACGTGTTTGATTATTAATAGATTTTCTCTTTCCTGGGGTTGAGATTTGGGGACAGTTTGGTAATGAACATAATAAGGAAATTCAGCATTGACTTGAAGTTGTTGTGAAGTCCCTGACACAATGTGTACAGTACTCTGGATTACCAATAGTCCCCAAGATTAGACCCTAGCGCAATCCAGGAGGATAAAGTGTCCGAGGAACACCAGTAATCTTCTTTTATACGGATATAGACGTGATATTTCTTGATCCTTCCGGATTGGTTCCTTTACGGTTCGTACCCCGTGATTGGTCCTATTCTCCAGTGGCTGTTAAGCATTTGGCAAAATTTTGATGGCTCAAGACCATCTCTATAAAATATATGGGGATAACTCTGACTCCAGTTGTATATTTCAGGTCAGATCTGGTGTTTCTCACTAATGCTGGATTGTCTACATGTCACTAATCACTCATTTAAACAATAAGAATTTATTTAACGTTACTATTTATTAACGTTCTTCAGTTGGGCCAGCGGTTCCGATAGGATGCTGACCCGGTGAACAGTCTATAGTAGACTGATCGCAATCGCGATTACTTTCCTTACAGGTTCTGATGGCCCTTACTGTCGGGGTCAAACACTGAATTTCGGAGCTTGATAAACAGGGCATTTTCGCAGTCAACACAGTCACCTATGGGGACTACATTTGCGATCAAAGAGTCTGGGACTCTAATAATAAATATCCTTGTTGCTTCAAAAAGTACCTTTACCATGATAAAAACCTCTTTGCAGGTTCATAAAATGAGCAAATAAGGTTTTCTAACCCTCAGATAACATTGCATTTTCTTCTACAGGTCCTCATGCAACTTTCACTACATACATTTTTTTTTTCTATGATTAAAGCCACGTTTAATACTAAGATTCACTACAGAGTGCACACTGCATTCCATTTACTCAGCATTCTCCTGTCTTCTGCAACCAGTAATTGTTTTACATCTAAAGAAAACTTTGTATAATTTGTCTTTTTAAAGAACTGCAATAACCAGACATAATTTAAAAAAACAAAACAGAAAGAAGTTGTTTGTGGGATACTCAGCTGCTGCAAGTTGGTAGCAGTCTCCACTCGGGACAAAGGAGTATTTTAACTCTTGAGAGCCCTGAGATGGCGATTATAGAAGAGGTGGTGTGGCGGTAAAGTGCTGCCGCATTAAATAGGCAAACATATACGTCAATGGGCGGGACAGAGCTATGAGATCAGTATTGTCCCGCTGAAAATGGGACAGTTATATTATTTATATTATTTAATAACAAAGCATATTTTACATCAAATAATGGAACATTTATTTATAATAGAGCAGCAGTTTGTCTCGTACTTACTCAGTGTAGACCTGGAGGAACTGACTTTCTTCCGTCTGGAGGTAAATGTCCTGGACGTCCACGGCCAAGAGGTCATATTTCTGCTTTAATGTTTGGAAGCAGCCAGTGGTCAGGTCCCACAGACTGTGGAATCTCTCATTGAGACGTTTCAGCAACTTCAAGTGGTCTTTCCCCAGATGATCGTGTGTATCTGATAACACAACGTAACGTTCCGTTATAAGTCAGTGTCCTAATGTATCATGTCTAGATAAACAAACAGGCATCTCCTGCCTTCAGATGACCTTTACTTCTCTTGTACATGCCCCCATGCAACTTTTACTAAATACAATGATTTTCTTTTGTTTCCATGATCAAAGCCACGTTTAATACCAGATAATCTATATAGAACACGCATGGTGGAGACTGTAAAAGTCACTATAGAGCAGTGTTGGCTAATCTGTGTTGTGAAACTACAAGTCCCAGCATACCCTCCCAGCAATAAGCTGCTATATATTGGCAAAGCATGCTGGGACTTGTAGTTTCACAACACCTGGAGTGTCACAGGTTAGCCAACACTGCTATAGAGCATAACAAACCATCTCATTAATTTAAACGTATGAGTTTCTCCTAAAATGCTTCATTAGTGTCGTATGTGAATCGTGAGAGTGAAGGGACACCAGGTCTAAAGGTGAGATCTGAGACAGCTCTAACCCACAGGTGAGATCTGAGACAGCTCTAACACACAGGTGAGATCTGAGACAGTTCTAACACACAGGTGAGATCTGAGACAGCTCTAACACACAGGTGAGATCTGAGACGGCTCTAACACACAGGTGAGATCTGAGACGGCTCTAACATACAGGTGAGATCTGAGACAGTTCTAACACACAGGTGAGATCTGAGACAGTTCTAACACACAGGTGAGATCTGAGACAGTTCTAACACACAGGTGAGATCTGAGACAGCTCTAACCCACAGGTGAGATCTGAGACAGCTCTAACATACCGGTGAGATCTGAGACAGCTCTAACACACAGGTGAGATCTGAGACAGTTCTAACACACAGGTGAGGTCTGAGACAGCTCTAACACACAGGTGAGATCTGAGACAGTTCTAACACAAAGGTGAGGTCTGAGACATCTCTAACACACAGGTGAGATCTGAGACAGCTCTAACACACAGGTGAGATCTGAGACAGCTCTAACACACAGGTGAGATCTGAGACAGCTCTAACATATCGGTGAGATCTGAGACATCTCTAACACACAGGTGAGATCTGAGACATTTCTAACACACAGGTGAGATCTGAGACAGCTCTAACATGCAGATGAGATCTGAGACGGCTCTAACACAAAGGTGAGATCTGAGACAGCTCTAACATATCGGTGAGATCTGAGACAGCTCTAACACACAGGTGAGATCTGAGACAGCTCTAACACACAGGTGAGATCTGAGACAGTTCGAACACAAAGGTGAGATCTGAGACAGCTCTAACACAGGTGAGACCTGAGACAGTTCTAAAACACAGGTGAGATCTGAGACAGCTCTAACACACAGGTGAGATCTGAGACAGTTCTAACACACAGGTGAGATCTGAGACATCTCTAATACACAGGTGAGATCTGAGACAGCTCTAATACACAGGTGAGATCTGAGACAGCTCTAACACGCAGGTGAGATCTGAGACGGTTTTAACACACAGGTGAGATCTGAGACATTTCTAACACACAGGTGAGATCTGAGACAGTTCTGACACACAGGTGAGATCTGAGACGGCTCTAACCCTCAAGTGAGATCTGAGACAGCTCTAACCCACAGGTGAGATCTGAGACAGTTCTAACACAAAGGTGAGATCTGAGACAGCTGTAACACGCAGGTGAGATCTGAGACAGTTCTAACACACAGGTGAGATCTGAGACAGTTCTAACATAAAGGTGAGATCTGAGACAGCTCTAACATATTGGTGAGATCTGAGACAGCTCTAACACACAGGTGAGATCTGAGACAGCTCTAACAAACAGGTGAGATCTCAGACAGCTCTAACATACCGGTGAGATCTGAGACAGTTCTAACACACAGGTGAGATCTGAGACAGCTCTAACACACAGGTGAGATCTGAGACAGTTCTAACACACAAGTGAGATCTGAGACAGTTCTAACACACAGGTGAGATCTGAGACAGTTCTAACACAAAGGTGAGATCTGAGACGGCTCTAACATGCAGGTGAGATCTGAGACGGCTCTAACCCTCAGGTGAGATCTGAGACAGCTCTAACACGCAGGTGAGATCTGAGACAGTTCTAACACACAGGTGAGATCTGAGACAGCTCTAACACACAGGTGAGATCTGAGACAGCTCTAACATACCGATGAGATCTGAGACAGCTCTAACATAAAGGTGAGATCTCAGACAGCTCTAACATACCGGTGAGATCTGAGACAGTTCTAACACACAGGTGAGATCTGAGACAGCTCTAACACACAGTTGAGATCTGAGACAGTTCTAACACAAAGGTGAGATCTGAGACAGCTCTAACACGCAGGTGAGATCTAAGACAGTTCTAACCCACAGGTGAGATCTGAGACAGCTCTAACATACAGGTGAGATCTGAGACAGCTCTAACATACCGGTGAGATCTGAGACAGCTCTAACACACAGGTGAGATCTGAGACAGCTCTAACATACCGGTGAGATCTGAGACAGCTCTAACACACAGGTGAGATCTGAGACAGCTCTAACACACAGGTGAGATCTGAGACGGCTCTAATACACAGGTGAGATCTGAGAGAGCTCTAACACACAGGTGAGATCTGAGACAGTTCTAACCCACAGGTGAGATCTGAGACAGTTCTCTTTTGCAGCTAAATAGACTTCCCCATACTGGGGGGAAGTCCCTGATGACCTCAACATCATGACATGACTTCCTATAACAACCAGCGACATCCACGCTTAACCACCAAGCTATAGATAGCGCTTACTATGAGTAGTGTGTACGGTAATCCTGTGGGCTGGAATTATAACTTCCCTTGAACCTGAGGCCATCATTGGCTCACTACTGACACATGTAGTGGACTTAAGTTAACATTGACTCAATGCAAGGCCTGCCCGCCTCAGGTGTAGATGTACAGACAGCAGCCAGGATAGAGTCAGGACTGTGAGACTGTAAAAAGGAACCTACAACTTACCAGTAACCTGTAGTAATGTGTTTAAGACCGTCGTGTTAATCTGAGACAAGGACGACAGAAAGTCTTCTTCTGTCTTCAAAAGTGACTCTGCTCCCGTCAGACAAGAATTCTGTAAATGAGTCGAGAAAGTTACATGTTAAGAGCCACTTGCAAATCAAAAAATATACGGACATGTAACACATCTAGTTTTGGGCTAAGGTATTATTCCATTCCATTTGTTATACTACCATAGGGCGCTATGGTAATGTCCAAATACCATTTCTACCATTATATGCCTCTAACTATCACTTTATCTAGATAGATAGAATGTTATAATACAACTAGCTGGGATCAGACCTCCAGGGGCTGTATCTATACATATACTATGTAGCTGATATTAGAACATATTGGACTTAGCTTTAGAGCTGTTTAGTAATAAACATAGAGTAGATACTACATGCCCACATATGTCTATGCTAGGAGGGGAATATCATAGATGGGATCACTCCCAGAGGCATTGAGATTATTCATATATTAATCTCCTACCTAACAATTGACTCCATTCTCAATTGTTAATATTTAGTTATTATACACTCTGTCTGCTCATATATTAGTTTACAGACAGATAGCTACGTTTGTGGCTTCAGTCAGGGGGTAGATACATTACTTACTGTTAGTTTGTAGCAGCTCTATGGTAGTGTCCAGCCACCATTTATAACAGCATTTTGCTTCTGTTTTCACACAATCATCAATTCCACTTTTCAGTATTTCGCTAATTATTGTTTTCTCAGTACTTGGCTCTTATCAGACTGTACACATTTTAATGCATATCAATAACATTTATTTAGTATTAATTATGAGACAGTGAGTATCCTGGAAACACATTTCTCTTCTTTTTCTTTTCAAATGTATCCAATTGATTTATATGTCTGGGTGCACCAGTCCTCTGAGACTCCTAATGATATAAACTGATATAATAATAGAATGACCTAAGAATTAAGGAGTAAGACCGGTGCGATATTCATCCTGGTCTAGAATTCCATGCCAGTCTCGCATTGGGGCACTACGCCCATAGACAGGTTTCCCCTATAAGATGCTCTTGTGCTTATTAGGCCATTTTAGCTCTGTACTCCCTTTTGTTTTCCATATCTTGATTTACTGCTCAATAATTTTGTTGAATGCAACGATACCTTAATGACGGAAGCATCCATAGTCCTCTTGGGGTCTCTAGGAGTGCTCGCATTACGACGAATTAATCTCCTTGAAAGTGACGTTCGATTGATCTTGGACATCACCAGTGGGGTTGGACCATAAGGTTCAGCAAGGGTCCAAAGTCCATCAACTAAGGAAAAAAATAAAATCTTTAATCAGGATTTTCATACAGTAACCCAGGATGCCGCCAACGTAAGATTCAATGCCTCAGTGGAGTCACTAGTTCCCAGTGAATAGACAGGTTGCATTCTCATGAATATTGTTTTAACTGCCTTTATGGTACAATTAAATAAATTATATAAAACTTTCACAACATTTCACAAAGAGGAACCAATAACTCATATTTGCCAACTTTCCTGGAATGTTCAGACTTCTGAAATAGTGGCCGATATCCTGGACTCCCAAGAGAGTCTTGTAATCACCCTGAAGCCGGGTCAAACAGAGAAGAAGTGGGGGCTGGATGCAGCATGATTAGACCATTCGCTACATCACAATCCGCCCACTGCAGCATTGTAACACAGTCCCCTCCCCAACCTTCTACTTGTGCGTCACCTGACTGCAGCTCTTCCATAGCTTAAGGTGAAAGTGCACATACCAACATCTAATTGGTCACTGCAAGGCTAGGAGCATGGCCAGGTAGGATTGGATGGGGCCTGGGTCAAGGGCTATTCTGTCTGAGGTTTGTTTTTGTAAGGATGGAAGGTCTGCAAACTTGAACCAGTTTCCTCTTGAGTGGCCCCTAACCCAAATTTCTTTAGGTTTGGGATGTCTGTGAAGCTAGGGTGTTTGATATGACAGTAATTATACATAGATTTGCTGTTGCTTGTTTCTTTTTCTATTAATTTGATCCTATGCAAAAATGTATATATATTATCCAAGGGACTTTTCCTCTGGTCTACAGTTGCCTCCTCTGTCTGTCAATCTCTTCATTGGCTCCCTCTGGGCTATAGAGTTCAGTTCAAACTTTTTACCCTCATCTATAAAGCTCTCACCCAAACCTCTCCCCTGTACATCTCCAACCTCCTCTCCCTCCCGCCCTCTTCATTCTGCCAATGGCCATCGCCTCTCCTCCTCACTCATTATCTCCTAACACTCTCGCCTCCAAGACTTCTCCCGTGCTGCTCCTCTCTTCTGGAACTCTCTCCCTCTCCCAAACAGGCTCTCTACCTCCCTCCGAAGCCTCAAGAGGGCTCATAAAACCTCACTCCTCCATCAAAGTCTGTCAGCTCTCCTCCTAACTCACCCCTACTCCCTTGCTCACCTTCTCTGCTTCTCCTTTGTTCTTCTGCCCTTCCGTTAGATTGTAAGCTCTCCCGAGCAGGACTCTCTTCCCTCATGTCCTCCTTACTCCCCCTTTATTACTGCCAGCATGCCTATGTCTATTATTTCCCCCTCTCCCCTTGCCTCATGTTCTAGGGAGAGGTTATCCCCCTCCTACCTCCTCAGGGCTGGTTACATTGTTCTGTCTGTATTGTACAGATTTGTCTATATATGGTCTTTGTACAGTTTTGTCTTTAGTGCTTTCCATGTTATATCTTATTGTAATCCCCGTGTAGGGTACTGCAGACCCCTTATGGCCCCTTATAAATAAAAGATAATAATAGCAATAATACGACAAAAATACTAAAAAAAGTAAAGTTTAATCCACATCAATGTTTATTTTATTACATAACTTTCCTCAGAGATAATCCCCAGAGGAAAGTAATATAACTAAGGTAATATCCCAGAGGAAAGTTTTGTAGTAAATGAAATGTCTATGTGGATTAAACTTCACTTTGTGGGGGACGTAGGTGGACACAACCTTTAAGGTCCTTCACAATCCCATTGCAGTCAGGTGTTCAGTGTCTCGTGTCTGGGGCTTATTACCATGTTAAACATACAAATCCCCATTTTCTATGGTAAAGAAATGTGACAAATTTTGACCAGAATTTTGCATGTGCCAAAAATAGATCAAGAAAACAAACACATTTTTTTTTAGCACCAATGTAATCAGCTTCTGTCAGTGTAAATACTGTGGTCATTGCTGCAATATGTGGTCAGCGGTTTTGTTTCCACATTTTCATAACTTTTGTGACAGCTAATGAACCGTTGCTGACATTTCCTGCATGTGAATCTCTGAAGCAGAGAGCGGACGGCTGCAGTTTTATAGGGTTACAGAGCTCATGTGATCTTCAGTGTTCACCATTCCGCATCACATATGTAAAATCGTATCTTGCTCAATTCATTGCACTGTGCGGTTGCAGTAGGACTCGGTACTCTGAACACCAAACTTAACCAGGAAACACGAAACATTTCAGTCAGGGCAAATGTTGCACTAAATTCACAGAAACCCATCAGATCTGGAACTAAATGTAATGTTAGCAGAGATTAGTGGAATTGTGGCAATATTTTTTGGGGCATGTCCTGGAGGTCACAGGCGGACCTACGGGGGTGCTAACAGGGACATCGAGACGGAGTGGCGCAATTACAAATCACCAGGGCCCTGGCCTGCCTGTGTAGTAGGAGGAGCCACTAACCTGGTGTGGACACGCCCCATCAGTGGCTATGGCGAGGGCCCCAAAAAGTTGTAGTATTGGAGCACGAAAATCCTTCTTGGCGGCCCTGGGTGCAATCACTATGGGTCCTGGGGGAGAGGGCCTTCTTTGAGAGTCCACTTCTAAGCCAGATTGTGCATGCTCACAAGAGGGGGACCCTGGGAGGCCAACACAACATCGCCGAGCCCTTACGGAAATTTTGGCATGAGCTCCGTCAATGCCCTGTTTTGCCCCTGATGTAGGTGCTAAATTCCGATAATACAATCAAGTCAGCGTAGCTTTCTCTCCATCAATCAGCACCGTATTTGCAAATTACACCTTCTGCCAACGTTTATAGTCTATAACTAAAGAGGGGACAACGATGGCGTCAATTAATTCTGCTCTGTGGGGAGGTCGTGGTTTAACAAAGATGAGGGGAAATTTCCCGACAGATACAAATTCCAGCAGAGAAATTTATAAAATTCTGCCGCTAATTGCAGAATGCTGTCAATAGGCCACAGAACAGTTTGGACACTTTTGCTCCTCTTGAAATGTGAGTAAATGAGCCTCATAGGGTAAGATGCGGAGTGATACTTCTTCTTGTAATCTTTACATTCATTGCCATAGATGGAAGGTGCTACGTACAAAGATTATTTATTTTAAATTATTTCACTGCCCTTGTAAACCTCTGCAAGTGCGCAAATAAAATGAATGCAGTGCGAGTATCTGAATTAAGGCCAGAAATTTATTTTTTACATCCTAAAAAAGCTTAATAAATATTGTTTTAAAAATGCATATTTGTTCCACTGAAGAC
Organism: Mixophyes fleayi; assembly: GCF_038048845.1. Taxonomy (NCBI): domain Eukaryota; kingdom Metazoa; phylum Chordata; class Amphibia; order Anura; family Limnodynastidae; genus Mixophyes; species Mixophyes fleayi. Next base: position 273,510,064 of record NC_134406.1, read on the forward strand.
CATTTCCAGAATCCTCCACCATGATATAAGATCAGCCACACGAAAGAATATCTTCTGCAACGACTGAGGGTCAGAGCAGAGATCACACAGTACGAAGCACTAACTGGCGCCAGGTAAACTCTCCGAGCCTCAAACAAGGAGCTGCCTGAACAGGTCATTTTACTGCTCGTCCTAACAGGAAAACGAGCTCTGACCTAAATTTTTCGCTTTGAACAAAACAAGTTGCTGAACTTTAGCTGATTTAAAATGAGAAGTGATTCGAACTGCGGGATATGGGCTGTGGCTGAAATCTGCTAATTTGCAAATCGAAAATACAAGTATCGGACTTAGAATTCAGCCCTAAACCTGTGAGGGACTGGGTAAATTGGTGTCTATTTTATTATTGAATACACTGACTGCATACAAAGGCCTATTATCTGCACATTAAATACAGTGGTATCCCAGTCCATACGTAATTATTACATAGAGATGAGCTAAAAAAAAGAAGTGGAATTATAGCAATCAATACACGTTAAGGACACATTTAATGGTGGGGGTGACAGGACCACCCGGACTAAGGAATGTAAAAGGGGGGTGGCCTGTGAAGGGCCCTAGGGTCCAACAAGACAGATATAGCCCTGTATGGGGTACTAGCTGTATGATAACATTTAATCAGCAAATGCTCATTTGTGGTGATGACTCATTGTCAAATGATCATAAAAATTAAGTATTTACTTTTTGGGGCCTATTTAACAATTATTGTGTCACTGTTTTACAACTTGAATCCTTGGGTTTGCCCAGATTAGTGCAACTCACGTAGGGCTCACAGTCTAACGAGGAGACGGTATCCACCAGGGACCCCCGCAAGGCGGTTTGGCCTTAGCTGCGCCTGTCTCGCAGGTCATGGCCCCTACTAAGAGTTCCGAGTGAAATCCCTTTGGGAGATCAGCTGGAATGGTAGGCAAGAAAGTGTAGAGTGGATAGTTAGCTCTGCGGACAAACAGGGTACCACAGGGATAACGGCAGATACACTGGGGAGTGTCGGTCCTGTAGTCAGCAGGTTACCATTGGAAAGGAGGCAAAGCGAGGAGTAGATAGTCAGCTCTGCAGATGAACAGGTTACCACTGGGATAGCGGCGGATGCACTGGAAAGTGTCTGTCCTGTAGTCAGCTCTGCGGACAAATAGGTAATCACACTGGAATAGAAGGTAGAGCATCATCTCTGCAGACAAGCGGGTTACCACACTAGAATGGAGTGGAGAAAGTCAGCTCTTCGGACAATAGGTAGTCACACTGGAACAGAGGGTAGAGCATCAGCTCTGCAGACAAGCCGGTTACCACACAGGAATGGAGCAGAGAGAGTCAGCTTTGCGGACAACTGTAGAGAGTCAGCTCTGTGGAAAAATGTAGAGAGTCAGCTTTGCGGACAACTAGATAATCCCACTGGATCAGCGGGTAGAGCATCAGCTCTGCAGACAAGCAGGTACACAGAGAAGGGGCCACGTCTAGCACCAGAAGGTAACTCAAAGAATAGGCACCGGATATCCCGGGGAGGTGCCTTTTAAAGTTTGGAGCCAATTTGTTTGGCCAATAGGGAAGCAGCCAAGGATTCAGATAGGATGCAGACCCGAGTCCAAGATGGTGGCACCCGAGACGGAGCAGACAGCTGGCGGGAGAAGGTAAGTGTCATGCTTTTTCACTAACATGAGAAGAGCGGAGTCTAACACACCACTGGTGTTCACCAGGGACCCCCGCAAGGTGGTTTGGGCTTTGCTGCGTGTGATGTGCAGGTCGCGGTTCTCCCAGGAAGTCACCAGTGCAGCGATTAGAGGGTAGTCAGACAGGCCGAGTCGAAACCAAGGAAGCGAGGTACCACGGAGAGAAGACAAGAGTAGTCAGGGACGGTCCAAAGGTCAATACCAGTGCGGGCAGCGAAGTACAAGGGAGACCCGGGAGAGAGGTCAAACAAGCCAAGGAGTCAGGAACAGTAATAATAATGCTAATGCTGGAGCTGGATAGAACCAATACTCGTGAAGTTTAAATAGGGGCAGACAGGAAGCCCTAGAGAGAGGAAGTTCCGGCCATCAGTCTCAGCTGATCGCCGGGAAGCATCTGGGTTGCCTAGCAACCAAAGCGGCGCATGTTGCCTAGCAACAGGACGTGTCTTGCGGCCAGAGGGCGTCAGTCTCCGACACCCAGCGGAGGTGCAGTGACGGTACCTGACAGTAAGTCTGCCAGGGATCGGGTTCGACGCCTGATCACTCGGCGTGTGACATATTGTGGTTTTTCCCCAATATTTAAGTATCCTTTTTTCCGCTCTTCGCTCCGAGTTTTCAAAACTATCTCATCAATCATAAGTTGCTAGGAGAGCGCTACCGAAACCAGGCTATCCCAGCGTAGTACTGCCTCTCCAGTGATATCTTTCTCTGCTTACAGCCCTGCAAGTATATACTGCGCATGAGCGGCCTAAAGTCCGTGCATGTGCAGATTGTAATGTCTCCACCGGGTAACTCTTTCATGGCTATATAATAAAGATAATAAAGACTTAAAGCCATTTTCAAATGGTGTCAGCATTTTGCGAACAGCTGAGTTTTTTGCAGTTTGGTAGATACACTAATTTCGGAGGCTCCATAGAGTTCTATGGAGATGGTGGTACTAAGTGTTACATTGGTGAAAGGCTTGATAAATAGGCCTCATAGATTGAAATATTTGTCAACAGGGGTTTATCACCCAGCAGAGTGATGGAGGGTACTGCAATGCCCATTTACCATCCAGAGGCACCAACTGGGCTCCTCTGGGTATCCATGGGGGGCAGGGAATGTGCAGTTTAAAAGTTACCTGGATCTTGATTAAAATAAAGAGTCTTCAGACACTATGTAACTGATAACAATTTAGGAAACTTATTTTCTGTTCTAAAACTTTGATTTTAAACTCCTAGTGCTGTAACCTACATATTGATACAGCTGCATGTTATAATTTATATGACTCTGGATCAGACACATAAAACAGTGGACTTAAATGTTACAATTTATCTCCAATGTATTTGCACATGTTACAGATATTGTGCCAACACTTATAGCAACCCTTAATATGGGTAATAAGCCAAGAGTTTTATATCAGTATCTCCTTAAACATCCACAATTTGTAGGGTGCTAATATATTCTTATTAAGAATGTTTGCTTTTCTAAATGCAATTTTTGGGCTTTTGCAGAATAGAATTTTAGGACATGTCAAAAAATTTTTTCAAAACACTGGATATTTTTTTGAATTTTCTGTTAGCTTTGTAATGAAATGCACAGCAAAATATGTTGTACATATTCTTTTCTAAGCAAAGATGTTCTATCCAATTTCTGTTTATCTGACAGCATTGAAAAGTAAATAATCTGGCAACACCTAATCTTTAAACTGGTTTAACATAATTTTCAACTGAGCTTCAAAGTCTACAGTTGAAGAACTATGTCTTCTTTTCTACTTGTGGTTACTTTTAAAATTTCCCTAAAAAAGTGAGTAAAAGGTTTAAAATAAGTGCAAATATTAATTCTGCAAACTTCTGTTCCAATTAAAGTCAGATCCCAAAAATAATGGCTGGGTCTTGTACCACAGACAAAAAACATGCACAAATGAATTTTGATTTAGATAAACAATATATTCAGGGATTAAACTATCATTCCCATTGCAAACAGTCTATTTATCATCAATATAGTACAATATGCACACTGAATGGACAGTGGAGTCAATAATGTATATTTAATATGAATTTGGTGTAAATCTGGTACCCATTGCAGTGCCACAATATAGTAAATATTGAGATTCAAAAATGAAAAAAAATTGTTACAAGATAAATTCTATAGCATCCATTAAAATTGTTTCAGACCCAAGGAAATTGGGATAGTTTATGTAAAGAAAAAGAAACATTACCTAATCATAGAAACATTTGACGGCAGATATGAACCGCTTGACCCATCGAGTCTGCCCATTTTTGTAACCTATGGTAACCTCAAACCCTATTTGATCCTTAGTTCTTTAAAAGGATCATCATTACCATCATTCATTTGTATAGCGCCAGCAGATTCCGTAGTGATATACAATAGGAAACAAACAGTAATAAAACAATAATGAGTAATACATACAGAGAGGAAAGAGGGCCCTGCTTGCAAGTTTACAATCTATGGGACAATGGTTTGATACACAAGGGTAAGTGCTACATCATATTGCATATTTGTCCAACTAAATGCAAAGGTTATAAAGTATTTAGTGGGCTGTATGATCAGTCACAAAACTATGTTGTCAGAGGGTTGTTGTCTTGTGTTAGCTGTGTAGAGGGTGGTAATAGGGTAATCTAGGGAGATTAAAATGATGGTTGAGGAATATTATAAGCTTGTCTGAAGAGGTGGGTTTTCAGAGAATGCTTGAAGGTTCGAAGCTTAGAGGAAAGTCTTACTGTGCGAGGGAGGGAAATCCACAAAGTGGGTGCAGCCTGAAAAAAGTCCTGTAACCGAGAATGGAAGGATGTAATGAGAGTAGAAGAGAGACGCAGATCTTGTGCAGAACGGAGTTGTCTAGTTGGGAGATATTTTGAGACAAGTGAGGAGATGTATATCGGTGCAATTTTGTTGATGGCCTTCTATGGTAGTAAAAGAATTTTATAGTGGTTTTGTTAAAAAACAGGCAACCAATGTAGAGACTGATAGAGTGAGTCAGCAGAGAAAGAACGATTTGCAAGGAAAATCAATCTAGCTGCTGCGAGCATAATAGATTGTAGAACTTGTGTCTGATTTTGGGAAGACCAGTAAGGAAGGAATTGCAATAGTGGATGCGTAAGATGATGAGTGCATAAATGAAAGCTTTTGCAGTGTGTCTTATGTAGTGTGAGATATGTACGTATTCTGGAAAAGTTTTTTAGATGTATGCAGCATGATGTAATATAGAGTTGATGTAGGAAACAAAGGATAGGTGTGAGTCAAGGATTACACCAAATTGCTTCTCCATCAATTTATCGTTTAAATTTAAAACCAGAATCAATCAATGTCCCTTTTTAAAGACCTACAGATCCAATATCAACAAAGATCTACTTCTGGGAATTGATTGTAAAACCCCCAAAAAAAAATTTGCCACAAAAATAATCCACCGTTTTTGAATTCAGCGTCTAAAGAATTAAAGAATCAGAGGGTCTATTTGTTATAAAGTGAAGATAGGGCAGGTTTTCTATTGCTTGTAGTACAACGAGAGGAAATCTACTATCGCCATCATTTACCGTTAAAGCGGAAGCGGAAACCTTAACTTTGGGTTTTCAGCGCCACTTGTAAAACCGTAAATGAAAAATAAAATGTAAAAAATGTAAGGAATAGCAGGTAACTGGTTTTCTAGCAGCGGTTTTGGTGTCTGTCATTGGTGCTGTAGTGCAGGAACGTCTGCTGTGTTTTCCTGCTGTTGCCCATATCATATTGTGCCCAGCTACACCTATTAAGTCATCAGTACTGGAGAATACATCCTGGGACAACCAAGTACCAACGAACATTCCAAGTTCCATATGAACGGGGTTGTTATAGGTGAAGCTCTTGTCAAGATCAGTTCTAATAACTTAGCAGGATAGGATGTTGTGTCAAAAATATATAAAAATATGCAAAAAATATATATATATATTTTTGCTAGTATTCCAATTTGAAAATATACTTTATTTAAATAAATAAATAATGTATTAATTGAATATCTCCTGCATATCGACCCCCTGACACCAGTCTAAATATCTAGATATAGATCAAATCTTCTCTTGAAAAAAATCCACCTTTGTGTGATATCTCTGGATTGAATCTCAAATATCTACTTTTGCATCTTTACTATAGAAAAAATCTCTTAAAAGTCACCAAATTTGTAATCTGTGGTAAAAAAAAATATTAACATATAATAGAATGGTTCATCAGGATGAATTTTTAAGGATAGAAAGTTGCTTACGAATATTCTCATAAGCACTTTATATATATAATATAATTGTATTGGCTTCACCTATGTATTTAGTAAACATTTCACTTGTATTACACATTATTACAATATAGTGGTCTGTTTATTATTAAAGAAGCTGTAAGGGCCTTTCTCTGTGTATATCCCAGTGTACTGAGCTCAGATGTGACATTTCAGCTATTTTAAAAATTATAGAATATATATTCTGTATAACCTATATATACACTATATGGACAGAAGTATTTGGCCACACCTGTTGATTATTGACTTGACGTGTTTCATTCAGACCCGTTGCCAGAGGTGTATAAAATCAAGCACCTAGCCATGCAGTCTCCATTTACAAACATATGTAATACAAGATGGGTCGTTCTGAAGAGCTCAGTGACTTCGACTTCAAGTGTAGTATTGTGATAGGATGGCACCTTTGTAATAAGAAGATTCGTGAAATTTCATCCCTGCTGAATATTTCACGGTCAACTGTCAGTGATATTATTAGAAAGTGGAAGCATTTTGCAACTCAGCCACAAAGCGAAAGACCACGTAAAATCACAGAGTCAATGACTGCTCAGGCGCATGGTGCATAAAAGTCGCCAACAATCTGCTGATTCCGTAGCTGAAGAGTTCAGAACTTCCACTGGCATTAATGTAAGCACAAAATCTGTGCGGCGGGAGCTTAATGGAATGGGTTTCCAGGGCCAATCAGCTGCATACAAGCATCACATCACCAAGACCAATGCCAAGCGTCGGATGGAGTGGTGTAAAGCACACCGACACTGGACTGTGGAGCAGTGGAAACGTGTTCTGTGGAGTGACAAATCACACTTCTCTGTTTGGCAGTCAGATGGGAGAGTCTGGGTTTCACAGATGCCGGGAGAACATTACCTATCTTTACATTACATTATCTATCTATCTCATATCTATCTATCTATCTATCTATCTATCTATCTATCTATCTATCTATCTCATATTTATCTATCTCATATCTATCTATCTATCTATCTCATATCTATCTATCTCATATCTATCTATCTCCTATCTATCTATCTATCTATCTATCTATCTATCTCATATCTATCTATCTATCTATCTATCTATTCATATCTATCTATCTATCTATCTATCTATCTATCTATCTATCTCATATCTATCTATGTCATATCTATCTATCTATCTATCTATCTATCTATCTATTTCAGACCTATATACAAATATCTTTTCCGGACAAGAGAAACACAATAGATCCTGCAGGACACAAACAGAATTGTATCCTGGAAACTCTAATCCTGTATACATACAGAGGTATGAAGGTGTTACTGATAATAGCTGTATGAGGCAGTAATCTAAAACTGAATTGACCATGACCGATATTAAGCTGGTTTGTTAATGACTTTGGCAGTGATACAATGACACCCAATGGATATAGTATTACACAATGCAGTTGGATAGATATACTTTATGCTTTTCCCTTGTAAACACAACACCACAACATTACATGGCTATAACACAACCTTACTATATGCTCATCGACAAAACATTTTATAGAGGGACAGTAACAGACAAGGACATTTTGTTTAGGAGACGAACGGATTTTTCAAACTGCTCTGAGAATTATTCATCTCATTCTGCATTAGGGACTGATCTTCTCAGCAGCAGAATGTGGCCATAGACATCCATCCCAACATTTAAGTTCTTTTTGAAATCGGGGCAGAGACTCGCCCCCTCTGTAAAGGCCGCATCACATTAGGGGTGTGATTGCGCCACGTTATGGAGACACCATGAGCCCGAGGGCGTAGCTAGAGCTTGTAAAGTCCTAGGCCGACCCCCAAACACCTTCCCTAAATAATTCCCTGCATTGCTGGACCCACCCTCCGCACATGTTCACCTGTCTGGGGTGATGGGACAGTCCGTTGCAATCGGACAGTTGTGGAAAGTGTGTTTAAAGTGTCTCTGGTCCCACCTCAATCACACTGCCATGCAGAATGGATTTGTATCTGTTCATAGATCTATGTAGACATATAATATCTATAGATATATAATCTATAATGCAAGTTTACAGCATGAAGAAGCAAAGTGAAACTCTGAGATTATGGCACCAGAACTTTGCACCCCTGTGAAATGTGGTTCGAATGATTATTTGCTGTGTTTTCTCTCTCTACTTTCCTAAGTTGATTATAGCACAAATCGTCCTGTACTTAAATGTGTCCTCTAAGTATTCGTTTAAGTCTTGACTCGCGGTCTCATTAGTGTTTTTAACGCCAGAGATTGTGAGACCTAAGAGACAATACAAAGGTGCTAATTATTTTGTGTGGGGTTTTTTTTTGCAGTCCAAAGCTACAATATATCATCTGTCTCTAGTGATACTTGTGCAAAACTGTGTCTTAACTCCTTAGTGACTAAAAGTCTCATATCCCGTTGTGTGGTTTTCAAAATGCCAAGATATGTGAAAAAACATAACTAAATGATGCAAATGTTCCTTCAACTTCCACCTCGTACAAAATAAAATGAGTTGCTAATAAAAGTGTTACATGCAAAGAAGGGAAGTGATCATACGGCCGTCATTGCAAATAAGTATATTTTAACAAGAGGCCCATAACTAATAATACACATCTGCAGCGTCTGTCCTGTGACTGAATCGCTGGTGTCTACCCCACAAAGCCAAATTAGGTTACAGGCTTTATATAATTCAGCAGATATTGTAACTCAGCCAAAATATGTCTATTTGCCTGTGAGCTTGTGTCTGGGACTTGTACAAAAACTCCAGAGACATTGGGCCTGAGGTACCAAGGCACGAAGACTGAGCGCAATATTATATGCACGTATTTAGAACTCACGAAATCTTCAAGGAACAGATCTATAGAAACGTGAAAGTAAGACTGCAGGATACGTCCAATCCCTATGCGGATTATAAATTCTCAAAAGCATGCGCAGGAAAATGTAAAAAAATATTGAATTAATATCACCTGGTAATAATATGGACACTAATGATAAAACAGTTTAAATAAAGTGTTGGTTTCTTTTTTAAATGATCTCTTCCATGAAATACATTTATTAGAATGTTGTTAATGTCTGTTGAGCATATAAATAAATTATACGGTTTCTCCTGATTGCAGACACATGTAATAGCGTGCATACGAGACTGTCATCACTACTTATCAGGACTGAGAATATGCCCAGAGCTGGTGCAGGGGATACAGAATAAAATGAGTAACTTTGACGTGCGTAAAGCTTCATACGGATGTGGCAGTGTGCGCTCAAGTTTGGCATGCTTCTATTGTAGATTGACTACGGCAAAATGCCCCTTACCCATCTAGCTCACTCCTCGAAGGCTGTAGTAAGTGTCCTGTGCGTACGGACACACAGCAGACAGCTCTGCGTTCACGGACGTATCTTGTTCACGGACGTATCTCCCGATTTTGGGCAGGCGCAGAGTAATTTTGCGTAGACCAGCAGACACGTGCCTTGGTGAGTGATGGTCTCCCAACCTCTAATCTATAGGGGCAATGCCTGGATTTCAGTTCAATACCAACAAAGTTATGACAACAGAACTTCGAGCTTAATTCAGAGAAATATACAGAAGATAAGATCACAGCCTGGATGTTATGCACGACTGACAGTAACACACCTTGTGGCCACCTCTCACATATATCACATATATGGACTCTGCAGGCGTCCACTATTACTGTTATCTATTATATATAATATACTGACCCCATTGCCCCGCACACCATGATACACAGACCCACAGACAGACAGATAAACTAGATGGAACTAAATGTAACAATCAGGAATTACCTTGTGCAGAGTTTTGCCATAACTTCCCCTCCCGTTGTGACACATCAACAAAGTGTTCTCTGAGCAGTAGGGAGTGTGTACACCCTGAGCACTAACACACCCTCCCCCCTCCCACCAGGATTTGGAAGTAACACCCAGACAACAACTAGTACAGCCAGCGCCAGGGACTGGCGGAAAACTCCAGCAGTGAAAGTTTGTAATCATTAGGTTACTGACAAGTGTCTCGTGTGTGACAGGGACATACAAAGTAACACATGTATTACATACATTTGTTTTTCTTACACTTTATCTAATTTGTTCCCTTAGGTTCAAATTAATATGAACATAAAACAGACACAAAATCTATATTATGTATATTATATATACACATAGAAATATATACACACACAAGTGTACACTGGAACCTATACTGACACGAGTTGCTGACACATTGGTCCTGAGTCATTAAGACACGTGTCTGACGGTTTTCTGCATTTCATCTGAAAAATCGCTCTACGTATGGCTAGAACTGAACGATACGCAACAGAACGCAGCCACGGCCAAGTCATCTACAAGCGCAGACCACACTCACTACATGATTCAGGGGAGTGAACGGGGCTTGGAATGGGCGGATGCACGTACGCAATGTACAGTAAGGGCGTTAGAGTCTTGCACCAGCTAGTCTAAGTCCTGAATCCTAGTTATGTCAGTATTGTATGCATGCTATATGTGTTATGTACAGTGGACATTAAGAACACCCTAATAAATGTATTTCTAGGAGAAAAAAAAGATATAATTTTTTTAAAATGTCCATGTATAATTATAAATGACTATATTATTGACATATACCATTAAATTAATATATATATTTTTTTCTTTGCATTCTTTTGTGATTTTATGTTGCACATAGGTACTAAGTGAGCTTACACCCATAGTCATCACCCCACGTGTCTTCAGACCCGTTCCTTGTTGACTTCGGGAGAACGCAGAGACAAGTTATTTGCACCTCAGTGTGCGCCGTAATGACTCAGCCCCTTTATATTCTGGTGTTTTCTTTGCACAGATTCTGGAGCAATCTTATGAAAACACAAAACCCGTTGTTAAACTGGTTCTTCTTTAACAACAAAAGTGCTGCATTGTACTGTCTACCTGATGATGTCCTGCTCTCTTCCGGGTGTACAGTAACATTCTGTTCACAAATAAACTCTCAGTACTATATTCGTTCAGCAACTGCTCACAACTGTCATTCCACAATTAGATTCCCAGCAAGTGCTGTCTCATACAATGGGCGTCTGTCTCGTGCACTCAGACAAGTCCGTCTTGTGTTCTCAAAATCTCATTATAAATCGCTGGCGGCTGCAATTATCTCCCACAGATTGTTTATTAAATAATAACTTCGAGTGCATAAAACAAACAGTACAGGAAATGGACCTTTGTTGACACTTTTGTGGGTTTTAGAAAACTAGCAATTAAAGGTAAAAAAAACCAATTAGTTTCAGTTAAAAACGTGTTTTACACCCAGGTCAGCTAACATGGTCACCTATAGGGGAGATTTCAACTGGCCGCGTTACTGTAAAAAGTAACGCGGCCCATGCACTATTACCGTTATTACGGTGGTTTCAACGGCAGCTTTTTTTTCCAGGGAGCTTCGAGCAGAAAGCAGGATTAACTTTAATAATATCGGTAATAGGTTTAACGCTGCGCTACTTCTGGGGACATGAATTCCCCCCATAGTGTTCTGATAAAGTACTTCTTTTGGACAAATGTTACTTTAAATAGTTAAACGTTAGTACTCCTATGTTAGAGAGTAACTTTATTAAATCTTTTTGCCTGGCAAACAAGTGTAGGGTATGCACTACTGTGTGGTATATTATGATCTGGGGGCACTGGTTTGTTTTCTTTAGGCTGCTATTACTGATTTATAAATTTACACAGTCATGTGACTACTATAGCAACTACAGTCATACGACACATGGTGTAGTGAGCAGAGAGGCATTGGAACGCCCCTCTGAGCTCTGTGACATCTACCTCCCTCCCTCCCTCTGCCATCACATAACCTGAGAGCTGTGAGTCTGTGTCTGTGTAACTTGCAGACATAGGGCCTGATTCATTAAGGATCTTAACTTGAGAAACTTCTTATTTCAGTCTCCTGGACAAAACCATGTTACAATGCAAGGGGTGCAAATTAGTTTTCTGTTTTGCACATAAGTTAAATACTGACTGCTTTATCATGTAGCACACAATTACTTGATAGCTTATTTGTACACTGAAATTTAAAGTTGATATTTGTGTGCTACATGTAAAAACTTTAACTTATGTGCAAAACAGAATTCTAATTTGCACCCCTTGCATTGTGACATGGCTTTGTCCGGGAGACTTAAATAAGAAGTTTCTAAAGTTAAGATCCTTAATGAATCAGGCCCATATTTTGCAAACTCCAGAGAGATTTTGAAAAGGAGATAATGATTTGCAGCTAAAAAAAATGACTATCGGATAAATGATTAAAATGTACTTTACTTGCTACTTAAAGACAAAAAAGCATCTATGTGGGGTTGCTGCTTTAATTAGACAAATGTAATGCAGTAAATAAGCTCCTTAAACCAGCTTACGCCACACAATGTAATATATTACAGGATACATTGTGTCATGACACCACATTCCTGTTGTATTTCTACATAACATCGCTCTGTATTTCTAACTCAATTAGACACCATTAGTTGTTTTAGGCCTTTAAAATCATGGTTAATTTATGATTATTAGGGAATTAGTGGCACTATATAAATAGATGATGATGATGACAGATGCTATTGCAGGGAAAACTAATATGTGAACATGAACGGTGCGGATGTCAATGTAATATCGGTAAAATTATCAAATAAGTTGGAAAAAATAAAATATAAACTGCAGATAAATTCAGTCTAAGACAAGCAAGATCTTTAGTCCAATAAATAAAAACAGTTTTACACTGGTCCATAGAGAATTATCCTGTCCAGTATGATTGTTTTGACCTGGCACCATGTAAGAATCTGTGTTGGAGACAGTTCCTGCAGGAAATTAAGCGCCGATCTCTAATAAGTCCATACACAAGTTACAAGGGACAAATTAGTCCACAGCGGTAATCAGTGGAAAGTTGCGCAGGGGATAAATTCATTTATTTTCCTATTATGTCTCAGTGAGCCTGATCAGCTGTTTGTTGCCGCAACGGTCATAGGCAAACAGAGGGGGGGTTCCTAGTGCCTGGAAACCCCCTCCAAGCCTGGGGCACTGTATAATTGAGATGGCTGGACCCTGCCCCCGCTTCATACGGCTCAGCTTGAAAAGGAAGAGCAGGGTACACCTAACAGTAGTGCATGCAGCATTGCCCATGTATATTATAGGGATAGGAAGAGTTGGAGAGCAGCCAAACACTGTCTAAAATTATAGCTACGCCCCCATGCATGCTGGCCACGCCCACTGGTGGCGTGGTGTGGAAATTCCCCTCTACAAATCCTGTGTTTGCCCCTGGTGTCAGAATGGTAGACCTGATAAACATAGCGGTGAATGATCCAAAGTCATGTTCTACTCCACTGTAAAGTCAGAAGTATTACCAATATCCTAACGCTTTTCGTTCTAAGATAGAAGTTCTTCACAGTTTACTTATGGCAAATACTTCATGCATTGTTAACAATCTGTTAGTAATTATTCCACCAATGTAAATGATTGGTTAATTACCTACCAATTACATTAATTGGATAATTACCAGCAGAATTCATTTTGATCATTGCGCAGGTAATTAAACACAGGAGAAAGAAGGAAGAGACAACGTTCACCACAATAATACTGGTTATCATACACGTTAATACAGCAACTTTTTGCCAAGCTAATATTACTCATTGCTTCCATGGGACACAAAGACATAGAGGTTCCTAATGGCCATTAATGGAACAGTGCCACCCAGGCCAAAATATGGAGGGACAGTCCCAATTCTCTGCACCCTATAAATATATATATTGGCAAGTTGACACATTTTGCACCACAAACTTTGAATGTGCACTTGTAGCATCACCGCTGGTCACTTATTTGCTATTCAAAGCAGAAACATTTTGTAATTTTTGTTACCGTCTGTTGCTGAAACTCAATTAGCAGTTAGATGGTTTAAAATAGATTAGGCTGCATAGATATATAGTACTGTATAGTATATGCTATATACAGTAATCTGCACTATAGGAAGACCACATTACGTTCACTAGAACAGCTCTTCTCAGAACAGTTACATTTGAGGACAATGATTTAGACAGACAAGAAATTCTGTTACGGTCATTTCAAGTTTGGAAAAAGGAAACTTTGTGTCAGTATCACAACCGTCAGTAGAATTAGGAAATATTGTCATCAATGCAGCTTTTTCAAGGAACAGTCTTGTTGCAAAATGTGTGACCTGTTTTACTGCAGATAGTATACATGACATCCTAATGTACGTCCTTATATCCTGTTCAAGACCAGGCACAGGCTGTGAGGGGTCTACAGACTTCAAGTCAGAACTTGCACGTAATTTGGATTTTAGAAAAGAGCACAGAACCTAGTATGGCTGGATCACTTATAAACAACTTATGGTATAAATTTATTTAAAGGAAATAACGCATGTCGCTTATTTATGTAATTGCCAATGAACTTATTTTTGATATTGTGTATAATTTGATATAGGAAATATTTATTTCTGAAATTATATATATATATATATATATATATATATATATATATATATATATACACATATTGACAATAATTGTGTTCTGTCTTCGTTTTGTATTCACACTATTTAGTGCATTTGTATTGTGTGTATACTAGTGTGACCTGGACTGACAATATATCTTTTCTATTTCTAATTTTGGTCAAATATTTACCGTCTGTATTGGCCGTACCATCCTGCAGACCAGAATACAAAATTTTAAGCAAATCAAGTCAGCAGAACAGACCAGTTTACAGATAGGCAGCGATTCTGTCTTCAAGTTCAACTTTTGCTTCCCCATTCCATAGGATCCCTTTCCATAATATTTGTAAGTTTGTATTTTCTCTGTATCCAATTGTGCAATGAGGCAAATTTTTACACAGTAGTTTTGGAAATTTAGCTCATCTCTCGATTGCTCCATCTGTTACTGGAAGTTGATTAAACATTATAGATGCAACAATCTGGAGAACTGCATATCACATATACCATGTACATAGAAAGGAAGCTTATAAAACTCTTCTTAAGCTGGGTACACACTACAGAATTTTTCACCAACTTTTTATGCCGAGAGATTTTACATGCGATCGATGTTCCGATCGCTCGGTCCATGGACTGCATACACACTAGCCTTGTTTAGGACGATAAATGGAAGAGCGGACGTCCCTTTAGCGACTTTTTACAGCCATGTTGTCGTGAGCAATGACTAATTTCGTACTCACTGTTGTGGATCGGTCGGAAGATTATACACACTACACAGCGGAAACGAGATTGGAACGGAAATATTAAACGGTACGAACAACCAAATGAGGCGACAATCGTCCATTTGGGCAGACTTTCGACCATCGTGTCACAACACACACTGACCCGACTTTTGAACGAGCGGTCGTATGTCGGCTGATTGAGCCAATTATTGGACGAAAACCGTGTAGTGTGTACCTAGCTTTACCTTTCAGCAATAAATGTAGATAGTTTCTGATCAAGGCTTAATGCAGAATGTTGCAATAAACAAGACAGGAAGGGCATATATCGCTGTTTTAGCAGTGTTATTAATGAAATACGCTTAGATACAGATGTACTGGCACATTCCAGTCATTAATGACAAGTGATGGCAGGATCACCACTAATTAAACATGTCAGTACAGAAGCAGCAATCTGCATAAACCTTTGGCTCTGTAGTAGAGGAATTTGGCAGCCTGTCCGTACTTAGACAATTGATTTGAACTAATGTTGTGCTATCTACTAAACAAGGTGCTTTCAGCATTGAGTTATCACAGCGGTGCCTTTAAACACACATTCTGGACGCTAGCTTGCACTTTCATGTTTAATAAACATCTAGTTTTATGAATGTTAGGTAACAATGGTAATATCTACAGGACAAACTGTGGTTTCAGCTACTATTATAAATATGAAATATTTACTAATTGCTTATATCGCCCGGCTGCCCAAAAATGACAGAATAAATCCCATAGTCATGAGACACAACGAAGTGCCGGTGAAATCATGAATATTCTCAATTCTGGGGGGTAAATGTATCAAGCTGTGAGTTTCTGGCGCGTTTGAAAAGTGGCGATGTTGCCTATAGCAACCAATCAGATTCTAGCTGTCATTTTGTAGAATGTACTAAATATATTATATCTAGAATCTGATTGGTTGCTATAGGCAACATCTCCACTTTTCAAACTCGCCAGAAACTCGCAGCTTGATACATTTACCCCCTGGAATCATTTTTACATGAACAACAAAGGGGGAAATGATAATTCAGTAACTTTTACACAATCGCCACAAATCGCTAGCGATTTGCATCTCCAGACTACCAGATGTATAATCCTGCAGATTGGAGGGTTTAAATGGAAATCACTGGTGATGTGTGACGAACTCAAAACACCTAATCTGCTGAGGGTTTAGTCAAAATCTGCAGGGAAAACATCATTTTTTTTATACCTGCTTCTTATTGGCCTGAAGCTCAAACAACTATTCCGACCAGGTACTGACTGTTGGGATGTCAAGACAGACCCCTTAAGTCAGAGCCTTTGCACCTTTGCTGCTTTTAAATAGGAAAGTAAATTTATAGGGGCACTAAAATAATAAACATTGAAATTATCAAATAATAACTCACATAATGAAGTGTGCCCATTAGAAATTTGCTAAATTTTCAATTAATTTTGTTCTGCAAAAATTTACTTCATTCCCAATTTCACTGCAGAAATTGAACAGGTTTCATTGAGGGAATTTGGCCTTGTGTTTTCAGTGGTACCTCCAGGGGCAAATGCAGGATTTGTAGAGAGAGGTTTCCATGCCAAACCGCAAGTGGGCGTGGCCAGCATGCTTTGGGGCGTGACTATAATTTTAGACAGTGCTTGGCTGCTCTCCAACTCTTCCTATCCCCATCATATACACGGGCAATGCTGTGTGCACTACTGTTAGGTGCACGCAGCTCTCCCTTTTTGAGCAGAGCTGTGTGAAGCGGGGGCAGGGTCCATCCACCTCAATTATACAGTGCCCCAGGCTGGTAGAGGGGTTTCCAGGCACTAGGAAACCCCCCTCGGTTTGCCTATGACCTCAGCCACAACACATCGCAGAATGAATTTGCCATCTCTCATCCCCAGGCCCGATGTTCCCTCACTCTCATAATTAATTGACGACATAAGCGAGGAGCAGAATTAGCAGAATGAAGAGAAAAACTGAAACGTTTCAGTAATGAAGAGGGTGGTTCTATAGCGGGAGAGGGAGGACTTTATAGTGATCTGTTTATTTACTTTCATAATGTACAATTTTCATCCAAACCCTCAATCCCACAGAAGTAGGTGCAGACTGAATTCATGGAGACAGTTCCAAAAACTGAAATGTGGGACTGTTTGTATGTACATACAAGACTCGACACTTAGGTGCACGAGAGCAAAATAAAATTCTCGGCACGCTCCCATATTCTGCAGTTCATAGGTGACTGTTACTGAAGAAAGTTCAAACCTTTAATAGTTACTTATTAAAGTTGAAAAAAGACACCGTACATTAAGTTCAACCTTTTATAATTTCTATCTGTGTTGATCCAGAAACCAAACACTCTAATGTGACATTTGCCAATTTAGACTCACAAGGAAGAAAAAAAGAATTTCTGACCCCAAATTCTGACAGTGAATTTGCCATCACCAACTCATGTGGTAAAGAATCCCACAGCTTTACCGCTCTTTACATAAAAGCAACATGACAGCGTCATTGATATGCGGTATTGGAGATAAAACTCAGACAATTTTTTTAACCCTTGAAATAGAATGAAACATTATTCAGAATGAGGACACAATGGTACAGTCAGCAGATAAAGGGGGACAAAACCTGTTCTACAATAATTTTTTTAAACACTAAGGGGTAGATTTACTAAGCTGCGGGTTTGAAAAAGTGGGGATGTTGCCTATAGCAACCAATCAGATTCTAGCTGTCATTTATTTAGTACATTCTACATAATGATAGCTAGAATCCGATTGGTTGCTATAGGCAACATCTTCACTTTTTCAAGCCCGCAGCTTAGTAAATCTAGCCCTAAGAGTCTGAGTCATTAAGGAAAGTAAGGCAAAACAATTAGTAAGTTTTCTCCTGGGCAAAACCATGTTACAATACAAGGGGTGCAAATTAGTTTATTATTTTGCACATATGATAAATACTGGCTGTTTATTCATCTAGCACACATATACTTTATAGTTTTATTTGTACACTGAAATTTAACGTTGATCTAGGACATGCCCTACCCCAAATATAAATCTGCCCCCACATTTTAAATTTACCTCCCCCTCCAATGCAACATGGTTTTGCTCAGGTGTAAAGTTACTCATTTTTTATTCTTTGCTCTCCTTAATGACTCAGGCCCTAAAGGAGCATTAGTAAGACTGCACATGGAGAGCCAAGATACAACAGGTCATCGTAACAATTATTTCCGTTTAGTATTTACAGCATAGTTACCTACTCTCCTGGATTGTCCGGGAGACTCTCGAATTTCTGGGAGTCAGCCCGCACTCCCGGGTGAGCAGGCAAACCTCCCAGTTCTCAAAGAATTCAATAGTAAGGCGGCTGGGTGGGGCTTATGACGCAAATCATGCATCATTGTGGCACCGCCCCCTGCTGTAATTGGTCCAAAAAGTTTGATTGCTGTTAAGGAGACGGGGCCAAATGGCGCGACCCGCCGTGCCCAGCCCACAACACGCCCATCTCCCCCCGATCTCCCGGATCACTAATTGCCAATGTTGGCAAGTATGATTTACAGATAAGGACATGGACTTCAGTTAAGTAACAGGATTATTGATGCAAAGAAGGTCGACATGAGTCAGGAGAGGAGACTGACAGAACCCTCAAAACTGGAAGTAGACAAGTCAGTGGGACCAGGGTCTCCCATGGTCTATATCAGGGGTGTCCAACCTTTTAGCTTCCCTGGGCCACATTGGACGACGACAAGTTGGTTTGGGCCGCACATAAAATACACTGACACTAACGATAGCTGATCATCCAAAAAAACATAGAAAACATAGTGAACATATTAAACTTACTTGGAAATGAAGTTAGTAAGAGTTAGGAAACCTGTTGCAGAATCATGATTAAAGCAGTAGTCCCATTACCAGCTACAATTTAACTTACCTGCATCTGCCCCTTAGTGGGGTTCGGGGAATTAAATGCCAAAAACTTTTTTTTCCTCTCTTTCTGCACCCATGAATCATTTTTTTTATTGACCAGTTTGAAATGGTCACCGATATAGGTAGCATCAGGAGGACTAATAGAAATCTACAGAGATTTAAAGATAGGGTGGCGGGAAAAATGGCTCATGGAGCAGCCTCCGATGAGGGTAACAATGGGTGATATTTTCACCCTACTTAGCACTGCACATTTAAAATGGTTTAAAATATTAAAAATACAATCATCTCTTAATATTTATATTAGATACATACAGAGAACACAGCTAGTTCATAATTGCATGGTGCAGAATGTCCAAATTCAGAGTAACAATAAGATACTGGATAATCTTTCACTGCTGCTGATAGTTCACGCGGGTGACTCCTCTGTGCTGCGCTACGCAATGGATGTCGGGCGTTATGACGTCACCTCCGACATTCACTGCGAGCGCCGCATGGAGGAGGAGACCAGGGAGGGAGCCGGAGCGCCAGCTGACGTGACCGCAAGGTAAGGATATTTTTTTAGCAGGATTTTTTTTTCCATTAACAGCGCTGCCCCCACAACCAAAACTCCTGCTGGGCCACATTTACAGGCGGGCTGGGCTGCCCTGGTCTATATCATAGAAATGACCAGGAAAAAACAAAAGGATAAGAGTTTTATTAAGGTACAGGGGGGGAAAATTCCTCAACAAAAGGAAAGTTTTAGAAGACGAGGATATGCACGGAAACTGGAAGGTCGCAGGTGAAGGGTAGTACAGAGAGGGAACAGCCTCCCAACAGAGGGGAGGGGGTAGAGGCTAGTAAATTAGGGGAATTTAAACATGCTTGGACATAATGTTATCCTAAGTCTGATAAAAGGCTCACGCAGGGTCTGCGCTTCTTATCTACCATCACATTCTATGTTTTTGTTCTCATTCCTTCTTCCACTGGTTGTTATATTTTACTTTCCTTTTTAATAGAATTTGTTGCTCAACACAACATTTTAAGGTGATTTGTGTTTAAAAAAAATAAAAAATAAAACTGGTTTCCTGAAACGTTTTAGCACCACGTATGTAATCTGGTCTTCTGGCCGCAAAACGATGATGTTCGTGGGAACCACCGCTCAGAGACATAAGATCGCATCAAATATTCATAGTGACAGTTCATGTTGTGTCCAATCCTGAAATCTGACTAAGGTTTAGGGGACCTTCTACAAAGGAGAAGTGGAGGTGTGGTCCGTAGCGACCAATCAGATTCCAGCTATCATCCTCTAGACTGTAGGTGAATGATAGCTAGAATCTGATTGGTTGAAGCACACATTTGCTACATGAATTAACACACTATTATGTATTTTTACACCTTTCCCAAATGACATTGTTACTGTACGATTATATAGCACAGCCACCATGTGCCACCACACAAAATTGGAACAAAACTGACCACACCTCCATTTCACAAGGCCACACCCCTAAATGTGAAAGCCCCTTTTTAGACATTGAAAATCAGGATACTTCTGCAAAATTCCTGACTTGTGGCATTTATGACAGAGCACGGACATATTCTACAACATTATACTGTATACCTATATAGTATCTGTAATGTATTATATAAGACTTTACAGCATACTTTCCAACTCTCACGGAATGCCTGGGAGACTCCCGAATTCCGGGTAGGTCTCCCGGGCTCCCGGGAGAGCTGGCAATTCTCCCGCATCTGCCCACTTCCTAGTAAAGTGGGCAGATTTCAAGCTTCCATGATGCGATTCTCCGGGAATCGCATCATTTTGGTCCGCCCCCATGGTAAAATGACGCGTTTGAGTCATTACGTCACAGTTGGCAGGGCCAAAATGACCCGATTTGCGGAGTCACGTCCCTTCACGCCAACCTCTACTCTGAGACTCCCGAAGGCCAGTCTTTAAAGGTTGGCAACTTTGCTTTACGGCATGGTACAAAGACCTACATTACTCACTAGGGGCAGCCGTATTGAACCACAAAGTGTCCCATCCATCAATGATTTCCTAGTAAAATGGATAGTTTGAATAACGATTTGACCTAAAAAACCTCTCTCCCCACTGGATATTGTTCGTCGGTCAACTTTAAAAGATGTTTCAAGAAGAACATCCGAGATCTTCTAAATCTTTGACAAGCAGAGCGGAACAAACATCCGAAAATAACCAGACAAAGTTCAATTTCACTTAAAATTCTTTCGAAAAGTTATTTCTGCCAATCTTTATCTAGTCAGAATAATCATTTACATACCTGTCAATCTATCAAGTCAGATGTAAGCGCAGGACTTTGATAAAGGAGAATTCAACTTTTCCTTTCATCAAAATAATATTATTATCTTTAATTTATAAAGCTCCAACATACTATGCAGCGCTGTACATTGATGGGATCATGATTCAAATAAATAACGTACAATGACATGAAACAGAAGGTAAAGACGGTCCTGACCAGATGAGCTTACAATCTAAGAGCTGCGCGGGGAGCAATTGATACATAAGTTTGCAGAATAACGGTTGTAGCTGATGGCGGGGAAAGTGGGCGTGGCTAATGTACAGCAGCAGCGCTATCAGCCACCAATCAGAAAGCAGCCATTGGCGACCGGGATTTCTATGCAGCTACCAGTGGAGCGGTAAGGTGGGAATGAGGACGGACGGCGGCAGATGGACGCCTGGGAGGTGAACTGGTCATAAAAATTATTCATATTCTATATACACAATTTACAAATACTATATACAGTATATATATCATATACTATATATATATATATATATATATATATATATATATATATATATACAAGCTCCAATGGGGCAGGGACTGATGTGAATGAGTTCTCTGTACAGCGATGCGTAATTAGTGGCGCTAAATAAATAAATGGTGATAATGATGTATATATATATATATATATATATATACAGATAGATATAGATATAGTATGGGTATATATACCATGGTAGGAATAGTCCTGCAAAAACTTTTCTTCATATTGCAGTCACTAAGTATAATCCGGGGGGGATTTCAGGATCCAGTAGCCCCCCACCCCTGTGCTTACTGACACCAATATATACAGAACATGCAGCATATACCCATACGTACATATATACACACAGAACTCACCTTCCGCCAGTCACCTGAGGATCTGTATAACCTACAATTACACGTCAAGTGCTACAAGTTTCAATAAGTTGATCACTAGCTGCATAAACAAGGAAACGTGTGTCAGGCCTCTCCCAGGGTGCACTGCAGCACATTCCTGGACGATATGTCAATCAGTGGCCAAGAGCCAACCGACTGCCAGTCTCACTGAGTCCTTTAATATTAAACCTGACACTTTCAGCTTCAAGTTGCTAATAGATCAGCAGTTTAAAATCACACAGTTAATGAGTTTGTCCGTTGTAATAAAAGCGATGTGCAGATTACGAGTCAGTGAGGGAATGGGCAGATTAATTGTGAAATTCTGCAAAACCTGAGTTTTGTTCGGTGTACCTCTAACATACGGTGGGCGTTGGACTGGAATATGCCAAGGTTAGCAGTAAACCGCCAGCGAGACGTGACCTTCTGTCCTGCCAGCACTTATACTAACGGCACCACGCGGGGTAATGAGTGACTCTCATTGTCCCAGTTTTATTCATAGATTTAGGATTAGTGAAATTGTGGTGAAATTTCGTGCAAATCAAACTTAGCAATAGTTTTGCAATGGTGCAACGTTCCGGAGATACGATCTTCCGGCCGGATTCATTAAGGAAAGTTAAGTAAAAAAAAATTGAGTAAGTAGTCTCCTGGACAAAACCATGTTACAATGCAAGGGGTGCAAATTAGTTTTCTATTTTGCACATAAGTTAAATACTGTCTGTTTTTCCTGTAGCACACGAATACTTGATAGCTTATTTGAACACTGAAATTTAAAGTTGATATTTGTGTGCTACATGAAAAACAGACAGTATTTAACTTATGAGCAAAATAGAAAACTAATTTGCACCCCTTGCATTGTAACATGGTTTTGTCCAGGAGACTACTTACTCAATTATTTTACTTAACTTTCCTTAATGAATCAGGCCCTTCGAGTTCAACTTTTGCTTCACCATTCAGCAGAAAACCATGGCGCAGTTTTGGCGCTTGATTCACGCAAAATTTCACCGCAGTTTCGCTCTTCTCTAATTTAGAGTTTCCAGGGCACGTTCTGGTGGGCACCAGCCCATGTCGGACCCACTTTATATTTAATAGAAGAAAAATGTTTACTGGACAAGATAATTTTTTCGCTCTGTCATTCCACAAAATCATTAACCAAGTCCATGCCGCAGATTACTACAGTATAATATTTTCACCAGGGGATCCAGCGCCACCTAGTGGCCAAACTATAAGTAACAAGGAGAGAACAAGTACAGTAGCTTTCAATGAAGACTCTTTCAGAGATTGTTGTTCTCTTGTTCTACATTTAGAGTAACCTATAACATTATAAAGTCCTTGCAGTGATCTTTCATTTGTTGCAAATATGATCAGTGACCGGTGTATGTTATACAATGTATGCACCTCCTTACCAGGACTTAATGTATATGGCAAAGCAACTGACAGCAACAAAGTTCAAAATTTTAGCAAAATAGGAAAAAGATCTCAGCTGCCCAGAGCTCTTGGGGCGATTTCTACACTTTTTGACATGTTTTTTTTTCTCTTCAAGAGAATTCAACACATTAATTATTTGATATTCACTATTCACAATAAAATGGTTTGCAAATTATTGCTAAGTAATGTTCTGCTTTCTTTGGGTAGAAAATAAGCATATATCATACCTCCCAACATTGGTCATCTTGGAATCGGGGTGCAGTGTTTGTGGTTACACGCATTGGGGGCATGGCCAGAAGTTTAAGGCTCCCCCCAACCTCCCTCCCCTAAAATTTTTTCTTGAAATGATGCACGAACTAGCGGCAGGCGCGTGCAGCTCCGCTAACCATGGTGACGTCACCACTCAGCTGGGACCATCCTCCCAACTTCCCAGGAGCCAGGACAAGCGTGGCAACTGCCGGGACTTTGGGTGCGGTCCCTCAAATCAGGACTGTCCTGCCTACATTGGGGTAGTTGGGAGGTTTATATATTGAAGTTGATTCTAGCCTATTTACTTGTGGGTACACAATTTTAAAAGCTGCACTGAATATTTGGCTTAGTCCACATTTGACCACAAAATATTGCGCGTTTCGCAAATGCAGAATTAATCATTGTCAGCCCAGCACATTTCATAGACTATGAATTCAGCAAACGGCGCATTGACCAATAAAGTGTTACCTGAAAATTGTATCACTATCATCATCATCATCATTTATATAATGCCAACTGTTCCGCAGCGCTGTACAGCGAATATTTGTCATTCACATCAATCTCTGGCCCATTGGAGCTTACAATCTAAATGCTCTAACACACACAGGCAGAAACACACACAGACAAGGGTTAATTTGGTTGGCAGCTAATTAAATTCCCAGTATGTTTTTAATTTATTTTGGAGAACTTTGCCCTCCTGCAAAAAGGCCATTTCTGGCCAAAACTCGATTTACATGAGATTTTGCCACAACTAATCCCGTGTCTAATAGGGATGGTCTATTTGGGATTGGTTAATATAATTACTGAATGTATTTATGCAAATTCAAGCTATCTTTGAAATCAACAGTCTCAAACATCCAGTATCCAGTGTCTGAATTTGACGGCTGCTCATCCGGGATCTTCCACAGGGTACATGTATTAAATACCTTAAAGTTCTTCTTTATATTGTCATCTGAATAATACTCACTGCTGGGGAAACACAAGCTCGCTGCCTAGGTGTAATCCTTGACTCACACCTATTCTTTGTTCCCCACATTGACTCTATATATAAATCATGTTACATACATCTAAAGAACATTTCCAGAATTCGCACATATCTCACACAAGACACTGCAAAAACCTTAATTCATGCACTGATCATCTCCCGCATTGACTATTGCAATTCCCTCCTTACTGGTCTTCCCAAAAACAGACTCAAACCCCTACAATCTATTTTGCACGCTGCGGCAAGACTGATTTTCCTTGCAAATCGTTATTCCTCTGTTGAATCACTCTGTATGTCTCTACACTGGCTGCCTGTCTTCTACCAAATCCAATATAAAATACTCTTACTAACCTACAAGGCCATCAACAAAGCTGCACCAACATACATCTCCTCTCTTGTCTCAAAATATCTCCCAACTCGGCAACTCCGTTCTACACAAGATCTGCGTCTCTCATCCACCCTCATTACATCCTCCCATTCCCAGTTACAGGATTTTTTTCGGGCTGCACCCACTCTATGGAATTCTCTCCCTCACACAGTAAGACTCTCCTCTGGTCTACAAACTTTTAAGCGTTCTCTGAAAACCTACCTCTTCAGACAAGCTTATAATATTCCTCAGCCACCCTTTTAACCTTGCTACCTTTAGCCTGTTACACAGTTTCACACAAGACAACTACCCCCTGACCAACATTGTTGTGTGACAGGATCATTTAGCCTACGAGTCACTTTTACCTTTGCAGTCTGGCTGGGCCAAAATGCAAAATGTAGACTTAACCTCATGTGTCAATCTCCCATTGTCCCATAGATTGTAAGCTTGCGAGCAGGGCCTTCTCACCTCTTTGTCTGTTTTACCCAGTTTGTTTATTAGTTTATTATGTTTGTCCCCAATTTAAAGCGCTACGGAATATGTTGGCGCTATATAAATAAATGATGATGATGATGATGATGGTACAATCTCAGACGGAATGTCATGTGTTCTGCACTGATCCCATGTCACGCAAGGCTATTCCTACCCTATGGTAGGGCGCCATCTAGTGGTATAATATATTTGTCACTCACCGGACCGTGAGTGCCTCTTCCCGGACATTTAGGAACCGTGGCCGTCCACCATCCTGAGGGTCTGCGCATGCGCAGCCCTTTTCTATACTTCAGTGTATACCCCTTTAACTTAATTGGCAGATCAGGCAACCTCCCTATATTAAGCACCTGTGGTCACCACCACGTTGCCTGATCTTGGAGTCTCATTCCTCATGAGTCTCTGAAGGTGTTCCTGTATTACTCGTGTATTCAGCGCTGCTGATTCCTGTGGTTTCCAAACCACTTCTACTACTGTGTTACCAAACCACTTCTACTACTGTGCTTCCATTCCACTTCTACCATCAACTGTATCATCATGACTGTTTGCTGATTCCTATCCGCTGCCTCCGTGCACTACAGTCTTCTATACCTCTTCAACGTTATTTTATATCTATGTGACTGTTTGCTCATCGCTATCCGCTGCCTCCGTGCACTCCAGCTTCTACCTCACTCACCTGCTTCTCATCAAGTCTGTTTGCTGATTTCTATCCGCTGCCTCCGTGCACTACAGTCTCCTGCTTGCAACTCGCCTGTGTTCAACATCGTGACTGCCAGCTGACTACTATCCGCTGCCTCTGTGCACTACAGTCTCCTGCTTGCAACTCGCCTGTGTTCAACATCGTGACTGCCAGCTGATTACTATCCGCTGCCTCTGTGCACTACAGTCTCCTGCTTGCAACTCGCCTGTGTTCAACATCGTGACTGCCAGCTGATTACTATCCGCTGCCTCTGTGCACCATAGTCTCATCTCATCGTTGCTGTGACTTCCTCGAGACTGCCGCTTTCATTACCATCTGCTACACTTCGTGATCACAGCTCCTGCCCTGCGCTGCACTCCTGTTTCCCATCGCTGTTGGTTCCTGTGGTTGCTACTGGTTACCTCCGTGTGCCGCTGAGTCCTGCTGCGGTGGTCAACGCTATCGTCCATCTCCTGCTGATCCACTCTCCACGCCTTCACGTGTTCCACTGGTCTCTACCCTCCTGTCAGCATTGGATTTGTATCTCATCTACTACCCTCTGCTGGATCATCTCCATTCTCCTGGGTCCCCTATGAGTCCAGTTCCACGTGTTGCTGACTCCTCTGGATTCGTGTCCCTGTTGGTCTACTCACCTGTGCGCTGCACCTGCTAGACCGCTGCTTCACCTATCCAGGGACTTCCTATCCAGTCGCCCTCCAGCCGCTCAGGTACCGCTGCAATCCCATCTGACTGCTACTGCTGAACCACGGTATGCATACTTCTCATTGACTGGGCTGTGTATTGCATATCTTGCTGGACTGTGTTTGGTTCTCTCTGGAGTCTGCTATCCGCTGAGTCTATTGCCATCATTGACTGTGTTATCATTGTGCTGGACTACTTCAAGAGACTTTCTAGATTGCAGACCTGATCAGTCATTTACATATATATATATCTATATTGTGCATATTACTGTGGATCGTGTATAAGGTGCCTGTGTATATCCTGTGTTGCAGTCTTCCCCCGTGCACCTCCTCACATATATATTCAGTGGTACAACTTGCTGATGTCAGACCACTGATCCCTGTTTCCGGTATCACCTGTTCCATTATCCTCTCACATAGCAGTGGTACAACTTGCTACCGCAGACCACTGACTACCTGGATACTTCCACCTGGATTCCATTCCTTCACTCAGACAGCGGTACAACTTGCTACCCGCAGACCGCTGACTCTCATCACCTCCTTGCTTCTGTTGGACATTCCTCCTCACTATAGCAGTGGTACAACTTGCTATCGCAGACCACTGACTACCTTCACGTGTCCTTGTCCATACAGTTCCTTGTGTATCATTACCTCATTATTACCAGTGTTGCTAGTCATAGACTTTCCTGAGCATCTCATCGGCCATCATTTCATGTTCCGTGATCACCCAGCTACCAGAGTACCCTATTACCATCTACATTGCTCGGGTAAGCCTACCATCTGGTGATCCCTGGGTAAAGACTCCTAGTGCCCGTGACAGTAAGATCAGGCCATGACAGACCCAGATGTGGAACCTACCGCCAAAGAGATGCTGCAACATCTGGTTAGCCGTGTGGAGCAACAGGATGCCCGCCAACAGCTGTTACTTCAGTGTTATCAGTCATTAACCTCCCAAGGAACATCTGGACAGACTGTGACAGCTACTACTGAAGCTCCTGTGCTTTCCTCTGTTTCCCCATTGCCATCCCAGGTGTCTATAGCTTCCATGCTTCACCTGCCTACTCCGTCAAAGTACGATGGAGACCCCAAAACTTGTAGGGGTTTCCTTAACCAATGTTCAGTCCATTTTGAGCTCCAACCTCAAAATTTTTCTACCCATCGTTCCAGAGTGGCCTATCTTATCTCTTTGTTTTCAGGACAAGCCCTGGCTTGGGCCTCCCCTCTGTGGGAGAGGAACGATCCAATATTACAAGATAGTGCCAAATTCATTTCTACATTCCGAAGTGTGTTCGATGAACCAGGTCGTGTGACCTCCGCTGCTTCCAGCATCCTCCGTCTGCGACAAGGATCTCATACTGTAGGCCAGTACGTCATTCAATTTAGGATCTTAGCCTCTGAACTTCAGTGGAACACTGAAGCCCTAGTTGCCGCCTTCTGGCAGGGGCTTTCCGATAAAATTAAAGATGCACTGACTACCCAAGAGCTTCCTTCGTCACTTGAAGATTTGATCTCTCTATGCCATCGTGTTGATATGAGATTTCGTGAAAGAGAGGCTGAGAAAACGACTTCTGCTAAAGCACCTTTTCGCTCTAACCCTCAATTTCGTCCAGTGTCACCTGCTGTGATTCCCATGGAGATAGGACGTTCCAAGTTATCTTCTGAGGAGAGGAAACGAAGAGTCAAGAATAGACTCTGTATCTATTGTGCTGATTCCACTCATGTCCTCAGCTCCTGCCCTAAGAGATCGGGAAATGCCAGGCCCTAACTAGTTCTGGAGAGGTGAAGTTAGGGTCCCTGGAGTCCTCTCCATCGTCTATGAAATCTAAAGTCTGCGCTTTTGATGTGACTATTTCCTTTGCTACCAAAACCTTTGAGTCACAGGCATTGATTGATTCCGGAGCAGCAGGAAATTTTATTTCCAAATCGTTAGTTAATCAATGGTCTCTACCAATGACTACCTTAAAAACTCCCATTACTGTGACGGCTATCGATGGATCACGTCTCATCAACGGTCTCATCACCCAGAGTACGTCTCCAGTAACCCTTCAGATTGGTGCTCTGCATCATGAAGAGATATCGTTTTTAATTCTTCCTGTTACGACAAGTCCGATTGTCCTAGGCCTTCCATGGCTTCAGTGTCACTCTCCCCAGATTGACTGGCGCACCCCTCAAGTCACGTCTTGGGGGCCTGAATGTCACCATCATTGCCTTTCCCAAGTCATTCCTCTCAAGGTACAGCAAGCTTCCATCTCAGCTATTTCACCGGGACTCCCTCCTCAATATGCTTCATTTACCGATGTTTTTGATAAAGCTCAGTCTGAACGTCTTCCTCCTCATCGTTCTTGGGATTGTCCGATTGATCTTCTTCCTGGCAAGACTCCTCCCAGGGGCCGGGTCTATCCACTCTCGTTACCTGAAACTCAAGCTACATCTGAATATATACGGGAGAACCTCCAGCGTGGGTTCATTCGACCTTCCACCTCGCCCGCTGGAGCTGGGTTCTTCTTTGTCAAAAAGAAGGATGGATCATTACGCCCTTGTATAGATTTTCGTGGACTCAATGCCATTACTATCAAGAATCGGTATCCCATTCCGTTGATCACTGAGCTA
This sequence comes from Mixophyes fleayi, assembly GCF_038048845.1. Lineage (NCBI taxonomy): Eukaryota > Metazoa > Chordata > Amphibia > Anura > Limnodynastidae > Mixophyes > Mixophyes fleayi. Next base: position 273,539,753 of record NC_134406.1, read on the forward strand.
TTTGACCGCATCAAGGGAGCCCGTATTTTTACTAAGTTGGATCTTCGTGGTGCCTACAATTTAATCAGAATCCGTTCCGGTGACGAATGGAAGACAGCGTTTAACACCAGAGACGGGCATTACGAATATCTGGTAATGCCTTTCGGGCTATGTAATGCCCCCGCTGTTTTTCAAGGCTTCATCAATGAGATTTTTCGGGACTTATTATATGTATGTGTCGTCGTCTACCTGGACGACATATTGATTTTTTCACAGGACCTGCCTTCTCACCACCAACATGTGGCAGAAGTCCTCTCCAGGCTACGGAAAAATTCATTGTTCTGTAAATTAGAAAAATGTTCATTTGAATTACCCCAGATTCCATTCTTGGGGTATATTGTTTCCGGAGTTGGTCTGAAGATGGATCCTGACAAAGTAAATGCTGTACTACATTGGCCCCAGCCAACTACTCTTCGTGCCATCCAGCGTTTTTTAGGTTTTGCCAATTACTATAGACGCTTCATTCAAGACTTTTCTTCCATTGCATCTCCTATTGTGGCCCTGACTCGAAAAGGGGCTAATCCTAAGCAATGGTCTACTGAGGCTATTCAAGCCTTTCAAACATTAAAAGAGTCCTTCTCTTCGGCTCCAATCCTTCGTCAGCCTGATGTGACACTCCCTTTTTTCCTAGAAGTAGATGCCTCTAATGTGGGCTTAGGAGCTATTCTCTCCCAACGCTCGGAACAGCAAAAATTCCACCCTTGTGCCTTCTATTCTCGGGGTCTCCTACCCGCAGAGAAGAATTATACCATCGGAGACAAGGAATTACTGGCTATCAAAGCCGCATTAGAGGAATGGAGATACTTGTTGGAGGGAGCTCGCCATCCGGTGACGATCTTCACGGATCATAAGAACTTGTCATATCTCCAGTCTGCCCAATGCTTGAACCCTCGTCAAGCAAGATGGTCTCTTTTCTTTTCCCGTTTTGAATTAATAATTACCTTCAAACCAGCTGCCAAGAACAAAAAAGCTGATGCCTTATCTAGAGCCTTTGTTACGTCCTCTGATATAGAAGAGGTTTCCAACCATACCATTCTAGATCCCAAATGTATCTCACTGGCTGCCTCATCCACCAAAACGCTACCATTTGGGAAGACCCTCGTGCCTCCTACTCTAAGGAGGAAAATCCTTTCGTGGTTCCATGCCTCTCGTTTTTCTGGACACGCCGGTGAACACAAGACTTTTGAGATCCTCTCTCGAAGTTACTGGTGGCCTTCAATGAGGAGAGACGTCAAAGAGTTCATTGCTTCCTGTGAATTATGTTCGCAATTCAAATCCTCCCGCAGAACCCCAGCAGGGTTGCTGCGACCACTACCCATTCCGTCCAAACCATGGACCCATATTAGTATGGATTTCGTTACTGACTTACCACCTAGTAAGAACCATAACACTATTTGGGTGGTAGTGGACAGATTTTCGAAGATGGCTCATTTCATCCCTCTGTCTGGTTTGCCTTCCTCGTCTATCCTGGCTGAACATTTCATTAAAGAGATCTTCCGTATCCATGGATGTCCATCTGAGATTGTGTCTGATAGAGGAGTACAATTCGTGTCCAGATTCTGGCGAGCCCTTTGTAAAACCTTGGGCATACGATTAGCACTCTCATCTTCTTACCATCCACAATCCAATGGACAAACCGAACGTGTCAATCAAGATCTTGAGACTTTTATAAGGATATTTTCATCAGCCAATCAAGACAACTGGGTAGAGTTACTCCCTTGGGCTGAGTTCGCCCATAACAACATGTACCATGAGTCATTATCCAAAACTCCATTCTTTGTGGTCTACGGTCACCATCCGTCTTTTCCGGAATTTCCTGCCCTCCCGCCCACCCAAGTCCCTGCGGTGGAAACTGTTTGTCAGACCTTTAAAAATATCTGGTCTCAGGTCAGAACCTGTTTAAAGAAGACATCTGTCAAATACAAATCTTTCGCTGATAAGAAGAGGCGGGCTATTCCACCACTAAAAATTGGAGATCGTGTCTGGTTATCCACAAAAAATATTCGTTTGAAGGTTCCATCCATGAAATTCGCCCCTCGTTTTATTGGTCCATATAGGATCATTCAAGTTATCAATCCAGTATGTGTGAAACTCCTTCTTCCTAAGAGTCTTCGGATTTCTAATGCCTTCCATGTATCTTTGCTCAAACCTCTTATTATCAACCGTTTCTCAACTCCTCCCTCAGCTCCGCAGCCAGTTCAAGTTCATCAGGAGGAGGATTTCGAGATTACCGAGGTACTAGATGCAAAAATTTCGCGAGGAGTCCTCCACTTCCTCGTTCATTGGAAGGGCTTTGGTCCTGAGGAGCGCTCTTGGATCAAAGCTGAAGATCTTAATGCTCCTGCCCTTTTGAAGAAGTTTTACTCCAAAAATCCGGACAAGCCCGGTTCCAGGCGTTCTGTGCCCACCTTTAAAAGGGGGGGTACTGTCACTCACCGGACCGTGAGTGCCTCTTCCCGGACATTTAGGAACCGTGGCCGTCCACCATCCTGAGGGTCTGCGCATGCGCAGCCCTTTTCTATACTTCAGTGTATACCCCTTTAACTTAATTGGCAGATCAGGCAACCTCCCTATATTAAGCACCTGTGGTCACCACCACGTTGCCTGATCTTGGAGTCTCATTCCTCATGAGTCTCTGAAGGTGTTCCTGTATTACTCGTGTATTCAGCGCTGCTGATTCCTGTGGTTTCCAAACCACTTCTACTACTGTGTTACCAAACCACTTCTACTACTGTGCTTCCATTCCACTTCTACCATCAACTGTATCATCATGACTGTTTGCTGATTCCTATCCGCTGCCTCCGTGCACTACAGTCTTCTATACCTCTTCAACGTTATTTTATATCTATGTGACTGTTTGCTCATCGCTATCCGCTGCCTCCGTGCACTCCAGCTTCTACCTCACTCACCTGCTTCTCATCAAGTCTGTTTGCTGATTTCTATCCGCTGCCTCCGTGCACTACAGTCTCCTGCTTGCAACTCGCCTGTGTTCAACATCGTGACTGCCAGCTGACTACTATCCGCTGCCTCTGTGCACTACAGTCTCCTGCTTGCAACTCGCCTGTGTTCAACATCGTGACTGCCAGCTGATTACTATCCGCTGCCTCTGTGCACTACAGTCTCCTGCTTGCAACTCGCCTGTGTTCAACATCGTGACTGCCAGCTGATTACTATCCGCTGCCTCTGTGCACCATAGTCTCATCTCATCGTTGCTGTGACTTCCTCGAGACTGCCGCTTTCATTACCATCTGCTACACTTCGTGATCACAGCTCCTGCCCTGCGCTGCACTCCTGTTTCCCATCGCTGTTGGTTCCTGTGGTTGCTACTGGTTACCTCCGTGTGCCGCTGAGTCCTGCTGCGGTGGTCAACGCTATCGTCCATCTCCTGCTGATCCACTCTCCACGCCTTCACGTGTTCCACTGGTCTCTACCCTCCTGTCAGCATTGGATTTGTATCTCATCTACTACCCTCTGCTGGATCATCTCCATTCTCCTGGGTCCCCTATGAGTCCAGTTCCACGTGTTGCTGACTCCTCTGGATTCGTGTCCCTGTTGGTCTACTCACCTGTGCGCTGCACCTGCTAGACCGCTGCTTCACCTATCCAGGGACTTCCTATCCAGTCGCCCTCCAGCCGCTCAGGTACCGCTGCAATCCCATCTGACTGCTACTGCTGAACCACGGTATGCATACTTCTCATTGACTGGGCTGTGTATTGCATATCTTGCTGGACTGTGTTTGGTTCTCTCTGGAGTCTGCTATCCGCTGAGTCTATTGCCATCATTGACTGTGTTATCATTGTGCTGGACTACTTCAAGAGACTTTCTAGATTGCAGACCTGATCAGTCATTTATATATATATATATCTATATTGTGCATATTACTGTGGATCGTGTATAAGGTGCCTGTGTATATCCTGTGTTGCAGTCTTCCCCCGTGCACCTCCTCACATATATATTCAGTGGTACAACTTGCTGATGTCAGACCACTGATCCCTGTTTCCGGTATCACCTGTTCCATTATCCTCTCACATAGCAGTGGTACAACTTGCTACCGCAGACCACTGACTACCTGGATACTTCCACCTGGATTCCATTCCTTCACTCAGACAGCGGTACAACTTGCTACCCGCAGACCGCTGACTCTCATCACCTCCTTGCTTCTGTTGGACATTCCTCCTCACTATAGCAGTGGTACAACTTGCTATCGCAGACCACTGACTACCTTCACGTGTCCTTGTCCATACAGTTCCTTGTGTATCATTACCTCATTATTACCAGTGTTGCTAGTCATAGACTTTCCTGAGCATCTCATCGGCCATCATTTCATGTTCCGTGATCACCCAGCTACCAGAGTACCCTATTACCATCTACATTGCTCGGGTAAGCCTACCATCTGGTGATCCCTGGGTAAAGACTCCTAGTGCCCGTGACAATATTAATGTTCTAAGTGGTTAGGATACCGGCTCCTCAACTTGTGTCCACACATTTTTAAAGTTGAATGTGTATTAAGAATTTAAAATAAGGAGTCTCCGCTGTTCTCCCACAGTCCAAAAATATACTAGTAGGTTAACTGGTATCTGACAAAATTAACCTTAATGTGTGTATGTTAAGGAATTTAGACTGTAAGCTCCAATGGGGCAGGGACTGTGAGTAACTAAATTTCTCTGTACAGCGCTGTGTAAATGTTGGCATTATATAAATAAATGGTAATGTGCAAAACATGCAAAAAATATATATTTATATTAAAATAAGTTTGGCAAGACAAACCTTGATTGTAAGTGCACAACTTTGTTAGGGGTTAAATTGTAATAGTTTTTGTTAGAATTTCTGAAATCACTATATGACACTGATGTGAGAGCCGATCGTAGACAGAGCTAAGCACAGCCCGGACCGCCAAAAATGAAGAATATGCAGCAAAGCAAAGTGTACTTAACTATAAGATGTAGAATAGATAGATAGATAGATAGATAGATAGATAGATAGATAGATAGATAGATAGATAGATAGATAGATAGATAGATAGATAGATCTATTAGGTCCTTTTAGACTGTGAAAGGAAAAATGTCGGAGAGCTGAAATGATCTTTTAACATTTAAGTGTCACCAGGCAGTTCATGCCCTTTTATCATCATCATCGATTACTTAGATGGCATCACATCCAGTCTCCCACTTAATTTACTACCTTTTCTTCTGCCTCTTCCCCTCTTTCCCCTTCCCTTATCCTCCATTCCTCCATCTCTCCCCAGTGTCTCTCTGTCTGTCTACCCCAACCCTCAGATTGTACGTTCCTTTGAGCAGGGTATTCTCTCCTCCTGTCTTCACCACTGTTAACTCTGCTCTCCAGCTACTTAGCACTCCTCCTTGAGGACCCTCTTCCCCCCGTCCCCTCTCGCTTCCTCCTCTCCCCTTGGGGGTCTCCCTGTCATCCGTGCCTTCCCTCTTGGACTCCGTCGTTGGCGGACCTTCCCCTCTCCCCTCCCCCGCCCTCTCTAGCTGTGCTTTGAGCTCACTGAGTTACTGTGCTTATTGTTTACTGTACTGTGCTGTCTGACCTCGTTTGTAATTTCGTTTGTCCCTGTACGGCGCTACGGACACCTAGTGGCGCCCTATAAATAAAAATTATTAATAATCATAATAATAATAATAATAATAATCACAGAATATGCAGCGCCGTATAATCAACAAACTATAAATAGAAAAAATATAGATATGTAAGACACAAGAGAACAACAGAATCAGTAAAGATCAATACAAGAGACTATACAGAAAGGACGTAGATAAGACAACACAACTAGAACTAAGGAAACATTACACAGAGGACGAGGAGATCAGAGGTGAGGGGAACAGACTATTGAGAGTTACCATTCAAGAGGCAAATCTCCCAGGCTGTGCGAACCTTCAATTTATTGAATCCCCACCAGTCTATCATGAAGTTTAGCTGCTGACAAATCAAATCCTTGAAGCTTGGTAATTGAATGGGGTGAGGTAAAAGTGATCGATACCTTTAAAGGAGATACTATTTTATATTTTTTTATTTTTTTTAAAAAATCACTATAATGATTTGCAAACATTTTATTCATTTTTCATATCTATTATATGTAAATAAAATTAATCATCAGCTCTTCTGCAAAAAACTAACAAGTTAACATTAGTGGGACTTCCTGACAAGTTTCATTGTAGTGAGTTAGGAAGGGAGGAGATGTAAGAGCTCAGACAACCATCTTTACAAACGCAATATACAAGTTGACTGAAACCTTCAGATCCCAAGTAGATAGGTTAGAAACAGATTCAGGAATCAGCAAAATATTAATAATTTGCAAATCATCTTTTTATTTGGGGATACAAATGTAAAAACAGGTTAATCTTTAACTCGTCCCATTCTCATCTAGACAGACTGCAAATAATTATGGGTGATACGGACACGTCGCTGAATGGCTACATGATAAAGGCAGCTGAAGGGAGAGAGAAGATTATTATAACATTGTATCAAGTTCTGACTCATACTGAACTCACCACATTCTGAAAGTTCAAGAATGTCTTTAATGACGTCTTTCATTTAAAATGAATAAACCATTTATTTCCACCCATCTCATTTATTTATTGCCTTGAAATATTATTTCCAATTAACTCCCATGCCCTGGTTGTATCTGGAAATAGAGAGGAAGTTGTCAGCATTGATATTTCACGTCTACAGGGGGGAAATGCGTTTAGTGAAGGACAGGAAACTGCTTCATGGAGAAGATGAAGAGGATCCGAACATGGACTCAAAGTCATTTATTTACTGAGCAAATAATGGGAATGTGGAGAATTAACATAATTACTAATGTGTCTCTCAGAGATAAGCACAGTTTAATACGCGGTTTTACATACTCACTAAGTGTCTGAGCTATTGACGATCTGTAGGGTTAGTATAATTTATGTGGCCGTTTATATAGCTTATATCTATAACAAGTTAACCCGTGCATGATACTCATGCATTCTAGTCAAATCAAGCTACTTAAGGTCTTAAAAAGGTTCTTGTCATGCATTTGGGCCTAGCCCAGGCCTCCTCAGGGGAAGAGCGTTACTTCCCGGCGCAAGCGCCCTTTTTTAACGTGGTTTTGTCCACATGTCACCACCTCATCATTTTTCTCCATCACCTCATCCTTCATCTTCATCGCCACATCCTTCATCAAGCTACTTAAGGTGTTAAAAACTCCCCACTGTCACCCCTGGCAACCACCAACCACTCTCAACTGACACTTCTCCTTCAAGAAATATATAGGTCAGTGTATAACTCTGCCCAGCAGGTGGCGCTGCAGCTTGTTTTTTTTTTTTTTCACACACGCCACTAGGCATTTATATAGTAGATATGTCATCCTCATGGGAATATTTATTTTTATCTATATCTCTTTAAATTGTAAGCTCTTGTTTTTAATTTTCAATCGGATTATTAACAAGTAAGTGGCACCAAACAACTGTATCAGGTATTAGTCTACGGATGTTCCTTCCACCATCTGCCAGACTACATGCAAAGCTTAACTGGGGCCATTGTTTGTCCAAATCAGTGTCACTTAAGGTGCCAAAGTCTTAACATTTTGTTCACATAAATCACAAGTAGAGTTGTCATCTACCTGCTGTGGACAGTTCTCCATCTGAGCCCTCATCCAATCCTGAGGTCATCTGTTCAATGAGAAGGTTGCCCACGTCATGTGGGGTCAGTGTTTGGAGATCTCCACTTGTCTACCAGCCGTAGTCACTGGTATCCGTCGATGTCTTGTTTTCTCTACTAAGCCTCAGTGAAGATGTCTCTAATTTTGCTCTTGCTGGACCTCATTCACTCCTCCAGGTGAAAGACCAGTAAGACGACTGGTTATTGCAGATTATGGGCCTGATTCATTAAGGAACTTAAATTAAGAAGTTTCTTATTTCAGTCTTCTGGACAAAACCATGTTACAATGCAAGGGGTGCAAATTAGTATTCTGTTTTGCACATAAGTTAAATACTGACTGTTTTTGCATGTAGCACACAAATACTTGATAGCTTATTTGTACACTGACATTTAAAGTTGATATTTGTGTGCTACATGACTTTCCTAAGTCCCTTAATGAATCAGGCCCATAGTCATTAATGACAAAACATTTAAAAATGGAAAAAGTTTTTTTTGCTTTTTTTCTCCATAAAGTGCATATATTAGGATGTTATTAATGTCTATTGTACATAAAATACATTGTTACAGTTGCTCCTGATTACAGACACATGTCCTAGCTGTATACACAGCCGTCATCACTAGTAATCAGCACTTACACCTGACCTGTATTTGGAGCAGGTGATACGGCAGGAATAGAGCATACGGCAGAAAATCACGTATCTAAGAGATGCCCAAAGTTTGAATCGGACGCTGCTGCGTGCGCTCCAGCTTGGCACACTTACTGTGCATTGACCATGTGCATACACCCCGTCCCCTTGCCGTTCTGCCCATGAAAACGTAGACTGTAGTCAGGCCCGGCGCTCCCATTAGGCAAGGTTAGGCACTTGCCTAGGGCGCCGGGCTCTGGAGGGCGCCCTCCAGAATGAAAATTACTTTAAAATTGTGCGGCGACCGCTGACCATACCTATCACGGCCGCCGCACAGCATTAGTGTCAGTGAGTGTAGGGGAGGAGATGGAGCAGAGAGGCGGCGGTGGTGAGGTAAGGAAAGACGGGGTGAGGGGGGAGGAGGGAGGAGGGCGCCGATTGTTGCGGGGGGGGGGGGGGGGGGGGCTGGGGCGCCGATTTTGTAAAAATGCCTAGGGCGCCATGGAGGCTAGCACCGGCCCTGACTGTAGTAAGTGTCCTATGCACTCGAAGATGAATTGGATGTTTCTGTGTTCTCTGGAGTATGGTTTGTTTCTGGGCATGCGCAGAGCGATATTGCGCAAAATACACTAGATATCAGCATGTAGGTGCCTCAGTGAATCACGACCACTGTTGTTTATACCATATAAGCTTTGATTTTTTTTTCTGTAACTACAATCAGTTCTACTTTTACTACTGTACATCTGAACCACATCCAGTTTCAATCTTTGATTTTTTCTTTGTATGTATCTGTAATTTTTCAGCGGCGATGATAAACTGTAGATGAGTGGTACTGTGTGACTTCTGTGCGGTGGAAATATACAAAGTATTTCCACCATTTTCTTCATATGTAGCTGACCTGGAGGTATATTTACAAAACTGCATTTTTGAAAAAGTGGAGATGTTGCCTATAGCAACCAATTAGATTCTAGTTATCATTTATTTAGTACATTCTACAAAATGACAGCTAGAATCTGATTGGCTGCTATGGACAACATCTCCACTTTTTCAAACATGGAGTTTAGTAAATATACCCCTGGTGTTAATAACACACTAAGATGACTTATATAGTAATGGGTATCACAGGTTCTACAATTTTGTACCAATTTACTACACTATATATTTTTTTCTCGTCTTACCCTTTCCCCCCCCAGTTTCTTGGATCGAGGAAAAAAAGAGCGTATTTAATGAAGATTATTACACAACAAATACTTTTATAGAATCCCAAAGATTTTAGGGATAGACTTTATATATACTGTCTTGTGATGAGCGGACTTTTAACTCCTTGGGCTAGATTTACTAAACTGCGGGGTTTGAAAAAGTGGAGATGTTGCCTATAGCAACCAATCAGATTCTAGCTGTCAGTTATTTAGTACATTCTACAAAATGACAGCTACAATCTGATTGGTTGCTATAGGCAACATCTCCACTTTTTCAAACCCGCAGTTTAGTAAATATACCCCATTGTCTGTTATTATCCAGACTCGTTTAATTGCTATGTTTACTTCCCATTGTAAAGTGCTACCAAATATTCTGACGCTATAAAATGAAAAATGTTGACAATAATAATATATTTGAATATTTATTTTTATTTACATGTATACATATCCATAGTTACATATCTACACAGCTTAATATGCTGGTGCTATGTAAATAAATGAAGATAATTAAATCTCTTTTTAACTGTAACAATAATCCTACACAAACTAACATATTCTCCTGCTACATACATTGGTTATTATGTAATAATATGATACACAGATAATGGAAACAGCTACTATCACCTGTTCATTCAGGTCAGTCCATGAAACAAAGTTTAATAAATGTAACAGAAAAGAAGATTTATTTAGTAACGTATGAAGGACAGACGTCAGTTTTCTCCAGCTTTCCATGTCAGGTCTGAACTGTACCCAGGAATGTTCCCCACCCCCTGCCCACTAGCAGTCAGTGTAAATTACACCAGCCTCATTAATTAATTATCCCCCTGAGAAGCATCTTGCTGTATGGCTGTCACACTAGAACACAGGGAGCTGCAGGAAGATACACAGGCTCTGGGACAGCAGGCAGAGGCTAGCTGGCTATCAATCAACTGGCCTGTCTAGCCCTTTATCCAAGTGACCAGGGAGAGAGAGGAAGAGGCTGATCCACAGTGGCTGGAAGATGGCGTGGGACCAACATCACAGGGCTTTTTCCACACATCTGAAGATTCTGCTGTACTTTGTGTCTGTATCTATGAGACCTGCACACTGTCAGATGGTAGAGGTAAGAGATCCGCATGGATGCCTGGGGTCAGGTGATGAGTGACACAGGCAATATAATGATCTCTGGGAGTACCTGATACATTGTATACTAGATACATTCTACTACATTCTACACTAGATACATTGTATACTAGATACATTCTACTACATTCTACACTAGATACATTGCATACTAGATATATTCTACTACATTCTACACTAGATACATTGTATACTAGATACATTTTACTACATTCTACACTAGATACATTGTATAATAGATACATTCTGCACTAGATACATTGTATACTAGATACATTCTACACTAGATACATTGTAACACTACATTCTTCTAACATTGTTAAGCTTTTCATGTTGTCTCTGGAATTAAGTTTCTTTAACAATATCTGATAAGAATCCTACACTGATTCAGCAACACGGACTTAAATCCAAACTGGGACATGCGATTACTTATGCAGATATTGCTATTTTGCTATGTATTGATTATTTATTTGCTACTGTGTGATTGTCTCTTCTCAATGATTGTCATTTTCACAGGGTACTAAGACAATAACCTTGATTAGGAAGGGTTCATTGAAAGTGCCTATGTCTTTGAATTTATCTATATAATCATATTTGGGTTGTCCCTCTGTTCTCTATATAACTGTATTTTGCACGGAATAATCTATTAAATACTATACAGCAATAATATTAGTCTGTCCTTGGTATTAGATGTCATACTTCTGATTATATAGATTTACTGTAGGTTTGGGTATTGCATTAGATATATTTAAGTTTATCAAAGGACATTTGGGACCATTAGTAATATTTATTGCAATGTTTGAGTAGGTAAAATAGTTTGCACGCAGTTTTATTATACGTCGGAATGAATGGTTTCTGTCTGTGCTCTTTAATGTAGACATACGGATATAAGAAGACACTTAAAGGGTCATGTAACATGTTAGCGGGGCATCAGATCTGAGGTCGCTCTCAATCAGGAGTGAAAAAAATCCCCCAGTTGTACAAGATTGAGGTGAAATCAGATCGGCGCAGCTGGCACAAAGTAACGTATTTACTGTGGGTAACTGTGCCCTGAACACTGAGAGATTGTACATCAGTGAACAGTGATACATACATGTTGGTATTTGTAAAAAGCTGAATAATGGATGTAAGTTAAAGTATAGATGTGTGTGACAGAAGGGGCTTCATCTGCACCTGGTAGGGGGTTTATTTATACAGATTTGTTTTGGGGTTCCGCTTACCATCAGTACCTGATAGTACTGACCACTCATCATCATCATCATTTATATAGCGCCACTAATTCCGCAGCACTGTACAGAGAACTCACTCACATCAGTCCCTGCCCCATTGGAGCTTACAGTCTAAATTCCCTAACATACACACACACACACACACACACACACACACACACAGACACACACAGACACACACACAGACAGACTAGGGTCCTTTTAATAGCAGCCAATTAACCTATCAGTATATTTTTGGAGTGGGGGAGCACTTGGAGGAAACCTACGCAAACACAGGGAGAGCATACAAACTCAACACAGATAAGGCCTGGTTGGGAACTAAACTCATGACCCCAGTGCTGTGAGGCAGAAGTGCTAACCACTGAGCCACCGTGACCACTCCTACTGATGCTTCTTACCCACCACTGTAAGTGTCACCTACCCACCACAATGTTGCACCCACTTACAGGAGAACTGTCACCGCCAGCCTTCTTCACTGGAACCTGCTACCACCTACTTGGTAGTTGTGTAGCTGCTGCAGCACCTCTTTGCTGGTGACTATATCTGGTTCTTCCTGACTGCTTACAGTGGTAATTTGGTAATCTTGCTGTCTCTGTTCTTTCTCTAGCTTCTCCAACTTGTCCTTCCTGCTCTCCAACCACAGCCTCCTTCCTTTCTGCTTCATATGCCTCCTGCAACTCCCCCTCCAGCCAAATCCATGCGCACATGTGACACCTAACTGGTCTTGAACCAATATTTTTCTCAGCCCCACTTGTTCGATTCCTCTCTCCTATTACTGCCCTGTTATCGCCTGATGCAGCAGTCTAGTTCTTCAGTCACTGCGGCCCTAGACAGGGCATCTCCGGCCAGCGCAGATCATCTCCAGCGATTCAAATCCCAAACCTGGTACTGGAAACAGACCCACCACCGGCCAATCATACTGCCAAGTGCTGATGGAGGAATTCTCGTTCCGGCGCTGACTTCCTCCACCACAAATTAATCCTGCCCCTCTCTCTCCCCAACATACCTACATTAAGTCCTTAAAGTTATTCATGTTACCAATCTTCATTGTCTCTTAGCCAAATTTAACTTGCTTCTCTTCCCGTCACAAGTACAATCACTTGAATTACCCCACCTACTTCAAAGGCAATATTGACACCATCATCCACCCATTATCCATCAGAAGTCTCCTGTGACAGGATGGACCTTGTATCCCACCCTGTCATGTTGCTGGTGACTGGCGGGGCTTGACTTGCCACCGTCCCCTTTCTTTATTCCATTTGCGCCCCTCTAACCGCAGTAGGAGGGGCTTTTGCTGCTGCCACTACTAGGCTCCTACACCGACATCTAGAACCACTTCTTCTGGGAAACTCTAGCTGCTAGTGTACCCCCTTGTTGGGCAACTGGGCTAGTACTCCTGATCTGTTTCTTTAGGTCAGAGCTGCTGGGGATGGTTCCCCTTTGCCTATCACACTGGCCAGAGCTGAGAGGAGTAGGCAGAGTGTTGTTATTAGATGGATTAGATTGGTCTAATCTGTAGGTCACAGGAATTGCAGAAGGTAAGTAGCCATCAAAGCAGGATCCTTAATGAGTGATGTTTACTCAAGAAGTCCTTATAAGGACAGTTACGCACTAGTTTTTGGTACTAGTGTTTTCCATAAGCTCAGATGGTATAATACATAATATGGTCAAACAGGGCTCTTTTTATACAGTTTGTGGCACACATGTTGGTTGGGGGTAAGCCAGCCCACTGATCCCAGGTGGCACCACAAAGTCCGAGATATTATATCCGATGTTTACCCTCAGGATGTAATATTTTCTAGACTTGGAGATAACACAATTTAAATTTAACAAAATTTACATCAATCTGTGATTTCCCAAATTGCTTGCTGTTCCATTATTCAGACTGATTCTAAGACAATGGATGAAAAATTACCCAGAATAGAAAGGTAACACCCCCAACCGCTTCAGACTAAAAAAGATGTTGGTCACTCTGAGATGAAAATACTTAATTAGCATAGGAGTTCCTTTCTTCCTTTCTTACAAAAGCAAGCTTCCTCCAACATGGTGTATTACCTCATAAATCAATACATAAACAATATGAAATAAATACATTTACGCTCCCAGTGCCCAGAGCCAGGGCTTAGCACTTACTGGTGCTGTGCGCCGGTTACTAACCAGCGCCACATGTCTATACATGTAATATTTACATTTAAATTAATAAACATACCCTTTAATACAGCTTTAATCCCTTAGTGCTGAGGTTTCAACCATTAGGCACAGCGACATCAGGTGTTAACCCATTCGATGCTGCAGCAGTCATCTTGACCATGTGGGAGATGAGGGGAACCGGCCACATCTCCCCTCTAACCAACACCTGAGATCCACCTTCTCCTCCTCTCCCTGATGTACCTTCACATCTTTATCTCTCTAATCAATATAAATGTGACCTCTCCCCTACTGTGACCAGCAGCCATTGGTGGGGCGATCCTTCTGCTTCCAGTTCCCACAGTCCTCATAATCCCCAGAGCTGGATTAAATTCCAATGGGCCATTGGCAAGATACTAATTTGGACCTCAAATGGGCCCTACCAAGACCCTATTTTACAAAGGGAATGATCTGGCTCTGCCTTGCCCCCCCCCCCCCCAATCCATATTTACTCTGTAGATTGTCTCAATAAACAAAAAATTAATAAATAAAAGTGAACTATGAACTTGGAGAGTATTGATGATGCTAGAGAATGGTCTAAATGAAAGAGGTGTGGCTTGTGAATGGGGCGGGGCTTAGGATGCCAAGGGTAGTGTGCCACCAGACTCTAGTGATACCAAATGAGTCCTGACAAAGGGGTTTTGGCGAATAATGACAATTATTGAAAATGGGATGAGTGAATCGCTTGCGGTTTGATGCACAGGATAATTTATTATATTGGCCAAAATTTATACTTTTAATGAGTAAATTCTCAAAACTTTCATTACTGACTAGAAAAAAAAAAACAAAAAACAAAATTGAAATTTGAAAGGAATAAAAATGTGTTAATAAACAACATTGTATGTGAGAATAGTTGGGTGGGGTATGGAAAGAGATTCTGTGGAAGGTTTCTGTGTATGTGTGCTATTTTGTGGCTATGTATGATTGTCTGTGTGGGTGATGGGGGATTCGAACAATATGTAAACCATAAAATATATAGTACTTCCTAGAAATATGGCAGTGTGTAGTGAACAACTGCTATGACTGTTCTGACAAGATAATTCAATTCCCCCATGTACCAAAGCCTAATTAAAGCTCCACGAGGCCCAAGACAAGATACAGATTTGCTCCCTATCTATTTGTAAAATAGAAAACAAAAACACATACAGGGGTCTGTTGATCAAAACCCATCTTTAATGAAGAAAATTAAAAGGCAAAAATAAAATGTGGAAAACAAAAATCATAAAAAAAAAATGTAAAATTGGAGGACAACGGCTGAATATGTAGACCCTCAAAACAAGGTAGAATTATCTGACCCCTTTGTCGAGTGGGCCGTAGGTGAGAGCCTACGTTGCCTAATGTATGACCTAGCAGAGCAACAGTCAAATAATTTCTATTTTTAATCAGTTTTAGTTTAATTCTTCCATGTGGTAGAGATGTATGTTCTCTATCTTCCTCATCTGATATCCTCGAACATGGTTCAATATCCCTCTATAACAAGCAATGTCCTGTAACATTCCTTTATGGTCTAATTACACAGCGGCATCAGACGAATCTGCGTATATCTAGCGTGACTGCGCTGAGCCTCATTCAGTGTTACTGTATCCTGAGCTTATCGCCAAATACCAGGCAGCGGCCTCGTGGGGATTATTATCACAGCCGAACAGGTGCCTCCCCCCTCCCCCCTTCCTCTGCCGGGTCTTCTTAATTGCTGTTTTATAATAACAGGCACAGATTTTGCCAACTTAATCTCGGGCTATTAATAATGTTTATTTTATAAAGCCATCTGCTAATTTGTAGAGCAGCAGCCATAATGAGACATAATCACGGAGATTATACTGAGCTCATCGCCTTTCAGCAAAGGGTTGTTCAGTTTCGATAGCTAATTTTTTTGTTATCATTCGCTTTAAACATCAATTAGTGGCAAACTTTCGATCAATCAGATAACAGTAACCATAGCGACCAATGCAACTGATATAAGGTCTCATATACGTAGAACACAGGAAAAATCTGCCCCTAAGTGTATCCTTCAATTTGGTGTCATGGGATCTTCTCAGCCAATGGTGGATTATAAAAGGTCCCTGGGGGACTGTTTGAACTCATTTGGGGTGAGGTATGTGCTTGCTAAAAATTCTTCCACTATATAAGTCTCAGTTTATTGCTTCCCGCTGCCTCCATTCCCCTCCTCACATCATATCACTGCCCCTGTCACATGCAGCCCTGTCCTCACTAACACATCACTCATCTCCTGATATACTCTGTGCTGCTGGGGGACCCTGCTCCTTCCACTATATAAATGTCATTCTATGGCTTCCTGCTGCCTCCATTCCCCTCCTCTCATCATGTCACTGCCCCTGTCACATGCAGCCCTGTGCTCACTAACACATCACTCATCTCCTGATATACTCTGTGCTGCTGGGGGACCCTGCTCCTTCCACTATATAACTCTCAGTCTGTGACTTCCTGCTGCCTCTATTCCCCTCCTCTCATCATGTCACTGCTCCTGTCACATGCAGCCCTGTCCTCACTAACACATCACTTAAACCTTTTTTTCCACATTAGTGTAAGTGAAAGTCCATTTAATCCTGACAAAAGTTTCTATTGTGTATGTGATATTTAATTTGATTTTTTTATTGTGCGCAGAAATACTACATAAGCATTTACTACAAACACTCATCTCTATGCCATCAGTGCGCTATCTGTTCTATGTGGGGTGAAAGTGCACACGCTTGTTACATGTAGAGAGAAGGATTTTCACACTTTGCAATATAGTTGCAAAAGTGTTTTATATAGTGATGTGATAGCATTATGGTTACTGCTAGATAAAGTAAGAGTTCTTTACAATTAGGATATAAGTGCTGAGGATATTTCTCAGTCGTTGTTGCTACTTAACGATGCTGATTTGTGTTGGCTGCAAAGTGTACGGAATAACATGTTGGCTCATAGTGTTTCTTATTCTGTGAGTGCATTAATGTATTCGGATGTATGTACTAATTTTACCAACTTGGAGGTCATGCTAAGTTGAATGCAAATTGTGACATATTGAAAATACAATTATTTAATGTAGGACATCATCATTTTAGACAAGATAAAACACTGTAATTGAGGAATTGATGAAATAAAAGTATAATATAAATGATAACATTTATTCCCCTCCTGAGGTACAACTCTCTGGCAACAAGAGGGTTAAGGACAAAGGTGAAATGAATGATGCTCTCAGCACAGACCCAGCAAACCATTTCCTAATCATTTCCAGAGAGAGTAATAATGCAATAATTAGATTTACAAATGATCACTAAAGAAAACTCCAGTGAAAGAAACATGTAAAACAAAACATATCTATTATCTGCAGATAATTCTTATACAGTAACTGCAGATCTGCTAAATTAGCCCCTGATTGACCGAAGCCAGACTCACTTCTATCAGTGTTACAGCCCCATCCTAATAAGTGCACCTCATGCATTGTAGTATCGCCCAATTCATCACTAACTCCTGCCATTTATATATAATGCCATCCATTTATATCTAACTCCACCCAGTTAATCGCTAACTCCACCCATTTATATCTAACTCCACCCAGTTCATCACTAACTCCACCCATTTTCTTTTAGCTACCGCCACCCAGGTACCAATTATTTCATCATTAGCTCCTCCTATTTATATCTAACTCCACCCAGTTAATCACTAACTCCACCCATTTTCTTTTAGCTAACGCCACCCAGGTACCACTTATTTCATCATTAACTCCTCCCATTTATATCTATTGCCACCCAGTTAATCACTAACTCCAACCATTTATATCTAACCCCACCCACTTCATCACTAACTGCACCCATTTATATTTCTATTTTCCTCTCGTCACTGTGCATAGCATTGGCACCAATACTGATTTTAGGGGACTCTCCCAAAATGCCAACTGTGAGCACTTTTGGGACATATGTCCCTTTTAGCGCAGGTGGCAAGGGGAGCGGATTCTGAAAAGGATGAATGTTTGGGATGCTACAGACTACTGTGTGTGGATCTGATTGGTGAAAGAACGTTTCCTTACAGCCTCTGATAGCAGACTCCTGAGGGTGGGAAAGTCTCAGATATAGATTCTATGACAGGGGCACTCAAAGGGTTATGTTCCTTTGTCTGTGGTGGACAAAACTGATTCTAGTGCTAAATTACTGGAATTTCTGTTCCACCTTTAAACAAGTCTAATCTAAAATATGAATGCCAACAGCTGTCATTTTCTTCAAATCAGGCATCTACCTCATTCTGCATTCTCCAGTTATAGCGGATCTGTGGGGCAGCATGGTGGCAGAGTGGTTAGCATTGCTGCTTCACAGCACTGGGGGTTATTCATTGGGTTTGGTTCACACTAGGGAACTATCTATGTGGAGTTTGTACATTCTCTTTGTGTTTACATGGATTGCTTCAGGGTACTCAGATTTCCTCCCAATCTAAACATTCTGGTAAGTTAATTGCATTCTGACAAAAATGGACCCTACTGGCAGGGAATTTAGACTGTAAGCTCAAACCAGGCAGGGAGTGATGTCAATCATTCCAAAGTATAGCAGTTATTGGTAGAAAAAATAATAATTATTATTATTATTATAATAATAATAAAATAAACGATAATAATAATAATAATAATTATTATTATTATTATTATTATTATTATAACCCTTGGTGGCTTTCATTACTGCTGAGCTGAACGTAGCTTTCCCTGGATACCAGGGGAACGGTCTCCCTCAGCTCGGTAGTGTCCGGACTAAACTGATCACCCTGTTTCTCCTTATTCTGATCACATCTCTGGATATTAGCTTCATTTACTATATCTCTTCATGTTGGCCTTTTGGCTGATATCAAATGCTGTATCTGTTCTTGTGGCCTAATCAGCGTCGGACTGGCCATCCGGGAATCCGGGGATATCCCCTGTGGGCCCTTCATGTCCCAGTCCGACACTGGGCTAAGCTCCTTCTAATGAAGGCCAGTTGCTGGTAGCACAAGATCCCTGTCCCGTGGGCAACATGCAGTGGTGGACTAACCAGGGTGTCAGCTTGACGCTTGGCAAATGGGCCCTGTGGCCCCTGATGATGTGGGCCCTCTTAAGCATTAGACAAAATGTTAAAAATGTTAATAACCTTTTAGCAGCTTGAAAATATAATAGAAGTTCCAAAATGATTAGTGTTTGCAACTAAAGTTTACGTTGTTTTACTATTTTAATAAAATCCTTTTTCAAGGATATTTTATATTTAAGAATTTAATAAATAACTCTGAAAAAAAAATTCTGATTGGGGTTATGTGAGGCCGACACATATGTTATATAGGCTCAGATCTCAGATTCTGTAGCTGATTCTCGAGTAAATGTCTTTAACCTAATAATGGACCTTATTGTGCAGTCACTAGATTCACGCTTTGTACAAAACAATAAGTTGGATAAAGATTTATCCTGCTCGGACCCAGCAAAGTTTAAACCTCTTGCAGAGCAGGGCCTTGAGGATGAAGCATTGGACGGTATTATTAAGCTGTCCCCACAAATCAGCAAAAATCAAGTAATATTGGAATTGTTTTCTTTTGCTTCAAATGTTGATGTATTAAAGCTATTGCTTAATGATGGCGAGAATATGGATTCCAGTTGCAACAAGTGTAAAATTTGTAGCACTTGTCCATCGTATGTACTAAACATTCTGGCATCCAACAGACATCCAACAAGCATCTATTGAAAAGGAATTGTTAGATGATTGGATGCAGAGTTATTGACAGTCGCATAATCATCTAGTGAATTCAAACAGTTGCTCTTAATATAGTAGATTGCATGAAATATGCTCTTATGCTACCTGTTAATGTGTAAAATGTTCAGTACAAGAAAACTATTTAAAAATATCCGCCAATTATTGAATTTTTTTTTTTTTAAAGTAAAAATAAAATTAGAACAACCTGTATTTACATTTAGTATCTACTGTATACTGCCAGTAATATGTACAATATATGTGCACTGTAATTACTAAAAAATATACATTTATTTTGCAAAAATGTTGTTCCTTATTTTGGAACAAAACCTTATTTCCACTTATGTATTTTTTAACATTTTATTTATTTCTTATAAAAATGAAATGATATCCTTACAGTTGAGGGTGGGGCCCCCTTTATCTCCTGGCAAACAATCTTTTTAGACCCAGTCCGCCACTGGTAACATGTGACCTTAGTAAGGTCTACGCTGGATTTTCAACTATTTTGCTCTGGCCCTATGGGTCTGGGGGCCGGGGAGTAAAGGAGCTTTGGTGAAGGAGGGTCTGAAGATCCTGACTGCCTGAGGGCCTTATGGCTCCAGAGGATGATAATCGGGGTCCTTCTACCACTGGGTACTTTTGTGCAATTAGCGCTACAATAAATATTTACCACAAAATATTCATCTACTTCAGATATATCAGATCTATGTAATTATATAAAGCCTGAGATTCTTATAAGGTCCAGGGACAAAATCTGTATTTTACTTTGTTTTACTTTCACCCACACCCTGGGCCACCAGCGCACATGGGTACAATATAAACACACGCACAAAGCTTAATGCGGTTCTCTCAGACGTTGGCAGCATTAATGTTCATCATTCTAATATGGCTGCTTAGATGTGTGTGAGCGGGAGCACCAGTACGGAGCTGCAAGATCTGAGCTAGAGGCACCGTAGTTGCAGTGGTTCCTCGAGAACCGAACACACCTGAATTAAGGAGATCTGAGTACCGAGCCGCCTTGGTATTGTCGCGCACCCCCGGAATTGAAAACGAGGCAAAACGACATTGTGACGTCATCAGATCTCAGGTCTCGGAGTTTTGGATTCCTTTTTAAGATCCAACATCACTGAGGGTGGGAGGGAGGGCGGACCCCCATTTTTCTTTTCTGCCACTGCTGTGTGCCAATGTGTCCTAGATGTGCTAGGAACTGCCGTGTGTTTGTGTCATTGCTCTGTCGCTTACCATCCAGCCAGGTCGCTGCAGTATTTGTCCGAATGAAAATAATATTGTGACATGTGAGGTGGTCAAAATTGACTGCAAATGACTTGAAATTAGTGTTATTGAGGTTACTAATAATGTAGGAACAAAAGAAGAGCAAAATTATGTGATTTTTAGCATATTTTAGGATTTTTTTCTAAAAAATCCAAAACCAAAACACACGAGGGCGGTTTTGCCAAAACCAAAACCAAAACACAAGGCTAATCCAGATCCAAAACCAAAACCAGTTCACGGGGGACAGTGAACATCTCTTATTTGCAGCGTGGCGATCCCCCCCCCCCCCCCCCACTGCACCACAGAGCCCAGTCTGTTCGTGGCCCAAAACATAATCCACGAGAGCTCGCCATTTTTGGACATCAGGGGAATCAGCAGGAAGCAACTTGTGGGCTATTATGACTTTTGCTAGTGCCAGGAGAATAAAGATATATTTGTAAATTGTTTTATTCAGGGTATCCTCTAATGAGACTCCAAACAGACAGATCAGAGGGGTAAGGAGGGGGGGGGGTTGGCACCAGGTACAGTGTCGCAAATACATCTCCACACATGTGCCCGAACCGCTGAACTGCCGGACAGTCCCACAACAGGAGTCAGAAGTCACCGTCATGGAAGCAACATTTCGGACAGTAAGTGTCTGGTCTACCACCCATTGTAAATATAGAAACTGGTGTAAGGACGCAGGAGGTGGCGCCCAAAGGCTTTTACGTGCCTGAGTCCAGTCTTCATCAGAGAGCGGACCCAGGTCAGCCTCCCGTTTATGTTTAAGAGAGAATAGTCCATTGGGGTCAAATTTAGAATAAGTCCACTATGTTCCGGAGGCTTTCTGATGTCATTGTGACCTACACTGCCGAAATCATGAAGAAGTCCTGGGAGGGGGAAGTATCTGCTCCACACTGACCTCCATCCTTTCAGGGGAACCACTAGAAAATACCCACCCATACTGCAGAGAAAAACAGGACTGCAGCTTACCCTGCTCCATACACATAATATGATACAGAGAGAGACTATCACAGCCTTCTCCTGCCGAAAGGAAGGTAGGATCAGTGGAGTGTGACACGGCCCTAATATCTAATGAATATCCTAAGTGGCGTTGGTGGCAGCACTGATTATAGTCTGAAGAGCAGTGGAGATGAATCTGTCTCTGACCCTTCAGTGGAGAGTGGTTCAAACATCAGCAACAGCAGCAATGAGAAATCATTCTCTCTCTGCTCATAGTAAATAGTAATCGTTTAATAGGGGGCGGAGACAGGAAATTGAGAATTAATAGCGTTGTCACAATTGTACATTACGAGACGGACAAATCAATTTCTTGTCTTAACTGGGTAAAAGATTTAAGGGTCCTATCACAATAAACATGTCCCAGTGTAGAGTCACCATATTTCCTGCAGATTGGCGTTCTACCCGAGCGGTGTGACAGGATCATATCTGTACCGCTATACCCTGTACCCTGTAGTATCTAGCTGGATATGCTGCTGGCCGCCAACCAACAGAGATGGGCAACTTCATTCCACATTTGCCCGAAAAAAGTTACTTTTGTCGGTCCAGTCATTGTAGATGTGAGCGGGTATAAGCCGGTGCCCTCCTGCGTGGAGCAAATAAATGAACAATTGATAGCAAGAAGAATATACAGAATCATATAGGAGATACAGTTACCCTGCAGACATATAATAGCAGCATCGTCCTATCTGTGTCTGTGCGGAAATCCAATTATACATCTCGTTTTCCTATAATTGTGCATTATCAGATCATTTCATCTCTTATTTATATCACTATGATCATAATATTATGGCTTTCTAGCTCATCCGCTAGTCTGAAAAAGACTGAAAACACAAAGAAAAAAGATTTAAATTCAATTTTTTAGCAGGAATTAGGCAGTAAAAGCTCTAGAATGTTGTATTTATTGTATTTGTATCAGGTCACAGGAAAGATGTATGTATCCGAAAAAACTAATATTGTAAAATATTCTGTAGTAGAAACATTAACCCGTGTTTTCCAGTAAGTAGAAGTCAGAGGGCTAGATTTACTAAGCTGCGGGTTTGAAAAAGTAGGGATGTTGCCTATAGCAACCAATCAGATTCTAGCTGTCATTTATTTAGTACCTTCTACAAAATGACAGCTAGAATCTGATTGGTTGCTATAGGCAACATCCCCACTTTTTCAAACCCGCTGCTTAGTAAATCTGGCCCAGAGACTCATTCTATAAGAGTAGATTGATGACCATAGTGCAAATCCAACACACAGTTACTTAGCTGCAGGTCTCTAGATATGCCTGTGACAAGGGATATGTTGTGGTATATTTACAGGCTTGGCTGGGGGACAGGGGACATCTGCTTCTCCCCTGTTTACTACATTTTTTAATTAGGAAAAAGGGAGGCGATCCCCATTGCAACCAATCAGATTGAAGCTATAATTTATCTAGAACATTCTAGAAGATGATGATAGATGGAATCTGATTGGTTGCTATGGGCAACACCTCCACTTTTACTTATTAGAAGGTTTAGTAAGTATATCCATTTGCATCTATTTTTGCACAAATGCCCCATCTGATTAGCCACCTTTGCCTTATCCCATAATTTCAACATGATGCATTTTGCACATTATACAATAAAGCGCATACAAATGTATTATACTGACTCATGTTAGTCCCAATGTCCCCTCATTCTCATGATTTGAACCAAAGAGGAGGTTGGAAGAAGCAGTAACTGAGTGTGAGAATACATAGGCGCACTTGTGAAAAATGAATTGCGCTGCGTGAACGAGTTGTTACAGTTTGCAATGAGGCCCGATGAGCAGAACTGAGCACAATGAGGACTGGTGCAAACTACGTTCGGACTGTGATTGAGATCTGCCCATTCATGTGGTCATTGGGAATCTACTAAAGGTTCCCAGGGGTTACGGTCATTTGGTCCAATTGCAAAACAGCTGTATCTTTCTGGTTTGGGCCCTACATCTCTCACAGGGCCCCACAGTGTTAGACCAAGGAGATATTTCTCCTTTTCATTCCAAGACGATGGTCTCCAGAATCTGTCATCCTGAACCTTGTAGGAAAAAGTCATATTAAACTTTACTTATTATATGTTGGGGTAACTTTCTGCACTTGGAATAATTGAGTGGCCTGTGATTCAGGAAAATATATATTTTTGTGAGTGTTACCTGGTTTTCCTTATTAAAAAAATATTGTACAAAGTGAAAACAAAATAAGCAACAAGAAACAATTGAAAATTTTGTTTGGTAAGGCTATCAAATAGCACATTTAATGTCAGCGAACATGACAAGCACAAATCTTCATCCGGTTAATGAGATTCAAACCACTTTCTGTCAAGAAACAAAACAAGTCATCTAGAATCGACATAGAGATACAGAGATACAGTAACAATGTTGCATTATGTTCTCTATGAAGTGCCACAACACACACAAGTCAATCACACAATGTTCCAATCTCCAGCAGCAGTTATGCATAATGTATCTCAGTAACTCTGAACACAGATCAGTTATTCCCCGTGAATAGAATTATCCAGATGTTATCTTAGTACTTGCAGCCAGAGAGCTGCATCAATATGTTACGTACTCTTGTACAAAGCAGCACCTCTTATCCTGACCAATGGCAGCCAATGAAAATAATGTATAACCGTCTGTCCCGCTGAACAGCGCTCCAGCGGCCAAATCGTAATAAAACCGATTTGTGAGGTCACCCGCAAGGTCGTGTATTTCAGCTCAAAACCTGAAGGTCGGAGGAGAAGCCAGAGAATCCCACATTAAGCTGGAATGTCAGGGGAATAATGTCAGCTTTATAGGTATATACAGATGGGGAGTACGAGAAACAGGAACTATAACGTATCCATTCTGTCCTGTACAGTAAATTATATTCACCATTATGGAAACATTTAAAGGACACTGTACATACTGATACTACCTGGACGTGTCCAAGGAATGTATCTACTTTGAGATTACAGCATCAATATGTACAAATGTAACACAGTGTTAAGGGAGTTGTGTTCCTTCTTCTATATTTAGTATCCATCGATCATTGAAACCACTGACAAGTGAAGTGAGTAACACTGATTATCTGGTTACAAGGGCACCTGACAAAGGGTGGGATATATTTGGCAGCAAGTGAACAATCAGTTCTTGAAGTTGATGTTTTGGAAGCAGGAAAAATTGGCAAGTGTAAGGATCTGAGAGACTTTGACAAGGGATAAATTGTGATGTCTAGATGACTGGGTCAGAGTATATCCAAAACGGCCGGTCTTGTGGGGTGTTTCCGGTATGCAGGGGTTAGGACCTAGTAAAATTGGTCCAAGGAAGAACAATTGGTGAACCAGCGACAGGGTCATAAGCGCCTAAGGCTCATTGATGCACTTGGGGAGTGAAGGTTATCCAGTTTGGTCCACTGTAACAGAAGAGCACAAATTGCTGAAAAAGTTAATGCTGGCTCTGATAGAAATGTGTCGGAACACACAGTGTAGCGCAGCTTGCTCGGTATGGGGCTGCATAGCTGCAGACTGCTCAGAGTGCTGACCCCTGTCCACTGCCGAAAGCACCTCCAATGGGCACGTCAGAACAATGCAGGTGACTCAGGGACCAAGCCCAAGGTAGTCCACTATGAGACGGCCCCCCAGCCCAGCCTGTCCCTGATAGGGGATACTGGTCATTATCCCATCATATATAATATAGTCTCTCATCTAGGTGTAGACTATCCCGGCACCTGTTCTGGGCTGTCAGAGACCTCTCACTGTCCTAAGTATCGAAACATCAAGCACAGACCGTGTCAGTCTCACTTTTCCTGGTAATTATTTACAGCTCTCATTATACAATTAAAGTTGTGGGGGGGTTGTTTTTGTATAATTGTGTTTTACATCAAAATAAGGACAAACATCTTGCAGTTTATAAAGAACAAACATGTTATTAATTACTTCTTTCTCTCTATCTTTTTTATCTGGCTGGATGATGTAGAAATAACTTATTGTACATATTTATTTTAATTAGGGGTGCAGTGCACCTCTGTATATCATTGCAAATGTAGTGATTTTTATATATTGTGTTACATGGGCAGCACGGTGGCTCAGTGGTTAGCACTTCTGCCTCACAGCACTGGGGTCATGAGTTCAATTCCCGACCATGGCCTTATCTGTGTGGAGTTTGTATGTTCTCTCTGTGTTTGCGTGGGTTTCCTCCGGGTGCTCTGGTTTCCTTTCACACTCCCAAAAAACATACTAGTAGGTTAATTGGCTACTATCAAAATTGACCCTAGACTCTACCTGTCTGTATGTCTCCCTCTCTGTCTGTGTGTGTGAGTGTGTGTCTATATTAGGGAATTTAGACTGTGAGCTCCAATGGGGCAGGGACAGATGTGAATGAGTTCTCTGTACAGAGCTGCGGAATCAGTGGCGCTATATAAATAAATGGTGATGATGATGATGATGATATTTCTGTGTAGGAAATGTATTTATTTCTGAGACAGTGCCAGGTGAGGAAATCTGGCTTTGTTTTGTGACTTCTGAAGGCAGACTAATCGTGCTAATTAAGTTTTTCCATATTAGTGACCAACACAGCAGGTCGTCGTTACCTTTCTTTCGTGTGTAGTTTGCATCCTGGATCTTAGAACTCGTCTGAATAATGCAACCCAGTGGCGCACGCAGGGGGGTTTCTGGGTCTTCAGAAACCCCTCCCCTCCGCTAAAGAAGTGCCCCTGTACTATCCAGCAGCCGCGGTGCTGTCAAAGAAGCGTCCGCGCCGATGCTGTATTGCATCCAGCTCCGCGGCTGCTGGATAGTACAGAGCTGCTGAAACTGAGCCGCGGGCGCATGCGCAGCAGCTGTTGCTTTTTTTGGGGGGGTGGAAACCTTAAAAATCCTGCGTGTGCGCCTGCAACCAGTAAGTTTTAGGAAATAACAGAATGGTGTAAATTTTATAAATTTAATTTGAAAGTTAACAGTTTATTATTTAAAAGTTTAGGGAACAGATTACATCCAAATGCTAATTTTTGAATGTAATATTTCAGAGCTTTTGGTTCCTGGTTAGAAAAGGGGGCTGGTTTACCCTCTGCTAGCATATCAGAAACTGTTTAAAAAGAGCTCTGTTTTACCATGTAATGTATTATACCAGCTGTAACTTCTGAAAATATCGCTAGTACCACAAAATGACGGCTAACTGTCCTTATTAGGACTGCTTAAGCTAATAAAACATTACTGCTTCAAGAACCTGCTTTGACACTTACTTACCTGTGGCATATCTCATATCTATCTATCTATCTATCTATCTATATATCTATCTATCTATCTATCTCATATCTATCTATCTATCTATCTATCTCATATCTATCTATCTATCTATCTATCTCATATCTATCTATCTATCTATCTCATAACTATCTATCTATGTATCTCATATCTATCTATCTATCTAATATCTATCTATCTATCTCCTATCTATCTATCTATCTATCTATCTATCTATCTATCGTAGCTACATGAATGTTAGTATAAAATAGCTCTAGTCACTAAGGGGTTAATATTCTTGCTTAAAAATGTTGCAGTCTAACAATTTAATACAATTAAATAGTAAAGAGCTGGGTATTCTATGCGCTAAGTGACCACTAGAGGACAGTTGGAATCCACATTCATTCTAGTATTCTACATAAACTAGTTTGTATGCTCATTACCACCGCTAATCAGTGTAACGATTAACGATTGAGATCTACTTTGATTGACTTTGGCTGTCTGTATTATTCTGAAGACGTAATCCGGTCAATGACAGAAGTAGAACAGCAGAGACAGCAGTTTGTGCTCTAAGCTGAGTCATCTGAAAATTAATGGGTAAATAATGAGCCTCATTAGGAAAAACCCTTTGTATCAGACTGTGCAGTCTGATTCCCGAGAGACCACCCTGGTCACCCTGTCCCTCTGTGCCCAGCTTGGTGCTCTGTACGGGCAGCCCGAGGAATTGTAGTTTAAGTTTAATCTTGCTGCACCCTCAGTGAAGTGTGCAGAGACACATATTATGGCTGTTGGATGAGTCGTGGCATTAGCAATTATTTTGTCGACGAATAGTACTTTTGCCTATTGATTTTGTCACAAAACATGACATCGGCTCCTATATTTGTCCAATGGAATAAACCTTCTTATGTGGTGAAGACCAGTTCTTACAAAAGACTGCCTATTAAATATAAGTCACGTACGTTTGCTGCATTGGTGTCCAGACTGGCGCATAGATGTAAACGGAGTTTAGCCATTAGCCGTGACCTCGATTCTTTACCTGTGTACCAGACTGTGACAGGATGGACCTCCTATGCCACCCTGCCTGTTGTGTTACTGGTGACTGTCTGGGTTGCCTTGCCACTGTCCCCTTTTCATTATTCCAAATGTGCCCTCTAACCACATAGGAGTGGCTTTTGCTGGTGTCACCACTGGACTCCTTAGCGGCACCTACAACCGCGTCCTTCTGAGTAACTCTCGCTGCTAGTGTACCCCCTGGCTGGTGCACCTGTGATTGTACCCCTGACCTCTTGCCTCCAGATCAGGGTTGTTGTAGATGATTCCCCCTTGACCTATCACACTGGCCGGAGCTGCAGGTTAGCGGGCAGAGCGTTGGTACTGGATGCAGGGTCCTAACCTCTGAACAGCCGAATAACAAATTAGATTGGTCTAATCTGTGGTCACAGGAATTACAGCAGGTAAGTAGGTGTCAAAGCAGGATCTTGAAGCAGTGATGTTTTATTAGCTCAGGTGTCCTAATAAGGACAGTTACATTCACTAGTTTGTGGTACTAGTGATTTCCAAAAGTACAGATGTTATTATATATGCATTGGTCAAACAGTGCGCTTTTTATACAGATTTACACAGATACCCCGGCAGGAGGTAATACAGCCTCCTGCCCCTCTAGTCAATCCAGGTGCATCATGCAGCCTGCACATAAATCAGCCTGTAGGGGTTTAACACCTTTATGCATTGCTGCTAGCGGCCCAACAGCGTTTAGTGTTATATATTGAATGTTTACCATCGGGATATAACATTTTCTCTAATCTTGCGTTTAACGCAATTTTTATGTTTATATGTTTTTAATTACAAAATTCACATTCATCTGTGATCACTTGCATCCTGAGCCTCACACAGATAGGAAGTCTACCAGCCAGTCTAATTATCCCCGTCTGTGCTAGCAGGATCAGCAGACGTGTTGGTCACTCAGCGATGAAAAGTTCTAATTAACATGAATTTACCTGTCTCCAGACAGTTTCAAAAACACATCTTATCTACTACCTGTGTACCAGACCTTGGCTTTTTCTCTGACCATCACTTATCTAAGACCTGGTCTTAGACCTTGGCTTTACCTGTGACCACCTTTTATCCGTCTATCCACACATCATATCTTAGCCTGCAATTTGATTACATTTTGGCCGCTAATCTGTGTTATACCAGTATTACTGCGATACCTATGTGACAGACCGATTGGCTACAGAACGTATCATAGCTACAAACAGGTTGCATCCTACTGATCAGGTTTGCATATTAAGTTGTTTGCATCCACTAGAGACCTATTGGTAGAGAGATATTTAGGGCTAGATTTACTAAGCTGCGGGTTTGAAAAAGTGGGGATATTGCCTCTAGCAACCAATCAGATTCTAGCTGTCATTTTGTAGACGGTTCTAAATAAATGAAAGCTAGAATCTGATTGGTTGCTATAGGCAACATCCCCACTTTTTCAAACCCGCAGCTTAGTAAATCTAGCCCTTAGTGTCCTCCAGCCACCAGGCTCTATCTCCTCTGCTGAACGCTGTTTGCGCTACTGACTGTCACAGAATCCATTTAAGATGAGTTCTGCGAGTAATCATATAACCCATTTATTTCCCAAATCCCTTTGTGTAAAGGATCCATTTCAGAAAATATTTAGTAAAAAAAAAGTAATTCCCTTGGTAAAGGCTGAAGACAATGAGTCATCCTTGGGCAGGAGCTTGAAAATAAGAGAGAGTAGTGGTTAGCACTTCTGCCTTACAGCACTGTTGTCATGAGTTCAATTCCTGACCATGGCCTTATCTGTGAGGAGTTTGTATGTTCTCCCTGTGCTTGCGTGGGTTTCCTCCAGGTGCTCCGGTTTCCTCCCACACTTCAAAAACATACTAGTAGGTTAATTGCCTGCTTTCAAAATTGACCCTAGTCTCTGTGTGTGTGTGTGTGTGTGTGTGTGTGTGTGTGTGTGTGTGTGTGTGTGTGTTAGGGAATTTAGACTGTAAGCCCCTATGGTGCAGGGACTGATGTGAGTGAGATCTCTGTACAGCGCTGCGGAATTAGTGGCGCTATATAAATAAATGGTAATAATAATAATAATAGTAGAGACAAGGATGGCAACAGGCACAGACATGACGACCCCCTCCCCCTTCACATCGTCACCCTCAGTAGCGCTCGTTCACGCCTCCACTCTGTTATACACAGGGCCGGAAATAAGGGAATGGAGGCCCCTGGGCTAAGTGGGCCTCCATTCCCCCCCCCCCCCCCCGTGATCCGAGCCGCCCCCCCCCCCCCTTCCGGCACTTACCTCCTTCTCCTCCTTCCCCGGTGCGCTGTACTCTCTTTACTGAGATCTCGTGAGAGTGAGACTCACGAGATCTCCTCAGTAAGGAGAATACAGTGCGCCGGGGAAGTACTGCAGTGAAAGTGCTCAGCAGCACTGATCGGGCTGGGGGCGCCCCGACCGATCAATACTGCTGCTGAGCACTTTCAAGGGCCCCCTGGATGCCATAGGCCCCTGGGCTGTAGCCCAGTTAGCCCTATGGTTAATCCGGCCCTG